>NW_025767674.1:0-379585 GCF_003918875.1 Haliotis rubra
CAGCAATACAGTCATTCCCTTAGTAAATATGTTTCAGTGGTTGAAGTTTCAGATCCTTTAGCTCAAAGTTTACGTTTAAATTATGCATAGCTAGCGAAGTTACAAATTTCAACTTGTGCCGCCATTCTCATGCTTCGAAATGCGTTTTACTACGCGATTTGATTGGTTTACCGCGATTCTTAGCAATAATGACGTACGATAGGGGTACGAATCTCTTTGTAGGTCACGGAAAGAGGCGAGTTGTTACGAATGAACATTTTAGGAAATAATACATCAATTCAGATCCATGTCATTTTAACAAATTCATCGGAAATGATAGCAAGATATTTTTTGAGGTGCTAAAATTAAGATGATTAAAGATAGTGATTGCCAGTATATGGACACATAAAACCAACTTCAACTCTACACAGAATTTTAAAAGCAAAGTGTACTGTTTCATGTGCAAAACAGCGCTTTTTTTCCTTTGCAATCAATAGACTAAACCAGTCAGGTGCTTTATTTCTTGCGCAATCTATAAACAATACCAGTCTGGAACTATGATCCGGGTTGGACCAGTTTTCAGCGTTTAGGTGGCATGGCCGGAACGAAAACATCATATAGGAACATTAGGACATACACAGCAACGAGCGAGTATGTATTAAGTTTATATTTTGTATTTCCATGTAAATCTAGGGGAGCCAGTCTAGCTGCTTAAGTATCAGTTTAGGCATGTTAAGTAAATATAAGTTTGTTATTGTAATCTACGAAGTAGCGCTGTTCAGTTTACGTTCAGGCATAAATTATGTACAACATTTTACAGCTTATATTGCTTTAGACTTATATCACAGCATGTGTATTTTAAGTCAGTTATGATTTATTGTAAAAACTCAGCCAGTACTCTTGTTATATGTGCAAGTCATTAGGTTTACATTTCCCTAACTTTCATGTTCAAGTTGTTAAAGTGAAGCGCTCTTAAAATAATTATACATATTATATGCAGTATAACCCATAAGGAGTTGCTTCCCTTTAACTGTTGATCTCTTGACATGAAGTTAGTATAGCTTCTGTAGTCTATTTTAGTGTGTATTTCATTATTTCATATTTGGGAAATTGTGTAATTTTCGGACATTTAATTAATGTGAGGATTTGTGACAGAATATTCAGGAAAATACTTGTTTTAAGTATTGTGTGGACCTAAGGAATATTTAAGGACATATACATTTATTGTCAATGTTTTTATAGTTGCTGGGATAAGTCTACAATTTTAAGTGTGTGAGTCCTGGGACTCACTCTGTTGAAAAGTAATGAGTCCTTTAGAAATTTGTGTGAGTCCCTCACACACTTTAGTAGAAGAAAGGATCAAATAATCAAACCAACAAAGAAGGGCCTTTCTCATGTATTCCCCATACAGAAAGAACTGACAATGAACAACAAACACTGCAGACTGGCCTGTAAGTCCTCTACTTATTAACGTGCTTTCAGTTCGTACGATCGCCTGTCCTTCGATTGCTTTGAAAGAGCACTTTGAAAGAGCAGATTCAAAACTGAAGTCCTGTCTGGATGGACCCATTTTACACGCATGAGCATGTCCTCAGTGTCTAATTTACTTTTCAGATGAAGTGGGCCCTGGGCTCATGGTTAATTAAACTAGTGGGACATTTGCCATTGTAGGTGGGTCATCATAAAAAGGGAGACAATGCATTCACTCATCAATTTTAATGAATTTATCATTCAAATAGCTGTTCAGTTGTATCAAATAAAGTGTTAATTTAAAACACTGTTGATTCGGCCATAAACGTTATTATCTTCTAACTCTGTCTGTTTTTAATTTTGAGTTAGTAAAATAGTGAGTGAGTTAAGATTAAAGTCACATCGGCAATATTTTAGCCATATCGTGACTAAAAACAAGTAATAATTCTAGAATACATAAAGGTAAAAGTTTTAAATAAAACTGTCAATGAAGGGCAGTAAAACCAACTAGAATATCACAGATATGAATATAAAACTAGTATGTTACTCTAAAACAACTGAATTTCAGAAGACAATACAATATAAAAACGGGCTACGTATTGCCAACAACTTAAGGTAGATCACCATACTATGGACAGTAAAAATAGAAACAGTTACAGTCACTTTGGTAATACTGGGCGCTAGGTAAATTCTTTCACATCTTTTGAAATAATTTTCTCTGTTTCACTGATCTCCATTCATTAAGACTGTGCTCAAAATTGAAATCCTGAATTCTGGAACCTTCAACAGCTATGAGTAGTAGTTCATCAAGTTTCTCATCTGAAAGTTGCTTTCTGAGTGATGTTTTCACCAAATTTTGGGAACTAAAACCTCTCTCACCGTCTGATGTGTGGATGGGTGCTGCGAGTGCAACTGAAGCAAGAATCAGTAGATTAGGAAAGTCTTGAGAGTGGTAGCTGTGTATCAAACTCCACAGATTCTGCATGTTATATCTTGGATAACCTGAGTTATTAACTAGCTTTTTCAGTTTCCCCCATTCCACCCGGGCATTAGCAGCATCATTGACTGCTTTCACATGTACTTCAGTCCCATCAACAACCCGTGATTTATCACTCCCAAAGTGTTCCAGTAGCTTCTCTAATTTCAGATTTCCCCACATTTCAAGTTTTCATCATTGGCGAGAAATGGAACTGGACGCATACCAAGCACACCAAAGGCATATATGATGCTGTCGTTTGGAAACCTTGTCTCATTTTTTTATTACAGCTTGAATAAAGTTATTTCTGATATTTTCAATGTCATTTCTACCTTTCAGCAGATGATTGGACTTGAACTGCGCTATTTCTGATTCATTTAGTGTCACATCAATTTGAAGCTGATCCATGTAGTTAGTTTTTTGTGTGTTACTTTTCACCACAAAGTTCCTTCAGAAATGAAATTTTTTGGGATACTGTAATGTACATGGTAAGCTCTAACAATTACCGTATATAAATATGTTTACTATTACGACGTATTTCGGCTGTATCCTAATTCCCGCGGTATCGATTACACTATCCATATGGTGTCCCGTGGCAGAGCACTGCAACATATAATTTACAGTGATCTTAGGATTACGAGAGCTCATACCGTTGGAATGAAGTAAAACAGATTCAAGCCTTCTCTTCACCTTGTTCCATCAGTCTACCTGATGTGGCGTAATTCATCAGCGTCTTGATTTGTGCTTCTTCTGGTAAGCTATGTCTCGACATGGGCGCCGCCATGTTGTGACGTCATAACTACGTGTTGTGAAGGTTTCGTATCTAGGGTTCCGTCATAATAGAAAATAATGGAGGTCACGTCATAACAGAAAATAACGGAGATCGAGGATTCTTCGGAGAACGGTTGAAGAAGACCATTTATTAAGAATTGGATGGTAGCATCTCTGTCGATCAGAAGATACACATGAATAACATGTAAGTTGACCCCCGGCATTCCAGAGGCATACTTTGGAACAAAGCGCTCTTAAATTCTTGCTTTTCCCACTGTTTTAACTATAATTGTACTGTTAATTTATTAGTTGTAAAATACAGTGCGTGAGTGAGTGAGTTAGGATTTAAAGTCACATGTAAAATACAACTTTGGCAGCGTGATTGTGTATTACACGGCATTTACTATCAGAAATTTCTCTTGTATGCAATACATTTTATGGTAACTTTTATAACGTGTTGTGATATTATTGTCCGACTCTCCTATAAACTATGTAAAAACAAATTGATAACAAAGTAGAGAATTGGATTTACAAAGGCCAGGTGTGGAAGGCGAAGGCGGACGCAGGGCCAAGCCAAAGCGATTTAATGACCTGCTCTCCGTTGGACCCTGAACAGACGAGACAGGTAGCGGCGATGTTTCAAATGCTATTTTGACCACCCGAAGGTTGGAAGTAGCCTCTATTGGAAAATAGACAGCCTAGCAGCAGCAGCGAAGTATAAATCGAGCGAGAGATTGGTCCCGCGTCCGCCCCGAACCTCGCCACCGAGCACTGAAAGTGCTGCGTCATCCACACCGAAATAAAGTAGAAAGTGTTATGTCATGTTATGTTTTGGTAGAATTGATAATGTAAAATTATGGAGGGAAAAACACAGGAGGACTCCACCAAGTTTGCCAATGAAAGTACCAGATAACTGAACTTATGATGAACTTATGCTGCAGCGAATGTCATCACAGAAAATGTGCAACCCGACGGGAGTCAAGTGCACCCCATCACTGATGTAGTGATCTACACCTGGGTAGATAAAGTCGGCGGATGACTTCACCGTCGATTGTCCCTCATAAGATTGGCAACACGCCTATTCAGCTTCTTACGGCCAAGTTCAACACACTTAATATCTCTAGCATATCGCCAGCAACACGCTGGCAACATATTGACCACAGGAGCCTGGTGTGGGGAAGCCGCAACCGAGTGTAGAGTAGCTGCTCCATGATCTGCTCAAAGAGCTCCCCGCCGGTGGTGACTCGGCGAGTCGCTTGAGCCCAGGTGTAATACTAGGATCCGGGGTTGACGGGCTGAGTTGGCGATCAGATAATCTATTGCCGCCTGTAATGGCGCCATGTCCAGCCCCTTGACACGCCACTCCACCGGCCCATGCTGCCAAGGGTGTCCGCCAGCGCAGGTCTCGCTCGGGCCAGGTAGCTGTCGCCAACTACCCACACACCTACAACGATTACGCAATTTGTCATTATAATTATGGAAGCAGTTTACATTCTTATATATTGGAGATAACAATCAGATGACCATCGACCAAATCTCTTAATGGTCTCTACATCAACACCGTTCATAGCTGCCGTAGTAGCAGCCCCGATTCTGAAAGAGTGAGAAGTGAATTTAAGATGCCCCACGTCAAGATGACTGATGGCTTTCTGCAGCACTGCCTGAAACTGAAATCTAGTTAGTTGTTTGCCATCAAAGTGAAGGAAAAGATAGCGATTTTAAATATGTTGCCATGGCAGCGACGGGACATAGCGGAGAATATGGAATAGCTTTGATGTGGATAGAAGTACCTTTACCCGTTTGATCAGTCTTAGAATATTGAAGTGTGACATGCATGGCCGCTGCGTTACCTGTAATCTTTACATCATGAATAGCGACGTGTCAGAAAGGGAGGTAGGTACCAACTCACTTATCCTGAAGAAACCGAAAAAGGCCAGTGTATATGCTGCTTTAAAAAGATTGCATTCATAAACAGAAGAACAAACAATATGAAGAACGTTGGAAATTGATAATAATATTTCTGCTGTGATCGGCCGACTGTCTTTGGCCCTAGCTGCTTTGCTGAATCCTAAGAGCCGCCTTCCGCACCAGGAAATGTTGGGATGCATCCTGCATGTCGTGCCACTTGTGCCAGGTTCCCAGTGCTGAGATATAGGCGCGTTGGCGCTCTAGACGATTTACCCTGCAATGACAATGCTGACAAGTAATACATAATATGATCAAGCGGGTGCCGGCCATGTAGATGGGAGACAATGTGACACTCTGAACTCGTTGAAAGACTGTAACGCTGCATGATAGGTCCTCCAAGTGTTTCTGGATAGTGACAGGTCCAGTAAATCGATCCGACTCCAGTCTTAGATGTCCCAGATGTCCGGTGGTAGTGGTGGTGTTGCTGTTGAGTCTGCTTGTGGTGCTGCTTCCCGAAAACGATCCCACTGAAACCTCGAAATAGCATCAGCTATAACATTATCATGAGTAGAAATGTACCTGGAACGAACAGAATATTATGATTCAGACATGAAGCTACTAGCAAGCATACGACGAGACATCACCTTGGGGTTCTTGGATGTTTGCCTGTTGATGATGGACACGACAGCTTGGTTGTCACACACAAACATTACCTTGTTGTTAAGAAACTTAGGTGCCCACAAACGTAGGGCTCACGATGACAGGAAACAATTCCAGGAAAGTCATGTCTTTCATGCGTAACCCGCTCTCACCCATTCGCCTGGCCATTTACCATAATGCCCAACTCCCATGGAAGTATATGGAAACCCGCCACCGAACTGGCAGCGTCTGTGAAAAGCTCTATTTGGGTTGACGTGATCCACTCTTCATTCTGAAACACAGATGTACCATTATGGTTGAGGAGAAATGTTTGCCAGACTTTAAGATCTTCCTTCACTCCCCTGGTAATCCTGACTCGGTGATATGGTTTTACCTGACCCTTGATAGCGTCGTACAGGCGCCTGCAGAAAGCTCTGCCCGCTGGGATAGCACGTGTAATGAACTGGAGTCCAATGATTGCACCTCTACTACCCGTATTTTCTTTTTACTGCTCGTGAGGATTGCTTGTATCTGCCGGGTGACCTCTGTTATCTTCTCCGCCGGTATTGTCACCTCCATAGCTACAGTGTCTATCGTCAGGCCCAAAAATGTGATTGTAGTGGAGGGTCCGACAGTTTTGTCATTTGCAATCGGCACACCAAATTGCTGAAACATGTCCATAGAAAGTTTAAGTAATTCAGAACATGTGTTTGTAAAGGGATAGCCCCCCAACAAGAAATCATCAAGGTAATGAATTAAGGAATGCGAGGAGCTTTTCTTTATGATGCACCATTCAAGAAATGTGCTGAACTTTTCAAATAATGCACAGGAAATCGAGCATCCAAATGGTAAACATTTATCGAAGTAATATTTACCTTGAAAACACATTCCTAGAAGATGAAAGTCTTTGGGGCGGACCGGAATCAATCTGAACGCAGATTTGACATCAAATTTGGCCAACTCGGCACCTTTACCCAACTTTTGTACCATGGTAACTGCTTCGTCGAATTTTGTGTAGGTCACCGACGAAAGCTCCTGGGGAATAAAATCGTTAATAGACCTACCTTCTGGGTAAGACAAGTGATGAATAAGCCCGTAGTGATCGATTCACTGCTAACCTTTTTGTCTACCAAACCTATCGGTGATACAATCAAATCCGGAAAGGGAGGAGATTCAAACGGTCCACTTATTCTCCCCAGTTTGATTTCTTTGTTGAGTTTTTCAGCTGTCACGTGTGGAAGTTGGGTAGCTGACTTGAGATTGTGTGCAAACCTTGGTCCAGTAGGCCCAGTGTACTGCAAATTGAAACCCTCAGAAAAACCCTGAAACAACAACTGTGCATCCAACATATTTACAGTACCATAGAGAGATAGCCAGGGAGAGAGATTAGTAAGATTTATTGGTACCTGAGCCAATTGTTTTACCTGTACTTGTGACAGTTGTGCTGGCATTTTGGTACTTGTGGTGTTGCTGGTCGTGGCCTGGTGCGTTTTGGGAACGAAAAGTGACGACTGACAAGAGCGTGCCCCGTGGTTGAAACTCTGACACTTGGAACACCTGTGTGGGAACTTGCACACGGATCTTGTACACTGAGAACGATTAAAAATCCCAACATACATTATCATCACCCTTTGACGTTTTGGAGAAAGAAGGAATGCTTGGTGACAGGGTTTTCTTACCTGGCAACATACACTTTAACCAAAGGTCACCGTCAATCTTACCCCATGACCTGGCTGGGTCATGTGCCATTTTGTGACGAAAGTGATATCGTGGGTCGCCCATGAATCTCCGCCGTGCTTGAAGGCTGCTCCCTGATTGTTTCAGTGTATGACAGTAATTCCTGCACTCGGTCTGCGTGCTTGCTTACGTATATCCCCATGAAGATATGGAAAGCAGTCGTCCATGCGCTGATAGTCAGTGGACGTGCAGTGTGAGATTCATATGGCTTGAACAAGACCTGACCATTGCTATCTGAAACAAGTCTAAGCGGGACATGGTCATCGAGAGGTTGGTTATCCAATGGGAGCAAATTACGGAAGTCAACATACTCGCCATTGAGGATTTTTGCCGAACGGCTTCCTTTACGATGTGAGCCTATTGCTTCCACGGGATATGTGAGAGCGTAACTGACTTTGGAGAGATTGGGGTGAGGAGATATTTGTACGTGAAGCAGCCGGGTGGAGGAGATGGGAAATTACCTTGAGATGCGAGCTGTGATAACCAGGCTAGAGCGCGGTGCATGTCACTACCAGCGTATCGCGAGATTGAGACAAATAATGCTAATTTGAATTATTTACTAGTTAAAACTGATGTGTTGCTGTGGCTGGATGAGAAAGACCCAAACACCCACAATGTCTTACTACCTCTCCAGTCACCCCATCGACCGTTACAATACTGATTCAAAAGTTAGCTTACCTGATAGCCTGACTGTGCTATTCCTGGTCCACCTTAAAAATACCCATAAATCTTCCAATAGTCAACTTCTCTATAATGTCGAGCAATATTCCAACAGCTCATATTTTCGCGAACACCTGGTATTTCATAGGGATCAATAAACACATGCTCTGTCATCGTATTGCAGTGATTGTCTGGTTCAGACCTGATTTCTTTACAAACAACATCATACAACTGTAATACTGCTGAAACAAATATCTGCCCAAGATATGGTCACAATGGTACAATCGACACTGCTTTTGTCAGAGATTATTTTTATAAATTTAGAAAGGGTTTTGTCGCCTCTATTTGCAATAGATTTGGTTGCCATGTCCATTGGGTCCTGCTACCTTCTAGTTCTGAGAAAATAAATTTCTATGTTTTAGTGGCTTAATTATGGGTAAAGTTAATATGTGAATATTGTCATTATCTTATATTTGTAGTTTGGAAATGAATATTATTACTGTCAGGTTCAGACTAACAAGATAGAAAGTGATAAACCTCAACCATTGTTCACAGGTTGTGTAATATATGCTCTCAATAATGTTCAACTTCTTGGAGAGGCATATAGAAGTTGGGAGTACTAAGCTATATGGATGAACAACTACTTTATTTACACAGAGAGAGAGTGAGTAACTTGTACGCCGCACGCAGCTATATGGCAGAGGTCTGTAAATAATCGCGTCTGGACCAGACAATCCCGATGCATCATCATCATCATGGACGCAAGAAAAGTCAAAGTCATCCGACCAGCACCTTACCGAAGAAACTGCGGAAGAAATAATTGCCTCAGGTGTAGCCCAAGATTGAAGACTGCTATCAAGATCGAAGTGGGTACGCCTCCAGCTCCCTCCGATACATCAGCATCAGCAGATGCAGAAGCGCCGCTGACACCATCACCAAAGACTGCTAGCAAGATCGAAGTGGGTACGCCTCCAGCTCCCTCCGATACATCAGCATCAGCAGATGCAGAAGCGCCGCTGACACCATCGACACCACCACCAGCAACAACAACAACAGAGGCAACAATAGCAGCAGCAACAACAACAGAGGCAGCAGAAGCGCCAGCCACACTACCACAGGTATCACCAGCGATGATAGACCAATGCGCGTTAAAATGGCGATACATTATATGTCAAACCTGTTTGAAAGCTCATCGTTCTAATAGGTTTGATATGGTACCAGGAGCTGCATTTTACGTGTGCCTCTACTGCAGCGAAGGCATTAGAAAGGGAGCGCACCTATTGCACGATGCTATATGCCCAGGGAAATTTATTTTCCGAGGGTACAATCTACTATGTGAGTGTTAACATGCTTTGTTAACATGCAATACCAACGGCCCTTTTCAGGGCCACCCATCCCGCTCAAAAGAATTTCTACATCCCATGCTTTAACCACACACTTATCTAGGCCTACATAGTCCCCTCACCACCCTCCCTCCCTCTCTCTCCCCGTCCTCGCCATCTTGAAACGCGTCCGCCACCTTGAAACGCGTCCGCCATCTTGAAACCCGCCCAGCCATCTTGAAACGCGTCCGCCATCTTGAAACGCTAACTCTAAATGCAGACCAGAGGTCGCCACTATCGAGGAACTTTTTCTTCCCCTCGCAAGCCTAATTGCAAGTGATTAAATTGATTATACCTTTTCATCATTGTCTTTGATGTCATCAATGGAAAATCAATGCCGTCTTTGGCGCAGTTGTCTTGACTTCATTTTCAAGTGAAACTGTATCACCTTTAAGCTTTGTAATCTCTGTGTTAGGAAGTGTGTTGAGCTTGATACAGTTAGGTTTGGATGTTATCATATGGCGTACCGATGCTCGTTTTCAACCAGTGATTAAATGGATTTTAAACGTTTAGGTGAGAAATGGTATGGCAAAATTAACAAAATTCAGTATTGTTTCTTATTGTTATATTTCATCTACTATTTTTTCTTCCGTATTTTTTGGGATACTGTAATGTACATGGTAATCTATAATAATTACCGTATATAAATATGTTTACTATTACGACGTATTTCGGCTGTATACTAATTCCCGCGGTATCGATTACACTGCCCATATGGTGTCCCGTGGCAGAGCACTGCAACATATAATTTACAGTGATCTTAGGATTACGAGAGCTCATACCGTTGGAATTAAGTAAAACAGATCCAAGCCTTCTCTTCACCTTGTCACATCAGTCTACCTGATGTGGCGTAATTCATTAGCGTCTTTGGTCTTGATTTGTGCTTCTTCTGGTAAGCTATGTCTCGACATGGGCGCCGCCATGTTGTGACGTCATAACTACGTGTTGTGAAGGTTTCGTATCTAGGGTTCCGTCATAATAGAAAATAATGGAGGTCACGTCATAACAGAAAATAACGGAGATCGAGGATTCTTCGGAGAACGGTTGAAGAAGACCATTTATTAAGAATTGGATGGTAGCATCTCTGTCGATCAGAAGATAAACATGAATAACATGTAAGTTGGCCCCCGGCATTCCAGAGGCATACTTTGGAACAAAGCGCTCTTAAATTCTTGCTTTTCCCACTGTTTTAACTATAATTGTACTGTTAATTTATTAGTTGTAAAATACAGTGCGTAAATGAGTGAGTTAGGATTTAAAGTCACATGTAAAATACAACTTTGGCAGCGTGATTGTGTATTACACGGCATTTACTAGCATAAATTTCTCTTGTATGCAATACATTTTATGGTAACTTTTATAACTTGTTGTGAAATTATTTACTAGTTAAAACTGATGTGTTGCTGTGGCTGGATGAGAGAGATCCAAACACCCACAATGTCTTACTACCTCTCCAGGCACCCCGTTGACTGTTACAATACTGATTCAAAAGTTAGCTTACCTGATAGCCTGACTGTGCTATTTCTGTTCCACCTTAAAAATACCCATAAATCTTCCAATAGTCAACTTCTCTATAATGTCGAGCAATATTCCAACAGCTCATATTTTCGCGAACACCTGATATTTCATAGGGATCAATAAACACATGCTCTGTCATCGTATTGCAGTGATTGTCTGGTTCAGACCTGATTTCTTTACAAACAACATCATACAACTGTAATACTGCTGAAACAAATATCTGCCCAAGATATGGTCACAATGGTACAATCGACACTGCTTTTGTCAGAGATTATTTTTATAAATTTAGAAAGGGTTTTGTCGCCTCTATTTGCAATAGATTTGGTTGCCATGTCCATTGGGTCCTGCTACCTTCTAGTTCTGAGAAAATAAATTTCTATGTTTTAGTGGCTTAATTATGGGTAAAGTTAATATGTGAATATTGTCATTATCTTATATTTGTAGTTTGGAAATGAATATTATTACTGTCAGGTTCAGACTAACAAGATAGAAAGTGATAAACCTCAACCATTGTTCACAGGTTGTGTAATATATGCTCTCAATAATGTTCAACTTCTTGGAGAGGCATATAGAAGTTGGGAGTACTAAGCTATATGGATGAACAACTACTTTATTTACACAGAGAGAGAGAGAGTGAGTTTAGTTGTACGCCGCACGCAGCTATATGGCGGAGGTCTGTAAATAATCGCGTCTGGACCAGACAATCCAGTGATCAACAGCGTGAACATCGATCTACGCAATTGCGAACCGATGACATGTGTGAACCAAGTCAGCGAGTCTCATTACCTGACCCCGGTAGTCGCCTCTTACTTTATTTACAAAGAAGTGCAACATTTCGGTCGGTGTAGATTCTAACACCGTTATCAAGCAAGTGACGTAGTGTATGAAGGCATGTATACAGATATTAAGTATACACTGATCTAAGTTAAATCATTTCTTTGCAAAACATAACAGACTCCTCTGCTCTATTGTAAAAACGCTACTTCATATCTGTAAATATGCCTCCCAACACTATCTTGTACATCACTTGCTTGATAATCTTCACCGACATTGCTCCTCGTTGTAAATAAAGAATGTTTTATCCTTACTAAAAATGTATTTCCATTACCACTATTTGTTTCAACAAAATTGTATTATCAAACTAAATAATGTGTTGGAAAAGCAGGGAAGGGAGAGAACATATTTTCGTGTACTTATACTGTAATAAACACATCTGAAGAAAAGAAATTGTATGTTTTGTTTGAAACATCATTATGTTTATCATGAATATATTGCAGTAACCTACGCACAATCGTCACGTATGGAAGGGTAAGCAATGCAATGCCCCGACCGAGACTGAAAATAGACACAAGGCAATGAAACATACAGCTCTCTTGGTCTTGCAATTCGAACGTTTACTCAAACTTTCTAAAAATCTATGAATGAACGCATAATGTGGTTTGGTTTGTCGTTTTACGCCGCACTCTAGTCGAGCTACAGTTACGTGCCAAATTTAGCAACAAACTTATTAATTTGCTCTATAATCTCCCGGAAGCATTTACTGTAAACGAAAAATCCATCTTTCGAAAACATTTGCTTGTAAAATTTGGCATGATCATATATTACAGTCTGCTTCTTTATAATGACATGGCACCCATGAAGGGCCACCTCCTCGTGGTGGGTGCTGGGTCACGCTAAGCGCCCTTCAACCCCGTTGTGGACCCGGGGGGGATATTTGGTCCACCAACCCGTTTGCCGTGGGTTGCGCCCCAGTGTCGGTGGAGGACGGGAGGCTGGTGGTTGAGGGCACTGGTTCCAGGAACAGTGTTCCTTTGCCCAACACACCACTTCGCCCCTTACTTCACCTAGACGGGTGGTAGAACTGGCCCGGTTCTATCAATCGGCTGGTCACGTCAAGCCCTGTGCTACAACTGTAAAATGTTGCACAAAATTTGGGAATTATTATGTGATATATTTAAGTCTTGGCAATTTTTGAACTTTGAATTTTTGAATTTCAACTGCACAATTTCATGTATGTATTTGCCTAGAGTAGTATGCCCAGAAGGCGGTGGCTCATGGGCCAATCTGGTGGAATCATTTATCTTTAATTTTTCTGCTGGAGTATATCATCCGGGTATCCTTGGTGCTGCAAGTTGGAGGACCACTTGTTTTTAGCATTGTCCTTGTGATACTCCGTGGTGGGTGGGGAGCCCGGATGATGAATTCTATACAATAACTATGGCTTACGAAAACCCCCCCAAAAAGACAAAGCGTCAACTCGAAACAGATCCTACTGATACTGACCTCGGACTGCCCAAACCTATCGATTACTGGCCACGTTTTCTAGTTGTTGAGACTGAAGATCACACACCGTTGAAGTTAAACCCTTTTGCCGTGTCCAAGGGTATCCAAGGCATTGCTGGGGATGTGAAGAATATCAAAAGATTACGCTCTGGTGCACTGTTAATTGAGTGTGCCAGAAAGCAACAGTCAAACAACCTGTTGAACACCAAGAACTTTGTTGGCATTCCAGTGACCATCACGGCCCACAAAACACTCAACACAAGTAAGGGTATCGTGAGAGACCGTGACCGATTACTCGCTGACATGTCAGAATTGGATATCGTCTCTGAGATGAGAGATCAGGGTGTTCTCTATGTCAAACGTTTTTCTGCTCGTAGAAACAATGAAACCTTCAACACCAATACTTATCTGTTTTCCTTTTCTCTACCTTCAGCTCCAAGATCACTTAAGGCAGGCTATTGTAATCTGACTGTTGAAACATACATTCCGAATCCTCTCAGGTGCTTCAAATGCCAAAAGTTCGGCCATGGTGTGAATTCTTGCACATTGTCTGTTGTGTGTGCTCACTGTGGTGAAAAGACACACACAACAGAAGATTGTGATAGTACTGTTAAAAGATGCACTAACTGCTCAGGGAATCACCCTTCTTATTCTAAAGACTGTCCTGTTTGGAGACAACAAATGGCAATTAACAAACTTAAGTTCACACAAAACATCAGCTTTGCAGATGCAAAAAAGACAAGTCTTAAGCTCAGAACAAACTGAAAGTTATTCTTCCATTGCCAGAAAAATGCCTGAAACAAAACCTAGAGTCGTTACAGTCTCCTCATGCTGTCAGACAACCTAGACTTGGGTGAAAACGGATTCCCCTACCATTTTGTCACCTACTACCTCTACTCAAACAGGTGAGTCACAACCTACTACCTCTACTCAAACAGTAGAGTTACAGCCTGGTACATCTCATATACAATCAGAGACATCCCATGATCATGAACCATCTTCACAGACGTCAACAAGGTCTCAACAAGGTCTCACTAAATCCAAAAATAGAAAGCTAGATTCATTGAAAAAAACTTAGTGGCAGAGCCCCCAAAGGGTCAGAAAATAAAATTCAATTGTACAACAAATATGGATCTCTTGAGGATATGGACGTGTCCGAAAACGTCCGTTCTAGGGCACACAGCTTGTCGCCCACCAGAAAAGTGCGGGGTAGATCCCCAATTAATCCCCCTAAAAGATAGGTTATCAGAATAATATTATACAGTGGAATTGCAGAGGATTAAGGACTAATTTCAATGAATTACAGCTTTTAGTCCAGGACTTAACACCATCAGCGTTCTGTCTGCAGGAGACCTATTTAAAACAGACAGATGCTTTTTGTCCTGCGTTCTTTCAATGCATATCATTGTTTTCACCTCCGGGTGACAGGGCTACGGGAGGAACTTCCATCCTGGTCAAACAGAACGTTATCCATAGCCCAGTTTCACTAACTACTAATCTGCAGGCTGTTGCAGTGCGAATTATTTTGCATGTTGCGTTAACATTATGTTCTGTATATATCTCTCCGTCTTCAACGTTTCACAAAACTGATCTTCAAGCTCTATTTGACCAGCTGCCGAAACCTTGTATTATCATGGGAGATTTCAATGGCCACAATCCACTCTGGGGTGGTGCAACTACAAACGCTAAAGGTAAACTACTGGAAGAGTTTTGTTCAGATAATGATTTATGTATTTGTAATGATGGTTCCCACACATATTTACACCCTGGTACAGGAACCTATTCTGCCCTCGACTTGTCAGTCACAGATTCAGAGCTACTAAATGAATTTGAATGGTCAGTCCATGATGACCTCTGTGGAAGTGACCATTTTCCCACTATACTAAAACCTGTAACTCCATCTGATGTTCCTCCCTCATCACGGCGGAATTTTAAAAAGGCTAATTGGGCTCTATATCAAACACTGTGTGCTGCAAACCTTAAACCTGAACATTTTATTATTCCTGATTCTATCAAATGTTTTTCCGATGAATTGAACATCATAGCTGATGAGTGCATACCAAAGTCCTCTGCAATTCCACATATTCGAAAACCTTGGTTCAACAACGAGTGCAAACAAGCTAGGAAGGCAAGGAAAAAAGCAGAACGTTATTTCCGTTGCCACCCTATGGTGCATAATTTAAATAAATTTAAAATTTTAAATGCTAAAAGCCGGCGTACCTTTAAACAGAATAAACGCCAATCTTGGCAAAACTATGTATCCAAATTAAATTCTCGAACGCCCATGTCCAAAGTATGGAACATGGTACAGAAAATTAAAGGTAAAGGTACTAAATCTAGCGTCCATCATCTAAAACATGGAGATCAATTACTTACTGATCAATCTGATATTGCGAATAAACTTGGTGAAACTCTTGCTAAACACTCTTCCTCTTCTAATTATGTGCCTAAATTCCAACAATATCAAAAACAACAAGAAAAGAAACCTATTAATTTCAATTCAGATAATGGGGAAGATTATAATGAAACATTTTCTATTTATGAACTCCATACTGCTCTTGAGCAAGCTCACGATACTGCTACAGGTGCTGATAACATACATTATCAACTCCTGAAGCACTTACCAGAACCCTGCCTAGAAACTCTTTTAAATATTTTTTGATGAAATTTGGACATCAGGTAAATTTCCTCCCTCATGGTGTGTGATGCTATAGTAGTACTAATACCTAAACCTGGACGTGATCATACAGATCCGTCCAATTATCGACCTATTTCACTAACTAGCTGTGTTTGCAAAACCATGGAATGAATGATCAATAATCGACTTGTTTGGTACTTGGAAACAAATAACCTCATAACAGATATACAATGTGGTTTCCGTAAAACAGAAGTACTGTCGATCACTTAGTGCGTTTGGAATCGTTTGCTAAAACGCTCTAATTAATAAACAACACGCTGTGTCTATCTTTTTGATCTGAGAAGGCATATGACACAACGTGGAAATATGGCATTTTAAAGAGATTTACATGATTTTGGATTACGAGGCCGTTTGCCTCAATTTATATCCAACTTTTTAAATGATAGACAATTTCAAGTCCGAGTGGGTTCAACCCTGTCTGATCATTATAATCAGGATCAGGGTGTCCCGCAAGGCAGTATTTTGTCTGTCACCCTGTTTAGTATTAAGATCAACAGTTTATCCAAGGTTTTAAACAATTCAATTGATGGATCAATATTTGTGGATGATTTTAATATTTCTTGTCGTGGGAAAAATATGCATACTATTGAACGGCAACTGCAGTTGTGTTTAAACAAAATAGATAAATGGTGTCTTGAAAACGGATTTAAATTCTCTAAATCCAAAACTAATTGTATTCATTTCTGTCGTAAATACAAACCTCATAAAGACCCAGAACTATCTTTGGATGGCACTCCCATCAAAGTTGTTAAGGAGGCCAAGTTCTTGGGTGTAACTTTTTGACTCCCATCTAACATTTCTGCCGCATATTAAATCCCTAAAACTAAATGCCTGAAGGCACTTGACTTGATGAAAGTCGTTTCAAATTCTAAGTGGGGGAGGGATCAAGCTACCCTCTTACATCTGTATCGATCATTGGTCCGTTCCAAACTTGATTATGGCTCCATTGTATATGGTGGAGCCTGCAAAAGCAACCTACAACTTTTAGATTCTGTCCACCACCAAGGCCTGAGACTTTGTCTTGGGTCCTTTCGAACTTCTCCTGTTGACAGTCTCTACGTCGAGGCAGATGAGCCATCTCTTGCACAACGCCGTATAAAATTATCTTTACAATATATTACTAAACTATATTCTAATGAGGCTAACCCTGCATATAACTGTGTCTTTCATCCCCTCTATGAGGATTTATACAACAAAAAACCTTCTCTTGTTCCGCCTCTTGGGCACCGAATTAAGCCATTCCTGTCTGCTGCCGGCATTGAGCTGGAAAATATAGCTCCTTCCCGTCTTCTTTCTTCTCCTCCTTGGCAACTGGTTAGGCCTGAAGTTGACCTAACTCTGACAAAGTTTAAAAAATCGGAAACTAATGAATTACAATATAAACAAGAATATAATCAACTAAAAACTAAATATAATACACACAAATCCTTTTTACAGATGGGTCCAAGGACGGTGGCGCGGTGTCATGTGCCACTGTCATTGGATCCAGAACAATATCTTCTAGAATACCAGATAACAGCTCCATTTTTACAGCAGAAGCAAACGCCATATTAACGGCTCTTAAATATATTCAACGACATCCTAAACATAAACAGTACATAATCTTTTCCGATTCTCTTTCGTGTCTTCAGGCTATTGAAAGTATTTCTTGTAAACATCCACTTTTAGTAGAAATTATTGAATTGTATAATGAGCTTGCTACTGGCCAATGCGACATCGTCTTTTGTTGGTTACCCAGCCACGTTGGCATTTCTGGGAACACAATGGCTGATCTTGCTGCCAAGGCAGCCCTTAACAAATCTGTGACAGCAATTCTTATCCCATACTCTGATTATAAAGCAAGCATTAGAACATACATTCGCGATCTAATGCAGAAGAAGTTAAGGACACCCAAGTAGGTATTAATAAATTACATGAAATAAAACCCTACATTGGTTACACCTACTTGGGTTGTCAGTCCAGATATGAAAGAGGTCATTATGCGACGATGTCGCATTGGCCACACTAGATATACTCACGAATATTTACTGAAAGGCGAGGATCCTCCGTTTTGCATCCCTTGTGATGAAAGAATCACAGTCAAGCATGTCCTGCTTGACTGTGTTGAATATTCCATCACAAGGGATAAGTTTTTTAATGTCAAAACATTGAAGGATCTTTTTTATAATGTTGGTTATCATTTGATAGTTGACTTTTTAAAAGAATTAGACTTGTTGACTGATTTGTAAATAGCTAAATATTTTTGGATTGGAAGTTTGAATTAGTAACTGAGATTGTTAGTGGCTGTATCCTCGAGGGGGGTTGAAGTACTGTAAAATTATTGTCCTCCTGAGAGGGTACGTAAGTCCCAAAACATTCAAAGTAAATTTCAACTTTCCGTTTTTTAATCGTAGAATATGTGTAATTTTAATGTATGGCTAGGTATATCTCAATTGCTAACAGCTGAGGGGATGATGTAAATCCAGCTGGGGTCTATGCAGGAAGCAAATGTACTGTAAGTCCCCATGGTCCCTAGTATGGTGATCTACCTTCAGTTGTTAGCGATCTATAGCCCATTTTTATATTGTGTTGTCCGCTATAGTTAAAATGTTTTAGATTCAGTTACTAGTTTTACATATATATCTTTGATATTCTGGTTGTTTTGCTGTCCTTCGTCGGCAGGTTTTTTGTAATATACATGTATTTCATTTCAATGTCAAGTGTTCTCGTCACGATATGGCTGAAATATTGCCGATGTGACGTTAAATATTAACTCACTCACTCACTCACTTTATAATGACACCGATTATGACGTCATTGCTTGTGTTTACAAAACTCGGTTATCTTAACCGCCGGTTAAATCCACTAACGGGCTATTACCTTAGCGAACGTTAAATATGCGTTGATCAAAACATGATTCATGCCGTTAGCTAACGTCACCGTCAAAGTTTAACGTCACTGGTTAACTTCCATATATCCCACAATTCCGTTTTGTTTACTTCCGGTTTGCCGAAATTGGAAATGTCGCCTGCACCCCAAGGAAGAAGAGAAGAAATTTCTCTGCTGACGAGGTGAATTTAATCCAGTCGATGGTTGAGGCCAACTGGTCCTTGTTATCGGAGAAACATTCGACTGAAGTTACAAAGAAACGGGGAAAAGGTTATGGTAAAAGAGGTGAATGCGAAGGGGGGTAGCTCCGAGGTCCTTGGTTGAAGTTAAAGAAAAGTGAACAATCATGAATCGGAAGGGCAAGAACGACCACAGGATTCAGTCACGGAAGTCTGGCGGAGGGACCACCACCGCCTGAGCTCAGTCAAGCAGCATCATTGGCCTAATGCGTGACTCGGAAGGTTTTGACGGTGTAATTTTCAATAAATCATCAGACAATAAATGATGAATTTCACTTCGACAAAAATGAAGTAAATGCCCTGCTTGGTAATTTTACTCAAAGTAAAGTGGAGCTGGTACATTGCACCTAGATACCGATGACGATGTAGGCATACAGTGATTATGTTCACAATATATATTCAGATAGGCCATTGACAATTGCGAAAAGTGAAATGTAGGTCTACATTAAAAAATGGGAAATTAATATCAGTTTCCCACTCTACAATATCTCAGGTAGAAATGGGACAACAAACCATGTGGTAATACTTATAACCTAGATCTATTCTTACTGTCGACCTTGAACTTGACACCATATATGGCATAAACTAGATATAGATTTCGATATTCAAATATAACATTTAATCAAAGCGACCTCGCAGTAGGCCTGCATATCACTCACAGCAAAAATCGATACAAAGTAATGTTTTGTTTATTTTCCTACACATCAGTTGCCACAGCAATGTGTATGCTAATTAAGTTTTTGTCAATTTGTATAGCATTTTGGTATAAAGATAATTTGCTTCAATATTTTTTTGAAATTAATGCTCATGCTGTTGATCACTGGAGTGTCTGGTCCAGACTCTATTTACAGACTGCTGCCAAATAACTGGAATATTGCTGAGGGCGGCGTAAAACTAAACTCACTCATCAGCTTTCTGCTTATTCCTAATGTTTTCATTCATGCTTGCTCAACATATTTTTGTGAAATACTGGCGTTATTGTAATGGAAGTGTACCAAGTTCATAAGCTTAAAATATCTTTACGAATCAATATTACTCTTAAATCAGCTAGTTGAAGCCCATTTCTGGTGTCGCCCGCCGTGATATTGCTGGAATATTGCTAAAAGTGGCGTAAAACTAAACTCAGTCAGTCAGCCAGTTATATCAGCTGGAAGGTATGGCCATTACATATCTCAGTCTTATCACGTTTGTTTTTACAATAGGAAATCGAGTCCAATTAAACGAACAGTAGAAGAAGGGAAGAAACAGTATGCTATAATATATTTTCTTTATAAAGTAACTTAGATACTTAAATAAACATCTTGGAGCCTATTTAATGATTAATATAGATAGATAGATAGATTTCAGCAAAAGAAAAGAATGATGTCGTCCGAAAACAGGAGGGGGGCCCAAACCAGCTTCCCAACATTGCCAGAAGCTGCCATCCTGGAGACAGTTGTGGAAAGGGCCACTTTGAAAGGTCTGGCAGGAGGCATAGACACTGAAGGTATAACGTATTTCAACTGATTTGGGGCTACGGGCTTTTTGCATTTTCATATGTAGTTTAAACAACACACAAACACAAAACCGAAAATAAAGCAATAAAATGTATTTATTGACCTACATGTTTTTATCATACTTTACCAGCACAAATAAACCTTAAATATATATGCCAGTTTGTATAATGCCAAGGTCTTATTTTGAAACAAAAAAATATTAGCAATGCTTCATTTTGCAATTTAGCTTCATCACATATTCCTAACAAATTGCAAAAGGGAGTTTTGCACCAATCAGATTACAGCCCAACCGAAATCACTTCACAACCTCAGTCATGTGAAGTAACTTTCTAAGGAACAAAAATGTACCTTGGATAATACTTATTCCAAAGACAAACCCATACCAAAGCCCATTATCAAATTTTAAGAACATGGTTATATGTTTATGCAATTGCATAAGTTGAATTCATTTCAAGCAGAATAATAATAATAATGATAGTATTAATAATGCTCATTTATATACAGCGCCGAACTCCACACCAGGTTTGCTCATTGCGCTGACAATGAATAGCACAGCATATCCTTATCCCAGATAGGTGTATTCAAAAATATGTTGGACTCTCCTCATAAATGTATTTTCCATAGTTTGATGGAATTCCGTGTGTTGGAGGAGGAACCAAGTGTGAGCACGGACTACACTGATACAAACGAGCATGGTTAGTTCACATTTAAATACCATTCTCCTACTTCATCTCTAAAAAATACTATCAAATATGTAACACATTCTTTATATATCATTACATTTTAATGTTTTAAAATAAGTCCCCATGGTCCCTAGTATGGTGATCAACCTTCAGTTGCTGGTGATCTATAGCCCGTTTTTTTATATTGCGTTGTTGTATCTAGTGATTTTTTTTATGATGGTGTACTAGTTATAAATTAAGAGCTGAGATCGTCTAGTAATTTTACTGTCCTTCGATGACAGGTTTTTACGTTCTAAATTTAATGATTTTAATATTGATGTAAATAAATTGTTCTCGTCACGATATGACTGCAATATTGCCGATGTGACGCTAAATATGAACTCACTCACTAATGTACCAAAAGATAATTGTCTCTTTAAATAGACATACTGACCAATCAGACATTGAACTATTGAGAAAATGGAGCTATTCATCTCCTAAAACTCATATCTGACAAATACATGACTATATATATATATATATAGATATATATATATATATTGTAATAGAATCTAAAGTATAAGTATTAAAAACATCATGTAAACTTTGTCAATCACAAGTGTCACCTATTTTCGTTATATCACGATCTATCTGCAAATGTCCATCCATATTTTTAACATTAAAGTAAATAGTAACCTAACAACATCATAGACAGTTACCTGGTTCTGAAGTTCACAGATCTGAGGCATCTTTAAGGGGGCACATTCACTGTTGATAGCTATGTTTTATCAAGCACTGAACGTTCGCGGTAGCAGCACTTGTCAGACATGACCTAATTACCACTGTGTGTCACTACGCTATTTACATCCATGAAGGATTCTACTACTGATGTTATTGTGTACTATTATTGTACAGACTTATGTATTTCATGTCTCCAAATGATGTATTTATTCATTGTCTTGAATCATTGTGTATTTTGAGTGTTAACACCGATGTTTGTCAGGGACTATTTCTTGTGTACACTGCTGCTTCGTGGCTATTTATAGAAAGTAAGTGTGACTTTTTGACCCAGATAAACAATGACCTATTACACTTGTTAATGACGATTTTCTGATAACTTTCTTGCTCAGAAGTGTTTTAAAGTGTATTCCATGTTGGATACTAATGAAAATTACACTTGATTGAACTGAATAACGAATTTGATCTGTTTGACATTTCTCGGGTTACGGTGACCTGTCAACAACATTTACGTTAGGCTGAGTGACTAATTATAAATTGGATGTCCGTTTTTTATATCAAAGCCACATATTCATTATCTGGTATTTTCCTGCATTCTATGGTTGAAATGCCTTGCTTTACGATATAGAGGACAATGTATAACCACCTGTATTTCCAACATTTGTACCTGCAATATGACAGTCGTTTCGTGTTTTGACATTTGTTGCCGACAATCATTCTAGGCACTAATTGACAGTCTGCTGTCCGTTTTCTCTGGTTGCATTTACCAAATATTTTAGCAAACTTGTTCGTGTCCGAATTGTTAAAGGGCACATAGGACAACATCAATTCCTGGATACAGGGCATATTGATGCTACACTGGGCCAAAGTTGTCAATGGTCTTAGTATACATTTGACGTCTGTCAAAATGTCCCGCCGCTTGGCCTGAATATAATCGTTGTTCTTATTCTTGTTATATCACATGTTTACACACATCTCACTTGTCCATCATGGTTGATCTTTTCGGACACTTTATTTAACATGAGGACAATACCATATGATAAAGGAAACTGATGCTTTTGTAAATTTCACTTGTCATAGAGCCGACCACAAACCAAGATGGCGGCCACTGACGCTACGTTGACGGAAAGATATTGTCCGTTTTATTATAACAAACTGTCTCGATGTCCTGATTATTTCTACTGTGTCCTAATTGTATTCGGACAAGAAGGACAACATAAGGACAATTAGTAGTCACTTACTTGTGTTAGAAATGAAACTGCCTATGCAGTGTTTCTTGTATGCAAGCCATCAAACCTGTGTTCTGATTGGTTGAGAAAGGTCACATGACCTCCTGATGATGCCTATAAATACGATCACTGGTCAAGGCCTGACACACTCGATTCGGATTCGATTCACTCGATTTAGAAACAATAAGACTTTCAGTCTGATTAAAGGCTCCTGCTCATATTTTTACCTGGCACCTCTACTGACTTAGATTTATCACCATAACTGCTTCTAGGTATATATTTTAAGTCAAATTACAATCAATTTAATAACTATATTACATACTCAGTAACATTTCGGCAAGATATTTGAGCTGAAATAACAAAAATAACTATTTCCTTGGAGACTGAGCCTTGTCATTAGATATATATATATACAGGCCGAGTAGTGTGTGATATTCAAACTTTGTTTCCTTGTGTTATTTGTTTTTAATACAATAAACTGATAAATTATTGTGATGTATATGCTTTTATTCTGGCATAACTGATATGTTATTCTATAGCAATAACTATTATTATTTACTTTACAGTTCTTCAAAGTGCAATAAATTTGCTTGTCCTAGAGGATGGGATACTACAGCTCCCAAGTATCAATGCTGATACTCCAACATCAACTACTGCTACTACTGTAACTGCAACATTCAATGCCACTTCACTTCCAAAGTTCCTCAGAAAAAGAAACTAAAGCTGTAACAGCAGGAGATACTAACCTTACAGGCAGAGAAATCCGAATTTAAGTTTAAAATTGAATTTTCAAGAAAGTTTAAAATTGACATTAGAAATGGAAATACTCAGGAAACAGAATCGTATTATATAAGACAAGTATAAGGATGGCAACTTCTTTTTTAATGTATAACACAACGTTTCTGGTCCACGATGTTTTGGAATGGATGCTCATATATACTGAAATTTAACACTGACAAAACAGAACTTGTCAGTTGGTGCACCCAATTCAACCGTCTAAAACTCATCACAGATGAGTCAGCTGTTATAGAAGATAGTGATATTCTCTTCCAACCTTGTGAGAAGTATCTGTGGTGCACTTACATCAATCACTAACTCTCCATAACCACATCAGCAGTGCTTGCTTTCCCGAGATGCGCCGACCTGCTTCTTTTATTAGGCCATATCTCACTGAAGACGCAGCAGCCTGTCTTGTAAGTTGCTTTATCACTTCAAGGCTGGACTACTGCAATTCAGTTTTCTTTGGTCTCGCTCGTCTTGTGATGAAGAGACGGAAGTACAATCATGTGACTCCCATGCTGCAGCATCTGCATTGACTGCCTATCACGCTCCGATGCAAGATTGCAACACTAAGTCTTGTGTTTCGCCATTTTGATGGTTCACTACCGCCATACCAGTCCAGAGAGCTCTCTACTTACAAGGCTCCACGAACTCTCCACTCTTCCAGTGAGACACTGTTAAAAATCTCGATATACGCAGGGCAGAGCTCTTTCAAATACAGTGCGCCCTCAGTCTGGAATGCTCTCCCAAACTCCGCAATTCTCCTTCTCTCAGTTCATTAAGACCGGTTTAAAAACATTCTTATTAAAATAAGTTTTCCTTTAATATGTACTTTTCCGTCCAATGTTTGTGAGAGAAATGCGCAAAGAGTCCTGGGTGTCAAAAATGAAACATACAACTTTATGGATGACATCTTGTTACTGCATAAAACGATGTTTTGATGTAGACTTTTACTTTTAGCTTCACGACAGTGTATTAACATCGAAACAGAACAAACGTTCCTTAGCATAGAACTGGACACGGCTGCTGCTCTATTACCTAAATTAGTACATGAAGCAAAAACAAACAAAAAATACCAGTTATCAGCTTTGCTATCATTCTTAAATGGCAAATGTATGTTTCCATCTGATAACATTGCTTTCTTGCTATTTCTGGATGTAGTGAGATGGTTTGGTCGAGAAAATACCTGCAGCATGAGGTTCTATGAGACTTAAAACCTTTTGGAGGACTAGTATAAGAATGCTCAAAGGCAGATTTCTTCGGTTCATGAGTGATCTTAAAAATCAGTGACAACTGATTTCAAGTACAACCAAAAGAGGTTTCTATTCTCCAGAAAAATATTTTGTGAATTTTGCAGTACCGTCAAGGAGTGTTCTTGATGTAAATGAACAAAATTTTGCAAGAATGTGCATGGCCACGCGTCATGTTGTCTGCCTAGATTCAATTGCATCTGTCGACGATAAAGACCCCAAATAAACTATCAGTTGAAATATGATGGAACTAATGGATACGTTGATAAGTGGGGCTTGTCATAATTACATTTAGTGATTGACACTAAATGCGTTTATCAAATCCATTCTCTTGCTTCCTTCGCATTTGCTTCTGCGTTCTCGTGTTTACTTCCGCACTGTTATCTGCCGCCATGATTACGTCCCTTACCAATGACGTCATGTATTATAAGCGTGCCGACTACGTCACTTTCTGAATGTCATTCGCGCCGATCTCATCGTGCTGTAAACATCATGTTCAAAATTCCCACCCTAGATTGCCTTGTCATCATAAATTTTGCCTTGTAAATTCTTACACATTTCAATCCCACTGTAAATGCTTCTGAATAAAAATGTTATTGGTGTGGCGGGATTCTTGGAGGCTTTTCAGTTGGATCTTATTTTCCCTCAACTTATCGGTGGTGGGGACTATTTTCGCAACTGCTTATCAGTGGAAGGGACCTATTTTGCTTCTGCTGCAATATGAATATAATAGTAACTGCTTCCTGCTCTGCTGGAAGTATAGCTTTACCTTTATCATTTTGCCCCTGCTGCTGTCACGCTTGACCATTTGCCTAATAGTATTGTTGTTTATCAGTGACTGTGTGCTGTCTGGTGTCTACTTCGAGTAGTCGACAGGTTTTGTTATGCCGATTTGAATATGTCTTCTCTTTACAATAGCGACATTTATTTACTGCAAGTTTCGTGATTCTTCAGCAATGCCATTGTTGTAACCTTTCTGGCAAGATTTGCAGTGGTATCTATCTGGTTTATGTGTAAGGCCATGGTACAAAAAGCCCATTTATTTACTTGAACTGCTTACCACAGTTTTCACACATATTCCTTGATGTACTGTCATAATATGGGACTGTCATAATATTGCTCTGGTCATTAATAGAGGATAACTGATAACTTGAACAGTCGAAACATTCCAGTGATTCATTTTTGTCTCAGTCGTTTGTGTCTCTCCATATTGGAGGGTTTGTGGCACTCATAACTGCAGTCGGCAAATTTTGAATCAGATTTTGTCTCCCACGGCCTTCTTATAAGGGGTGAGGTTCGACGTGTACTTAAAAAAAATCCCATCTGTGCCCCAAATCTCCATCTGTGCAATAAAATTGAAGAAAAATAGTAAAACTGATGTATGGTCTATCATACAAAGCATGTCAGCATATATAGGTCCGTCTCCTATTCTCGCGGGTTTCCTATTCTCGAGGTAAACACTTTTTATGCCGAAATCTCCGATGCGCGACAGTTAGCGGCTGTTTACATCACGGACTGGTAAGTAGGAAGTGGCCCATGTCTGTGAGTGATCAAAATCTTGCAGTGTCACGAATATTGGGGAGTTTATACCAACTTGGACATTTCATTACTTTTTCCCGCCCTTTCCGGCAGGATTGCTCTTACATACACTCAATAACGTTAATTCCTGGTAATACCGCGAGAATGGGAGAAGCCTCGTTTCGTTAATGGCGGATGGCATTGTTCATCACCGGGCTCACGAGTGGTAATTCACCTGATTGATCTGGCAGCTTGTAGATGTTAGAGGAGAAGGACTTTCATTTATAAACAACAAGCATGAATACAATAAGAATTGTTTGTGTTATTTTTTCAGCCGATAACCGTAAGTACCGCGAAAATAGGAAACGCCTTCCTACCTTTCCACCATCCGGATGCAGACCCTTGAACCATGAGGATGAACACTTTTATTACTAACCGAAGCTGTATTTTAAGAACATTTTACGGTGATGTTTAACAATTTGACTCCCATTACATAAGTAACGTTTATAGAATTTTCTTTTCACTAAACAGTTCATTTGAACCCTTATTTATTACCACCACTGTTTCACTATTTCATTGTTGGGTCCCACTAGTGAACGAATGAAAATAAAACTAAATTCAGAAACAGAATCCTTATAAAAGCATTAATATAAGCTCTTTTTAAGATGTAACACTGGAAGAAAAGAAGTTTTCATTAGGCTTCTACACATACAATTCTTACACACTAACACACACCAGGACACTGACAATCTAGGCAGCCTTCGCCTCTCCAGACCCTTTGTCGATCAGAAACCACAGATCGTACGCAGCTTTCCCGAGATAAGTACGATCATTCTGTGTAGGTTTAACTTTCGCCCTAAACGCCCCGATGTGGCTTGTCTCGCTGATGTGATCGTGTAGCATTTCAAAAGCATGGCCATTGAAGAAGAGACGGCAGACTTGTATGCCTTTTAGCTTCTTGCGGTCGTATTCGGTACTCTTAAAAATTTAGTAATTGAAAATGTTAATACGAACCTAATTCGGGAACACCAGAGAAGTCATCCGAATACCCGGCAAGCCTAAAGGGTTCAGTAAACTGGCATCCTACTTTTCACAGACGGGTTACAACATCTCTCACCCGATCGTTCAGTGTCCTGTCTGGATCCTCCTCTAAATTAAGCTCTCTCACGCAAGTAGCTAAAGCAATTAGTACTTTTTTCTGTGTACAGATGTAGTAATGCCATATTTCATCAGAAATTGTTTCAGTTCGTGCCCTTCAAAATTCTGGAAATCCTTGTTATATCAAAGGAAAACAGCATCAAAAGCTGTTTGCTACAGAATGGAAACCATTTTGTGAAGATAGCATGTACTTTGTCTAGTCATTGGCAACAGTTGCTATGGAAAAACAGCGAGAATCTCGTGACGCGGAAAATGGGCTAGTTTGCGTCAGTCTGCACAGACAATTTCGTATGAACATATCACATTGCTGTATTGTATCTATTTCTAATTTACTATTTCTTGCTACTATACTCTTTCCATGCATATTCTTACAGTATTGAGCCTTTGCATGCTTAGAATAGACGATTGGGTGTCAGAAAAATTGAGAAAATGCAACATTGTGTACGTTAAGTCTGATTTTTTCTTTGTTTACATTTCAAACAGGAACTGTTTACAAGTCTTCCAAGCACAGCCTTCGTTTTCACACCCAATATCTTTCGTTTAATTTCATCCAAAAACTTGGGTTTGGTGTCAAAGACCAGATGTAATTTGATTCTAAAATGTATGAGGAATTCAGTGATGCATTTGTCGCAGCAGAATATGAAATAGACGTGATATAATCGGCGTCGCAATTACCGGCCTTCGCGAAACGTGATTTTGTAAACATTATCCAATATGGCGGAAAGCGCACTTCGGCGTTTGTGTTAGTTAGTGTATTTTCAAAAACATCCCAATCGATTCTAGGTTCATCGGGAACGTTTCAGAAATATCATTAGTGATTTCATGAAAAACTGATATCAGTGATCATTAATATGCTATTTTTTAAATTTAATGCTCCAAGTAATTTTCCGATTTTTACATTTTCTAAACATACAGCAAATAATGATTTCGCAAGTAATTTTGAAACCTATTTTGAAAGGTCTTTTTCAGCACTCAGGTTTCTAAACAGTACAGAACGGGAAACAGAATTTGAAGATTTAGATTTTTATGTGACTTCTAAGTGAGGGTTGCAGAGAAAGGACATAAAATTAATTATATTTCCCTGTGGCATACATCTAAATCCGTGGCTGCCACATATAAATAAATTGCCTGTGTGTTGTCACTGTGCCGAGTATATTTGACCGAGACGTTGTGAAAACTGCATACATTCGTCTTAAATAGCAACGGTGTTACTCACAATGTTCAAAATCCACATTGTGAAAGTTAAATCATTTCCCGTTCTGTCTATGTCAATATTTTATATCATTAGCTTGATAATGCGTAAGAAATAGCTCCTCAAAAGTATAAAATATGCGATTTTTACAGAATTTCCATGGCTGCTATTTTTTGTGCGTTGCGCATCAGGTCATTTGTGCGTCTCGTTAGATTGTAAATTTGCAGTAGTAAACAAAACGAAAACATCTTATGGAAGCTCCTTTGATTCACAATTACCATGTTGAAAATGAAATTGCATGCGGAAATAAAATTATCGATTAATGTTACACAAACACATTGATGAATTTTTTTCGGTGCATTATATCTATATTATTAGCGGCCATTATTTACTTTAATGTTAAAAAAACCCAAACTATTTCAGAAAATGTTGAAACAATCACACACACACACCCCACCGCCACGATGGCGGACACGTCGACGAAATTTGCATACATATGAGTGAGTTTAGTTTTATGCCGCACTCAGCAATATTCCAGCTATATGGCGCCGGTCTGTTATTAAATCGAGTCTGGGGTAGACTGCACTTTACGGGTCCCCGGAAGTTTACGCTACAGACATGCGCAGAAGCCATATTTACATCGAAGCGAGCACTAACGCTGACGCCATTTTTTGTTTACTCCAGGGAATAACAACATCGCTGTTTTGGCCCATTAAATTACCCTTAGATACTAATCGATAATCTTCTCTAGCCCTTCGCTCCTCGACAATGTTTTAGGGTTTATATAATTGGCCTACCTTTAGAATACAGAACCACAAACTTTGAAATTACGTCATAATACCCATTTACGTAATTTAGTGTGACTTTGTTCCAAAGCACGTTCTCGAAACAATGCCCTATGACGCCAGCATGGCAACACGGTTGTCAAGGTCATCGAGTGCGTATAAGCTCCGTTCAGTGATGTTTCATCTCTACTGGCTATCTCATTGCATAAGCCCAACGATGTTGAGAGTTTCCAGCAATAGTTTACAGACGGATGCGCAATTATTTGCAAGCACCAGTTTACCATGTTTTGTTTTTTCACAAATACGCTGATAATAATTTACATTACGGGGTGCTGAGGTGTTATACTTTGTGTTTTTATTGCATTTTATATTTTTTTCAATTTAGTAAGAATGCATTTTACCTGTCACATTATGCCAAATTCTATTATTCGCAGTTTTGGTCAATTTAATCATTTTATTGTTGGGTTTAGGGTTAGTTTACCTTTACTCTCCAGATATGTTCATTGAGATAGGATTCAAAGAGAGACTTGACAGTGCCGTACTTATTCATGGAGCGCTTCGCATGAAGCCATGCTCCTTCAATTGTATTTGTAAGCGCACCTGTAATGGGGTCTTTGAAATTCTCGGAATGGTTGACAGTGAGATGTGTGTAATCCGGATCAGAATCGAGAGAACTGTATGATTTCCAACAGTTAGAAATGATAATAGAACCGGGTAAAATCCATTGCTTGATTAATGGAATCAAAGTGTCAGCATCACGGCGTTCTACTGGTACCATAAAAATCTTATGTCGGGCCAATCTCTCAACACCTCCGAACACCCACTGGCCCTCCACATAATGACCTTTATGATACTTTCGTTTGCCAAACTTTGATTCATCAATCTCAACAATAATACCTGGCCCACCTATATTTTCCATTCTCCCATAAACCGACTTATCACACACCTCACGACAAAAGTTGTACCAGTCAGTAGTCGTTGCTGAAGAAAAACGTACTCAGTCTGACAATCAAGCTGAGAGCGGTTCCGACACCAATGAAAAATCAATTTCAAACATTCAGCCATATTGATGCGAGCATCAGAGAACCAGCTTTTAGTTCGGATTGATTTGTAACACTGATGTCTAACTCCATCAATCGTTCTACGACAAGCCCAACGAATGCCGTCACTACTCCGATGAATCCCAGTTGCCTCTGCAATATACATTGACCTCTTGCATACATCACAGGTGACATGGTTACAGAGTAACCCACGGTTCATGCACCAAGCCAAAGTAGCACGAATCGTCACAAATACACGAAAGAGCAACCAATCATAAGTTATGACCCTGGAAGCCCTCCCCAAATCTCTCCCATATGAACTTACCCAAGGAGCATCAGTACAACTTGGAAATGAAGGAAAACTGCCATCCGCCTTCCCAGTGTCTACCACATTCTTATTCCTGGCCCTCTTATCCTTACTCCCATGAACCAAGTTCTCCTTCCTTGCTCCCGTGCGCCACACTTTCTTTTCCATCACAAAATCCTCGAACGAATCCTCCAAAGATCCTGCCATCGTGAATTACGGTGTTTGCCCTTTCAATGTCAAGAGCGAAATGACGCTTAGATTTCCCGGGCCCGCGAACTTGCGCCAGCAAAAAAAGAATGACGTCATGTGTTTCCAAGGTTACCCGTCATTTCCAAACAACTTCGACATTGTCCGTGGTACGATGTCACGCGACACTGTAGACTTCGTTGGTTTCCGTGACGTCACAGTAATGACTCGATAAATTTGCACATTGTGCAACAGTGTGGACGTGGCTCAGTCGGTTAGCTGTCAGGCTAACGATCCGAAGGTCGCGGGTTCGCGTCCGACGGGTTCTCACAAACTGGTTGCTTGTCTTAATGACACGTGACCTACGGCAGAGATCGTCCTCACGAGAAGTTGTGGTGCTGTATTCTAAAGGTGCTCCTTATAATTTTCTGGGTTTGTCAATTGCAATGTTTTAATTGCAATATTTTAAGAAGACGCTGACATAAAAATACCCCAGTAATGTATTGTTTCGCTGAAATGAAATATTTTAGCCCTTAGATGCTTCATGTATCTTTCTTTTACCATTTTCAATTACAATAAACAAAACAGGTAAGTTTCCATGATAGGTAGTACAGCATTCCCAGCGTTAGGAAAACAAATATCGAAACGCTTCACTTACCGTACATTACAAGAACAAATCTACGCTTGAAGTGAATTCACTTACCTTACAAGAACAAATCTGCGCTTGAATTGAATTCATCAGTGTTTTCATTTTGCACGTCATTTTCTTTATTTTCATTTTCAACGGTTTTAAAATATTCATGGGGCTTTTTGGGGTTAAATACACGGCGGATAAAAGTAAGAAATGTAACAAAAGGATCATCAGAACAACGTAAATATTTCTTCTTCACAATGTACTCCACAAAATAACTATCATACAATCCTTTCGTAGTTCCATACCTGGGCAGGGACGCTTTCATCGCTCTCCACGTACTCTCAATTTTATTAGTGCACGCACCATTCTCTGCATTCACAAATTCCTTAATATGATTCACTGTCACATGCTCATATTCCATCTCATTCAGTCTAGCATACGCTTTCCAACAATCAGAATGAATTATCGATCCCGGTCGCAGCAACTTTCTCAGCACACTCAAAAGGGTATCTACATCACGCTTCTCCACAACTTCCAAAAACATCCTGTTACTTTCTTTCTTGATACCCCCAAACACCATCCACTCGCCTTCCTCGGTGAAACTTTCGCTTCCCAAACTTACTCTCATCAATCTCCCTTTCAATCCCTGGCCCACCTATCATCTCATTCTCCTCTTCCATCACAAACAAACACACATCTCTGCAATAATTAAACCAGTCAACCAAAGTGTGATGAGACCCCAGACGCAACTGCACTCTCACAAAATTCTCTCTCACTTGATAAACCCAATAAAACGTCAACGGCCGTTCACTAACGAACAAATGAGACTTAAAAAAACAAGAATCACGCACGCATTGCTACAATTTTTTATAATTGCATTTTTTATTTGATCTTGAGCAACGCCACACATAACCCTCACTCCGACTCGAATCCTTTCGCTTTCCTATACTCCCACTGTCACACATTTCCCACTGAAATTTCCAATTAAACCAAACGCTTCCAACCAATCCATCAACTTTCTCTCATCTCTACACAACTCATACAAATCGTCATACACCATTCTCCTCACAGCCATAGCTAAGCAAGTCAAATAAACAAGATTGAAATCGACAAGCAAAATACAACTCACCAACCGTGCACGTTAAAGTTGTGGCAGTCGTAGTAACCCGCTACCTTATTTGGAACATTCGACACGTGCGTCCACAATTGACCAGAGAAAAGGAACGTCATCGGGATATCCCCTTGATTACTAACGATTGGATTGATGTTTTGGAGCATTACTAAAATTCGTGTTTAAAACTATCGTCTTTCTTAAAACTTTCAGACGAAGTTTTAAATTAAACTTTTGCCAGTAAACACGAAACTGACCTCTAATTTCGTCTAAAATGTCTCCTAACGGAGATCAGCCCGCTCTCGCGTGCTTCTCTATATATGAGACGCGATGCGCGCGTCACTTAGTGCCGAAGGCAGCAAACGCGCCTTTGAGAGCAATAGCAATATTAACAGGGATCTATTAGTGTAATTTACTGATGATAAGCAGAAACTACAATATAATACCAAGTGATGATTATGATTTTTATGGAACATTATAACTTCCTTCTACAGCTTCACGGGGCGCACTTGGGGATCATCGAGACCAATCAGTTGATCCCCAAGGTCAAATAACACCCACCCACCCACGCAAGGTGTTGTATAGTCTTACGACTGAGGGGAGAGTGACAGGCCGGTCCATGAGTTAAGCCCATCTTATTTTCTGAAAAGAAAATATTACATGTTAAGAATTCCATAAACATGTCCCTAAATTCTATACAGCATCACAAGAAAATTAAGATATTTGACACTCATAAAACTGTATCATGCTTTTATTATGTGTATGACTAAACTCACAAACAGGATACTGAAAAATTTATAAAATATTATTGTCCCCCGGAACGGAACGGGGACTATGTATTCAGTGCTCAGCGTTCGTACGTCCCGATTCTTGTTAACCTCATGAACTGTTGTACCCTAAGTCTTCAAATTTGGAAACAAATACATTGAGGGATTAGACAGGGGATGACCTTAACCTTATTTTCAGGGTCACCACGACAGTTTGACCACTTTTCAAACTCTTGTTATTGCGATATCTTATGAATTGATGTACCCAATGTCTTCATATTTGGTGACATCCTACATTGGGGGATTACGCAGACACCAGTTGATTTGGGTGACCTTGACTTCAAGGTCAGCACGCCACTTTGACCACTTTTCAAACTTACGTAAACGCAATATCTCATAAAACATTGCACCCAATGTCTTCAATTTTGTCGACAGCCTACATTGAGTGATTATGCAGACACCAGTCATTTCAGGCATCTTGTATATAACCAAAAAATACAAAGTAGTAAATATGTTATAATTATTTCATTCTTCTTTCGCTGTGGTCGACATTGCCATATTAGTGGCTTACACTTGTTTACCTTGGACTATCCATGGTAGATAAAATTGTGAAGACCCTCCTGTCCGAAAAGAGCACTGCCAGCAGAATGGACCCTGTCTTCCCACAATTGACGATCCTGTGGGTAGTCGTTTCCCAACAAAAGATTTCAGCATTCCCTTCCTCCGTACGGCGTCTTCCTGTCAAATAGATCATGGCAGAGACACGGACTGCTGAAGTAGTTGTTGCAGACGACGTGGTGGCCCTTGTCTAGATGCGACTCCATCAAGTCCATGACCACACTGCGCCCAAGGCGGTGATCTGCCAATAGTCCAGCGGATAATGGTATAATTATGCATTTTCATGTTACAAGCATGAAAATTGGCAGATATGTTGCTTATAGTATAAAAATAAGATACAGATAGGGAGGCATTGAAAATTCAAGATGGCCACCATTTTTCAAGTTGGCCACCATTTTTCACTCAAAATTACACCGTCAGTGACTTAGATTCCATGTAAATTGCAGACTTTTCATACAAGATGCATGAATTAGGGCAGATATGATGCTTGTACTATAAATATAATATACTGATAGGGAGACATTGAAAATTCAAGATGGCCACCATTTTTCAAGATGGCCGTCATTTTCCACTCAAAATTGCACCGTTAGAGACTTATATTCAATGTATATTACACAATTTTCATACAATATGCATGAAATTTGGCAGTTATGTTGCATGTACTATGAAAATAATATACAGAGAGGGAGGCATTGAAAATTTAAGATGGCCGCCATTTTTCAAGAAGCCGCCATTTTTCACTCAAAAATTACACCGTTAGAGATTTATATTCAATGTATATTCGACAATTGTCATACAATATGCATGAAATTTGGCAGTTGTGTTGCTTGAACCATGAAGATAATATACTGAGAGGGAGGCATTGAAAATTCAAGATGGCTGCCATTTTTCAAGATAGCCGTCATTTTCCACTCAAAATTACACCGTCAGAGACTTATATTTAATGTATATTCCACAATTTCCACACAATATGCATGAAATTTGCCAGTTATGTTGCTTGTACTATGAAGATAATATAGAGGGAGAGGGATAAGAGGGAGACGTTGAATATTCAAGATGGCCACCATTTTCCACTCAAATTACACCATCAGAGACTTAGATTCAATGTCAATTCCACAATTTTCATACAATATACATGGAATTTGGCAGATAAATGTATGTTGCTTGTACCATTCGATACATGTCGGAACATTGAAAACCTTAATTGGCCACCATTTTCCATGATACTGGGAGTCAGCGTAAACCTAATCCAGATTCCCATGAATAATATTCATCTGGGGATTTCTTCACTTACCTACTCAGAGCAACATATGACCACATTATTGAGCACAGTCTCCACCACAAAGACACAGTGCAGTGCACTTGAGGGCAGCTTTGAGACACTTGCATCTGCCACAACATCCTTTGGTGCAGCGACACTTCAACAGTTCTTGACAGGTCTTTGACACGTCTGGTATTGTTGACCATAAGGGCTCCCACATGTTGGATGCATTGCGTTGCCAACCCCATTTGGATGGATCAGGCAGATCAGGACAACGGATGGTTGACTGTCCCCATATATGTCCTCCCTGATAAACTGCTCTCTTAACATGTTCTTTGAAAGCTGCAGATGTTGGAGGTATATTTTCTATTGCTCTACCCTTCGAAGAGAACATGTACTTTCTTGCTTCGTTCAGATTCACATGGTCACTTGTTCTTTCATACATCAATATTGTGAAACGTTCAAGTGTGCTGATCAAAGAATCTGTAACTTTATCAGGATGATTGGACAGACATTCAAATGCATCAGTTGCCTCCTCGAGATGAAACTAGACTTGCCAAGCTTTCTTTTTACCACATCCACTGAAGGAAGATACAGTATCACATCCTGTGAAACTGTGGAAGAGAGGGAGGCACAGTGATTTCCTTGGACCTAATGAAGCGGCTATTTCATGCGCAGGTATGTAGTGGAACTGTTTTCCTGTACCAAAGGCAAGCCATACTTCTGAGATATCAAGAACTGCTGCTGATGAAATGGCTAACACCACAACATCTGTGTCCACTGTTCTTATCATAAATCGCAGGAATCCTCTCTTGTTGGCTTCTGACAAGTGCAGTATCATCCTGGTATCTGCTTCTTCATGGCTGCATGGTGAGAGATCTGAAACATCATATGGCTTATTTGACAGAGCTGTTTCATTCACAGTACTGATGATCAGTTTGTCAGTATTGGTTTTCATGGCTTCTTTTCCAAGAAACTGGAACAATTCTGTTTTGTTGTTGTCACTTCTAAGAAACTCTTTCCAGTTGTGAGGAATGAAGGAATGTGGTTCAACTCGCCTTCTCTGTCCATGGCCTCTCCTACTTCTTGCACTCGCCTTTAGACTATCTGTCTTGTACACATCCCAGACAATATCAAGTCTTGTTGTGTTTTCCAGCTGGTTTTCCAGATACTTAGTAAACACTCCCTCACTGAAAGATGAAAATGTCTTATGTTCTCCAGGTTTCATCATATTCACAACTGCTGCTCCATCTAGTATTGTTACCTCAACGTCTGGTCTGTTCACTGTGGGACAGGAAACATCTTCCAGGCACTGAAGAAGCTGTGATTTAACAGATGATCGAAGCATACCAAGATGTGAGAGTGATGGCGGACAAGTTTGATTCTCATGCTTGAAAAACTCATCTAAATTGCCTTCTCTATTTTGACAGGATATGTAAAGGCGAGAGAACAGACTACAGTCATTCTTTAGGCTGACAACTTGCATCTTTGAGGATGACTGTGATTTTATTTGAGGTGATGACAAAAGTGACAGTTTGTTCTTCTTGATAGGTTCTGAAAGTGCAATACCTTTGATGAACCGCTCCTTGACAAAGTCTTCATATTGATCTCTCCCAAGGCGTTCAATTTTATTCAGAGTTTCTACAACAGCTGATGCAGCAATGTCCCTTGTTGATATTACAAGAAGATCATGTCCATGCTCCAGAAAAGGACTTCCAAACTCTCTGATTACATCTGTAAGAGTACTAACATCTGTGTAAAATGATTCTTGCATTCCTCTACTCTGTTCATGGTGTGAAACAGAAGAAATACTTTGAACATTTAAAGAGGCATCAAATTCTTCAAGAATTCTGTTCACTTCTGGACCGCCAACTGTCCATCTTCTCAAGGCAGATGCATTCTCTGTAAGACCGATGGCACCTCCATCACCTTTTACGCTTGCATTATTCTGTTCATGAGCATGATCCAATGGGATTGCAGAATAAGCCCTCTCTGTCTTGTGAACAACAAAATTCCCTTTCTTGAACTCTTCAGTTGTGTTTGGATGAATATGACTGAGATTCTTTAGGTCTCGAATATGCACTGGCATCCATCTTGCATAGTTTGTGTGGTCAAAGGCAAACATCCACGGTGTCATGGCTTCTAGAAGTCTGATATACTCACAGAAGTTTCCGCTTCTTAAACATCCAACAAATGACAAGAGCAATAGTTCCAAGTTAAGAACCATCAACCAGAAATGGAATGTTGGGGATATCTTCGATCTGGTGTTGATCCAGTCTTCAAATGTTGCTGAAGATTTTCCATGAGCCTCAAGAAGAAGATGATAAAGTGCACAAGCAGTGACTTCATGTGCTCGTCTAGTCCTTCTGACATGTGATCCTCGAAGGAACGAATCAGCTTTGCCAGAAGATGCAATCTGGGCTGAACTATCATATCTGTCCATCCACTGTCCATGAGCCAGTTTCCCAACACTTTCAGAAACGCTATCTCTATATGCAATCCTCCCATCATTATTATCATCTTGTCCTCACCATGTGTTGCTGGATACTGCCACTGTATCTGCTTCATTGTGGCATACAATGGTTGGTCTGCAGCTATAACTGGAGTTAGCCGGGATTGAGGTAAGATGTTGCCTGTGTAATCACATCCATGCCATGTTTCAACATTGCAGCAGAGTCCGCATTTTCTGTGAAAAGTGGAAGGAGAGAAGAAATGGACTTGATGATCTGATCTGAATGTTGCTTCTTTGCATGGTAAACAGCCCGTGAAACATCAGGATGATCAGCATGCCTTTCTTTAATTAGTGTGTCCACATGTGTTAACCACCTGAAAACAATAGAAATGAGCCTTGAATATTTTTTTATGTTCAATTATCATGCATACTTTGTGTGGATATGTATATACGGTATATAAAGGTGAAAGTTTGATCAAGTTTACAGTCTTCACAGTGACAAGTTAAGAAGTAAAGGAACTTTTTCTCCTACTTTTACCCATTAAGATGTCAGGGAGTATTTATATGATATTTATATTATTAGAAGGTTGAAGAAGCTTATGATAATTGAAACATAATTTAGTTTTTTTCTGAAAGAACTTAACTTGACTTACTCATTTTCTTGCTGCATGAAGTCATCAAGTTTCACAGCTGTAGAAGCATGATAGCATGGTGTCTTTGGACAGGATGAAACATCTCTCTTCAGGATAACTGGTGGAACCTCTTCATAAAAAGCAGGCAGCTCTCTCACAGATTTTGACTGTGGTTTGGAGTTTACATCTAAAGGTTTCATTCTGTCAACCCCTTGATTGTCTTTACTTGGATGTTGAAAGATGGATATGCCTGTACCATGAAAGGACCCTTGTGCAGTTGTTGAGCTTGGGTTGTGATCAATGTTGTCTATTGCTGATGTTGTGAAGAGGTTGAATTTGAGTTTTGATGGGCAGACAACTTGTTCCTCAATGTATCTCCGGCATGCTGCATTAGCCACCTCTGTGGAAACCTCCAACACTCTGTCATATGATACAGACATTCCAAAGTCTTGTGCTGTGAATGTCATATTTCAGGCCATGATATTTCAAATAGCTTGAATACACTTTAGACAGTGTTGACAGTTTCAGTACAGGGAGATTTTCTTGTCTACATTCGTCAACATATTGTTTAAGCTGAGCGAAAGCTAAACCTTCTTTAAGTCTTTGGGAATCACTGATATCATCTGACTGTATAAGTTCCTCGCTTTGGGTTGCTTTTCTGTATAAATTGGAAAGACATCTCGGGTGATATTTTGCATCCTGTGCCATCAAATCCCCTAGTACTGAGCTTAGCTAACAGCTGACTATCTTGCAACTTCAAAGCACATTCGCGTACACGTTTGTCAACTTGAAAAGTTGATACACATCTTAACTCTGATTGCAGTCCTGACTGCTCACAAACAAAGCAAAGGTTGCCGTTATCGTCTTTTCTTTGCCCTCTGCAGCATGTTATTGTTGAATTTGAGACTACATGACTTGTGCCAGCGTGCTCTGTGAGATTCAAAGGTGGTGAAAATATTCATAACACCTCCAAAACAACTCAAATTTATGTCCATTGGCAGCTGTCCAAGTTCAGAAAAGACTTGTAAGTTACTAGCCATTGTGGCGTAACGTTTCCTGATTGGTTCTTAGCATTGGCAGGGCAGATAACAGGATCCTTTGTGCATTTCTGGCAAAATACACACAAACTCCAATCCATCTTGGAAGCATCTGTGGATTGTGTTTGACTAGTCATCATCCGTGGAATCTGGAAAATAATAAAGCTATTATTTTCTGGAGAAATGACCAAAATAAAAATTAATTTCATGACATGATAGTATGAACTGTCCTTGTCATAACCTAATTCTCATGATTGATATTTTGAGAATTTGAATAACTCATGAACCTGCTGTAATTATATTGATCAAAAGAAATATTACACTAATTAGTTATTATCATGGACATGATTTGAACTTGTACACCTAGATGATTTTGAAATCTGAAGCTAAAATTTTCCAAATAACAGTGACATTATTTTGTTTATAAACCATTCTGTCTTTAGAAAATAAACCACATATGGCTTTTAGGTTAATTGGTAGTGAAATACCATCAAAACTGTAATTCAACAAACATTTTCAACAGAAGTCCCCCTCCATCTAAAGAAATAAGATCAGTGGAAGGGAAGTATTATTACACGTAAATTCTACATAGCCTGTGATACCATTATTTTTAGAAATACCAAGTAATCTGAATGATGTAAATTGGGTATTTGTTTGTTTTAGACAATTCTGAAACTATATACCAATCAAGGAGATATACATTATTTGTCTTGTCAAGTATTTAATGTCCCTGCAACTTGTTAGTGATGAAACCCCTAGGTGCCCCTTGCACATAACTAACACAGTGAAAAGAGTTTTACTCACCATTCATGTCTCCTCAGCAACAATGAACTAAAATTTCACTTGTAACATGTAAATGCACAATTGCATACAAATCATGCCATTATCCGCTGGACTACAAGGTTCCTTCCTGTCCTTGTAGATTCGAACGTGGAACGTGAAGGGTGTATCCAGTACCCGCCTCGGCAAGGATCCACAACTTCACCCCCATCTGTGTGCTTTCTTGTTGTCTATGTACCTGAACACGATGATGTTGTCCCTTGAAGCCAACCATCCTTTCACCCACGCCCCAACTCTGGGCCAGCCTGAGCGAGTGAGTTAAAATTTATAGTCACATCGGCAATATTTCGGCCATATTGTGACTTTAAAAGTTAAAAATTATCAATAAACATAAAGGTCAGCCTGAAAAACGGTGAAAAGATGTTGATGCAAGAATGTCAATATTTCTGCAATATCAGGTTCATATTGTCATTAAAATTCACTTAGTCATTTACATAGATAGGCAGTAATGGATATATTGCCTACGTCAAGATACTATTTAATATAATATTTATCAAATTGTTGAATTTTAACATAAAAGTTTAAATCAGCTGCCGGCGAGTGCTTGAGAAGGATCCATTCACAAGATCAAGGACAGGCCTGATGGGCCTTATTCATGGGGCAGGTAATATACACTATATATAAAGTGACACCATTTTGATCTTTCAGATAATACATCCTAATTCTTTGGCGAAATGTTTATCACTCATTTCCTCACTTTAGTCATTCCTCATTTGAAAATAATGTCACTGTACTGAATACTTATTTCTGCAGCATGTATTTTTCGGATGTTTCATATAGTGAGAACTGGAAGTGATGACTGATGGTTTGTTGTTTTGTTGTTGTTAAAACTAAAGCATGACCAGTCAACCTCTCTTGATATCTTAGTTGTTCAAACACACAAACATTTTCAAGACTCACTTAGACCTTCACATGAATGTCATGTTGTATGAAATATGGAAAAATAGTAATAAAGAAATTGCGTATAAAAAAACATTCGAGAGAAGTCTTGAAAGTCTGTTTGGTCACACAAATTTGTCAGTCAAATAAAGACTTTGATTCTGATGTCAGCATTGAACCTCATGATAACATGAGCCTGCATGCGGGAAAATAGCAACTACGTGTATGTAATGTCTTTTAGCGGCATTTAGAAGTTGTTATAGATGTGAATGATATTTTATGGATTTAAGCTTCTTTATTCTTTCCCACACAACGTTTGGGGATCATTACAGATCCCTTCATCAGGTGAAGTGAGAGTTGACACTATGACGTCATATGACATCACAATACACAAGGAAGAGTACAGTATAAGTGAAGTTGAAAACTTGAGCTGTTAATTACATAATGATTAATTCATGCTAGATAATAGACTTGAAATTTGAATAGTTAATACACAATGATTGCTAATTACACAATAATTACTTGATACTAGAATTTTCAAAAATGAATAGATAATAGGCTTCACATTGATCAAATGTTCATCAAAAGTTAATCGAGAGGTCCCACCCGCTTGGTAGGTAGACGCCTTGATCATGATTCATTGTCTGTTTATGTCTTCTTTATTTCCACAGCCTCCTGTAGTTTTCTCCGAAGCCAGTTGTTGTTATTGCTCGAAAGCACCCTGATCTCATTCCACATGATTACATGATCTGGGTTATTTGTCATGTGCTCCGATATAGCCGACTTATCATTTAGTTTACATACTGACGACTAGTGTTCAGCAACACGGGTGTTGATGGGCCTGAGTCTACAGTTGCATGGTATTTGGTATATACATCCTCTAGGGTTGGGACATCTATTGCTAGATCCTTTTCCATTTGCCCGGAGGAGTGTCTTAATTGTTGTACCGTTAGAGAAAGCTACATCAAAGCTCGCTTTGTTCTTGATTAGTCGGACTATCTGATGGCTGACTTGACCCGTAGGGTAGTGTGATCCTGGGCCCTGTTCATCAAAGCGATCGTAGCGCTACGACAGTCGTAAGTCTATGTTAAAGTATAGGAGTTACGATCGCCTTGAGGAACGGGGCCCTGATATCGGGGATGAGGCTTGGGGCGCGGTTCTGGCGATTCAAGCGTTTTAGTGATAGTCCTGGAGATAGACGGGCTGAGTAGCTATTGATGGCAGTAAAGGTTCTCTTGAGGTGATCTATTTCACTGCTTAGATTATCTGCGTGACATGTATATACTCATGGAAACGAATAAGGGAACACATGACAGCACAAGTGGTCCTTTATTCCTTTACACACAGTGCAATACAAAGCTTGTGAGGAAATCTGGAAAAGAATAAAGGAACAGTGAAACTTGACAGACCTTCCTCATACTGTGATGAAACTAGGTACCAAATCTGAAAAGAATCTAGCCAACGGTTCTTAAGATATTCCAATTCGTACGGAAGGACGGACGGACCATAACACTAAATCCCCCGCTTGGATTAACGAAGGCCAGGTGTGGACGCAGGGCCAAGCGAATGGGAATTAATGACCGGACCCTGAACAGACGAGACGGGTAGCGGCGATGTTATAAATGCTATTTTGACCACCCGAAGGTTAGAAGTAGCTTCTGTTGGAAGTACCAATCTGTAGATTATTGAAGGGGAAACATTTTTGCTTCAGATTGTTATTATGTAATAATGAATAACACGTCACAATCACAACACAAACACGAACATTAGGCCTTTTCGCATTTCGTCAGTGGTGAGATAGCTGGAGGAAGCGTCGTAAACTCTAGCAACAATCCCCACTTCCTGGTTTTCCAGTTTCCCTCTTTAACAGGCCGTACCTCCGTTGTTCTTAGGTCTAGAGTCAAAACAATTCGTGTTCTGGAATTGCCAGGAAGTGATCTCTCCAGCGGTTTGTTTACCAGCCTGACTGTGACAGGAATATGCTTGACTTTTGGACCACAACAAAACGAGTGACGAGAACGAGTCTGCATTAATACACATTGTAAGTACAAAGTCCAAATTAGTTTTATTTCAAAAACATATATTCATTACATTGTCATTTAAAAACAGAGAATGTCATAGCACTATATTTAAAGGCAGCCAATTCGTTAGTCACATTACACAGTTACAATTTATGATATAGATCAACTTTCCTCAGGCAGTTCACTATCAGATGAGCGCTCATGCGGGAGATCAGATCTTTCAGATTTGTTGCATCATAATGTGAGTCCCTTGCAGACGATAAGTCCACACAGTCAAGCAGAATATGCTTGACGGTGAAAACTTCATCTCGGGGGTCCATCCCCATCCGTTTTCAGCAGATAGTCATGTGTAAACCGACTGTGGCCAATACGACATCGTCGTAAAATTACCTCGTCACGTCTTGGCAACCCAAGTAGGTATAACCAATTGTTGGCTTCAGGTCATGAAGTTTGTTTCTTCCTACTTGAGTGTCCCACCTTTTTTGCATGAGGTCCCGAGTATAACTTTTGATAGTGGGTTTGAAAACACTGTACGGGATTAGCAGTGGAGATAAGGGCTTGTCAAGAGCTGCTTTTAGCTGCAGCATCGGCCTTTGTATTACCTGCTATGCCGACGTGACCCGGCAACCAGCAGAGGACAATGTCACATTGGCCAGTAGAAAGGTCGTTGTAAAGTTCTAAAATGTCCAGGATGATTTGGTGACTTGAAGTAACATTTTGAAGGCAAGATAATGAATCTGTAAAAACGATGAAGTTTTTGGAATGATTCTGCTGTTTAATGTAGGTCAAAGCTGAGAAGGAAGCTTTGGCCTCAGCAGTGAAAATGGAACTGTTGTCGGGAATCCTAGAGGAGACGGTCTTGGATCTAATGACTAGCACTGGCAACTTGGCCATCTTCCTTGGATCCGTCTGTGAATATGGATCTATGGGTGTTATACTTAGAACGTAACTGGTTTCATTCCTGTTGCAACACCAAAGGATTTGTTTTAGATTTTTTGAGTTTGGTGAGGGTAAGATCGACCTGTGGTTTCACCATTTGCCACGGTGGCGAAGACAGAAGTCGGTTAGGTGCAATGATATTGAGATCGATTTTAGCTGCAGATATGTGTGGTTGAATTCTGATTCCAAGTGGTGGAACCAGGCTTAGCAGATTAGGAAACAGGTTTTCATAGAGAGGGTTGAAAACACAATTGTATGCTGGATTGGACTCATTTGAACGTAATTTAGTGATATACTGCAGTGAAAGTTTAATGCGGCGTTGTTCAAAGGAAGGTTCGTTGGCCTCCGCATATAGACTGTCTACCGGAGAGGTCCTAAAAGCTCCTCAGCCCTTGGTGGTGGATAGAATCTAATTTTTCTAAATTGCTTTTGCAGGCTCCACCATAGACAATTGAGCCATAATCTAGTTTACTGCAAACCAATGATCTGTACAAGAGAAGGAGGGTAGTCTGACCCCCTCCCCACTCTGTATTTGAAACGACTTTTAGTAAGTCCAGAGCCTTCAAGCACTTGGTTTTCAAATATTTTATGTGTGGTAAGAATGTCAAGTGACGGTCGAATATGAGTTCCAGGAATTTGGTCTCTTCTACTACCTTGATGGGAGTACCATCTAAATATAGGTCTGGATCCTTGTGTGGTTTGTATTTACGACAAAAGTGAATACTATTTGTTTTGGATTTTGAAAACTTGAAACCATTTTCATTGGCCCATTTTTGGATTTTGTTAATGCAGAGTTGTAGCTGACTTTCTATTGTGTGCATGTTCTTAAAACGACATGAAATATTGAAATCATCCACGAAAAGGGACCCATCAACACAACTGTTCAAAACGTTAGTGAGGCTGTTAATTTTGATGCTAAAAAGTGTGACAGACAGAATGCTGCCTTGAGGGACCCCCCTGATCTTGGTGGAAATAATCAGACAATGTGGAACCCACCCGTACTTGAAATTGTCTGTTGTTTAAAAACTGAGATATGAACTGAGGTTGTCTGCCCCTCAATCCAAATTCATGTAAGTCTTTTAAGATACAATGTTTCCACGTTGTATCATATGCTTGTTCTAAGTCGAAAAAGATAGATACAGTTGGTTGACGATGGAGTTTTTGATAAATGATTCCAGATGCACTAGATGGTCAATGGTACTTCGGTTCTTTCGGAAACCACATTGGCGGTCACTGAGGAGGTTATTGGTCTCCAAGTACCAGATTAATCGATTGTTGACCTTGCGCTCCATGGTTTTACAAACACAGCTAGTTAGTGATATAGGACGGTATTTTGAGGGGTCAGTATGATCGCGGCCGGGTTTTGGTATTGGGATGATAATGGCATTGTGCCACGAATGAGGACAGTTTCAGGTTGTCCAAATGTCATCAAATATATTGAGTAGTGTTTCCAGACTTGAATCAGGGAGGTGTTTCAGAAGCTGATAATGAATTTCATCAGCTCCTGTCGCAGTGTCGTGAGCCTGCCCCAGGGCAGTACGTAATTCATGAAGGGAAACCGTATCATTGTAATCCTCACCATTATCAGAGTTATATTGACTGATTTCTTTTCTTGTTGGGTTTGGTATTTCTGGAACTGAGGATTATACTTTTTGATGAGGAGGAGTGATTTGCCAAAGTTTCGCCAAGTTTGTTTGCAATTTCAGATTTATTTGTTAAGAGAGAGTCACCATCTTTCAGATGGCGAACACCAGATTGGGATCCTTTGCCCTTAATCTTTTGAATCATGTTCCACACCTTGGACATGGGTGTGCGGGAGTTGATTTTGGACACATATTGCCTCCATGACCGGCGTTTAGTTTGTTTGAAGGTACGTCTGGCCCTAGCATTTGTCATTTTAACAGCATTCAGGTTATGCACAGTAGGATATTGTCGGAAATATTTTTCCGCCTTCTTCCTATTTTTCTAGCCTGTTTGCAATTTGTATCAAACCATGGCTATGTGCGGGTTTGCAGAGGACTTAGGAATAGTTTTGTCTCCAATGACATTTAGGCTGTCTGAAAATAGTTCCAAGGGATCAGGAACATTCCTGAAGTTGTCCGGCTTAAGTTTTTCAGAACATAGGGTTTGGAATAAAGGCCAATTGGCTTTAGTAAAATTCCATCTTGATGATGGTGGTTCATCCGTGGGATTGATAGGAGTAAGAATTGTTGGGAAGTGGTCGCTTCCACAAAGGTCATCGTTGACCGACCATTCAAACTCATATACTTTAGACCCGTGAAGATCCGGGTTAGAATTGATCTTAAGTAACCTATGCTTATCGTGAGAGGCGAATAACGGGATCGGGTGGTCAGGCTCGCTGACTTGGTTGACAGGTGTCCTAGGTTCAGAATTGTGTAGATTGATGCTCATGCAATCACTGGATTGTCTGGACGAGACTTTATTATTTACAGACCGCCGCCATATAGCTGTGAGCGGCGTAAAGCTAAACTCACTCACTGCATCATTTCTTTGTAGAGAAGGGTAGCTATCTAGTGCTTTCGGCATCATATCATTTCGACACTTAATAATAGAATCATATCTTAGGGAGTTCGATGATTAGCACCACAGCTACACGTCATTATAAAAATCAACTTTCCTTGTGAATTATCCTCAATTTTACCCTATTGTTCAGTAAAATTAATTTTAAAAGTCATTAATTTTGACAAAGATTTTAATTTTGATAATGATTAGAATTTATTATTTGTTATTATGAATCCAACCTGAATCGCGATTTGAGGACATTCAAAGCCCTCTCTACCACATTTCTGGTCTGGCAGTGTGCTGACTGGTATCTCTGCTCTGCCCTCGTGCTTTGATCTGCGAGGGGTCTCATCAACCATATCAAAATATGTGTCAAAATATAATTGAAATATTGATACGACTTTTAGAATAAGAGGTATATCAAGTTTTAAATTATGTATTTAAGATATGATCATTATGTTAAATAATCACAATTAGGTAAAAACTTAATAGTACCTTATATCCAAATCAGGCTTTAATATTTACAAATACATTTGCCACTAATTAACATCACTGTACCCTGGATTTCAAAGGTAAATGCCGTCTGGGTACTCGATGCTTGTCCGATGATACTGTTAATCTCCCACGGGCCCGTAAGTCTCGCGAGGCGCTACTTCCGCTACCAGATTTCCGGTGACAAGCGAATACGCAAGAACCAGTTGTAGTGCCAAATTGCGCGACCGCCTAATATGACCTTACTAGACCGGACCAAGTGTACTACCATGCTTGGCTGTCACAGCTGGTGACAGTCGTAATAATTGGATCATTTGGGGACGATAAGATCGAAAAATTATTATTCCTTCAAGGATTATCGGTTCCTTACTGACAACCGACAACCATGAGTCAATTCGAAAACATATGAGTACCTTTCTTTAGCTATAATATATTTTTGACAACCAGTGCAGTTCTATCGGCGATAGTATCGCTAAACGTGTTTGTCACAAAACATATTTTTGGAATCAATGACATGGTTAACGTAAAATGCATTTGAGTAATATGTATTTATATTGAATTAATATAACTATTCATTAATATACTGCAATTCATAAAACAGCCATGTGTTACCAACTTTTTCAAGTTAATGTTCTATTCATATTTGGCCACATTGACTGTCATTTCCCTTTTCAATAAAAGTATGTAATTCCAAATTATAATATTTTTGTTTGTTTAATTTGTTATTTATTTTCTAAATACATTTGTTCTGCTTCAGCAATATTTTGTAACTATTCCAAATTAAAAACTATTTTGTACATATTCAATATATTTATATTTGTTAGGAACTATTTGAGATCAAATAGTTTCTAACAAATATCAATATTGATATGTACAAAATAGTTTTAAATTGGAATAGTTAAAAATATTCAACAAGACAATTGGCTTTATGCAATGTAAAATGCATGTGTATAAATACTTGAGGTACTAATATAAATACTTTGTAAACTAGTTGGTAGGCTTAATAATTTTACTCTTTCCAAGTCCAAGGGATGACTTTATGCCAGTTCAGGTGACAGAATGACTCAAAGATACATGAAATAAATTGTTTGTTGTTTTGCAAATGTGAAAGAAAATGCATTATAAATTTTACTTTGGATAGATGACAGGGATCTGCATGTGTCAAATTGTTTCTTTGCCATGCTGTAAATATACTGATAATGATATATTGAATACAGGGATTGGGATGGAGACCTTCGACATTTTAACGATTATTAGCCATTTTCTGAATTTAGAATGGGCCACTGCCCTTGTATCAATAGTAAACTTCAAAATTTTAATGGGGCATTTTTATTCTAATGTGCAAAATGGCCACTGTCTTTCCCAATGCCTGGAATAAATAGCAGTTCTTGTAACATTATAATTTTTTTTTATAAATATATGAACTTTTCCATTTATGGTGGCGTTTTTATTCACACAAGAAGTCATAGTGTCACAAATCAATCAACAGCTCGACAAAATAACCTTGATGGCATGGTTACAATTATTTAGGTTACTACTGTCAGATATTCAAAACAAAAATGTGAAAACCCTCAGCCATATGAATATTCATCATGAAGCAATTATTTATCAAATTATGTAAACATTATTTTAGAGGTGATTTATAAAACTGGTTGTTGCACAATATTTATTACACTTTGTACTGGATGTCTTGGGTGAGTGTACAATGTACTATGATCTAAAAGTACATGAGTGTTACTTAGTTCTTGGTTATGCAGGGGTGAGGGTTCTGCTATGCTGTAAGCAAAATATGAAGCAGCACACAGCACCTTCAAGTCACAATTGGCAAAATGCAAGACAAAATACACTCAAAATTTGGAGTAATCACTCAAAGACATTTCCTGTATTGTAAAATATACTGATCAATACATGGGAAACTAAATGTGCATATATACTATGTCATGACTGTAGATTCTGCAGACACTGGCTGATAGCAGCATGAGTATGATTACTTGTCATGTAATATAGTGTTTTTCACCCATATTTAGTAACTTACATATTCCAAATATTCTGCCAATGAGGCCAAGGTTGGTAACTGGCATTCCATATTTTCCACTATACAGTTAGACCAATATGTTTTAAAATAATGGAAAAGAATAATGTGTACTGGTTATTGTGCTATGAACCAGTGTTGTAATCTTACAGCAAATAAAAACAAAAGAATTTCATATTTCAACAAAATTCCATGTCATGTAGAATCATATGCCTATGCCATTGATTAAGTTTAACTTTTCATTGGAAAGCATGTTTTCATGGAAACTGGAGTAGTAGGGTAACCTAGTGGTTAAACTGTTGACACTCGTCACACTGAAGGCCGGGTTTGATTCCCCACATGTGTGCAAAGTGTGAAGCCCATTGCTGCTCTCCCCAGCATTATGTTGCTGGAATATTGCTAAAAGCAGTGTAAAACCCAATTCTCTCACTTGGAAACCTTTGCTATCTACACTGAAAATCTAATCTCCTACATCCATCGTTGTATATTTACTGTCAAATCAATATCATGGCTAAAAGCAGAAATCTTCCAAACCATTCAATTTGTGCTTGCTTTATCCACACTTAAAACAATAAACAAGTTTTAGAACTATTCTGCAAGTTTATTCCAAAGACATAATTACTCATAACATATCAAACATTCTTTGCATTTTCCAGATGCTAAACCTGAAAAAATACTGTACCAGTATCATCTGGAATACAAATGTTCTTTCATGGTCACTCATCTAAATTCTCACTGAATTATCTGAGAGTCCCAAGATGTCACAAGACTTTCCAAAACACCTTGCTGGTTACAAGCATTTCCTGTTCAACAAGTTTCCAAAGGATGATGTGTAGGGCTTTAATATGTTTTATAACTGTACATACAACATTTCAATGACTTGCTGTTTCTTCATTGCAATGTATATTGCTTGACCACCAGATGTTAAAAGAAATCTGAAGATCTGTTTCAGTTTGTGTTGCTCTTGATGTCAATGGTACTTGTGGTGATAATGAAATCTATTCCTCCTTCTTTCTCCTCTTAAAGATGTGCATCTGTTCAAACTGAAAAAAATACATAACACACGTTAGACCAAGTATGATATACTTAATAAAATGTAAACACTAAAACAGTTCCTTACAATGTTGACATCAAGATATTATTGATAAATTAAGCATGTGGATGTTATGTTTAACTGAACATGCTGCACCATAACAAATGCTAAATGGGGTTGTAATAATATATTAATCAAGCTCATATTACAGAATACATTTGTGAGAGACACCTATTCAGAGCTATTGGTATCAATCAAAGTGTGGGTATAATCATCATTGTTTACGCACTATTAAATTATTATTTAATTCATTACATTTATTTTTAGAATTACACCTGGATTTTCATTGCACATAAAGTTATCTTCTAGATAATTCCAACTGCAAGATACTTTATTTATTAACACAGTTTTTTGGGTACACATGCATTATACCGGATACCTGCCTGTCATATTTTATTAGGTCCCTCTCCGGGGACAATAAAATCCACTGTAAGATATCAAATGCAATCAAACGATTAACTAATCTGCACACATGTCAACTCCACCCTTATTGTGCGTGCCATGCTTAAACAATACCAGCCTTTAAATAAAACAAAGAAATCCATGTAACAAACTTACCTCGACTAATGAATGGGCCAGCCTGAAGACGACGCTGTAACAACTCTGCATCTGTTTGGCAAATATTCACGTGCTGTTCATGCAACATTGCCTTAGTGCTTTAGCAGTCCATAGTCTGTTACATGGCATGGGTTTATGATTCACACAGCCAGTGTCGAGTATGATTATCCACGGCATACCCCATGTAACAGTGTTATCGCCATTGCCGAAAAACGTTGTTTGTCACCGGAAGTACTAAACAACGTAATCTCTCGAAGTGCCGTGACCTACTTACGGTCCCTAGTTCGAGCGACAGCATTGCTGAGCATACACAGAACAATTAACTTCATATAATGAACAGTCCGCAGAAAGTTTTAGAGAAACAGCTTCATTAAGTAAATCAAGTTCATTTTGGGGAAAGGCACGATTAGTTTGTTTTATTGGCATCCGTTTCTCTAAAGGTAAATTCCAAATTTCCTCATAAATAGAGTTGAACAAGATGTAAGCAGGATTTTCGGAAATACCTGCAACTGAGAAAGAAGACGATGGGGCCAATTGGCTCTATGCCGGAAAGTTTGCATCATGAAGGGGAAAGAGGTTGACGCGGACGTACATTAGAAATTTTGGGTCTGCTGCCACTCGAGAATTCTGCTCATGCAAAGGTTCCTTGATAGGCACCAGTTGTAGCTCGCGGCGCATGTGATTTTTAAAACGCCGGAATTGGTCTCGGAGATTTGCTGCGTCAGGTAAGCATACATTGGCATGACATTGTCCCAAGGCAGCTTAAGCGACTTGTCATTGACGCGTTGATTTTCAGGCCACCCTGTCGCTTTCGCACACTCAAGTAGTGTGGTTTTAAGATGGTTTGACAAGATATTCTTGGTCGGGTTCTGTGCCTTCCTCTGAGGCAAGTCCCGTTTCCAGTATTGTTGGTGTCATTACCGGAAGAAGGCTGACTGGGCTGCGGAAGTGGGTGAAGGATGTTTTCATGGCTGGCTGTAACCAAGCAGTTAACAAGCTCTAGGGGGTCAGCCCTAACTATGAATGATGTACGTTTAGGTCAGAGGATATAATCCCCCTATCTAGGCACACCAGGTGGATGCGTACATCATCAGACCCTTGTTTAATTATTTTGTTTTTAATTTAACATCAATCTGTCTATATTTGACACCCCCATACCTCCTCTGATATCCTGTCCACAGACAACACTCACCATTGGTACTGACAGCAGAATTCTTCAGTATTTTTCTCTATACTTTCCTCGTATGTTATTGTCCATCCTGAATGGAATTGAGCATATGTGATTAAACATAAGATACATTGCAGGCAAGTCAGTAACTGCATATATCTCATGAGTTCTTGTAAAATGTCAACACCAGAGAATAGTCTCAATTATCTCCCCCAAATGTTTCCGTTAGGCGCTAAAGGTATAGCAGGTTAAGAAAAAATATTAATAAAGAAGTTGTTCTTTAAAAAATAATAATAATTTAGCATGCGATTTCTGGTATCAACAAAATCAGTAGAGACGCAATGCGTCACTGCGTGTTCCTTATCGTGGTTGTCTGGTCAAGACTTTAGTGGTAGAGAAACTTCCGTCGCATGATAGAAGTATTTCTGTGTGGCATACACAATGTTCTTTCTCGTTTTTGTTCTGTGACCTTGACGCGTTATATTTACCAATTAAAAATGGTTAATATGTTTACATTCATGCTAAAAACTAAAAAATATTAATGCACCGAAAATATTTAGAAGAATAACCATTTATCGCACAAATATACTTGTAAACAGCCACGTATGTCACGTGACGCCTAACAACTCTTTCCCTTTTCATAGCTGTTATTAAGCAAAATTTATGACCGGATTTTCCAAAATCAATATTTTTTTGCCGTCGATGTAATTACATTTTGATTTAAAATTGAAAAGTCACAATAAAGTTATGGAAATTTCTTTGTCCAAACGTCTCTGCTGATGCAACATACAAACCAAAGTGTTAGACGACATACCTTTGTATCATAGAATGTCAACAAAACACTTTTGTCATTTTTAAGTTCATTGTTGTCCGCATCAGACGACAGTCGGCCATTGTGCACAAACTCACACGTTGTCCAAGTTGATAAATTGTAATACAGTCAACAATTTTATAGAATTAACTCAATTGTTTCTGTCCAAGTCCTTACAGATAAATAAAATGATATTGACCCTTACTGTAGTATGTTAAATTGAAGTTTTGCGAACATAATGATGAAGGTAATAGTATAACATGATTTTCATGATCAGTGTTGTTTGCTTCAACAGAATGCACTTCAATGCAGCATGTAATTATTGTTACTGTATGTCAGTGATTCATTCAGATTCAACGCCAATTTAAACATGTGTTAACATGAACTATTGCAAACTGAAACAAAAATATGATTTAGGTGAACTACTTGAGCTTACAATCTCATGTGACCTCCAATAACTAAGATCTTTGACTAGAATGTCATTATACAGTCCTAAAAATTTTGAAAGACTTTGGCCTTTATGATGAACTGATAACATATTTCCCATTATGAAACAAACAAAAATAACAAAATAATGTGAAATGGTCACTCAAGTCCCAAATAAATGATTAGTCAAATCTTAGAAGGGCATTTAAAATAAATATATATTTTACCGGTTTACTGGTAATATTGCACTGCCCTAGCTCACACAGAAGCGGGCCCTCTTCCTGTCTTCCCACTCACTCCTACAGTTGGCCGCCCGCTTCCTTGCTCTGTAATAGAGCAAAATACAAGTTATTTCATTATTCAGAAACGCGTGATCCTGGAGCTTCCGGGTCACCATCCCGCACCCCTCCGCCGGACATCGAAAGCCCTGGATCTTTTTCGCTCGACACAGTGGTGTCAACGAGGAGTGAGTGAGTTAAAATTTTACATCACATCGGCAATATTTCAACCATACCGTGACGACAAAAAGTTATGTAGTGAGAATAAATATATACTGAGTCAAAAAAGAAACTTCACATTCTTTCTTCAGGGCACTGTCAAAGTACAACAGATGGTAAGATGGTTAAATTGTTATTATTTCATTGCTGAGATCTGTGTGATGTACTCGATACACTGACAGTGCCATAATCAGTTCCATTAGGCTACACCGCCGTTCCAAAACATGGGTATACAGAATGTCAAGTCACAAGAATAAAAATGCGAAATTTCTCAGTTCAATATCGTGTATGGCCGCCCCGCGCATTCACCACTGCCAAACACCGTCTCCTCATCGACTGCCTGATGCTTGTGAACACGTGGTTGGGGATTCTGCGCCATTGCTCTTGCAAGGCAGCGCCATGTTCCTGCAAATTCTGAGGTTGGTTCCTAAGACCACGAAGCCTTCTTCCAAGTGCATCCCAAACGTGCTCTATTGGATTAAGGTCAGGGGACCTCGATGGCCAGTCCATGACGTTGATTCCAGCGTTTTGAAGGAAATTTCGTGTCAACATCGCGGTATGCAGCGAAGCATTATCATGCTGGAACTGTAGACCTGGGCCATGAGCCGCCATGAAAGAAACGAGTTCAGGGGTGAGCACCTGGTCGCTGTACACAACATTGGGCATACCCTTCACGATGTCGTCTCAAGACTCTATGCCTGCCGTCCCCGAATCTGAGGGTATACCTGGATTCATCGCTAAAGACGACTCGATTCCAGTCTCTCTGGGTCCATCGGAGGTGACGTTGGGCCCACAGCAGACGTTGACGTTGATGAAACGGCGTCAGTATTGGCCCACGATATGGACGTCGAGAATGGAGATTGGCAGCACACAACCGATTTCGAATGGTCTGTGAGCACAGTCGACCTCTTAACATCTCAGCCCTGGTTCGTGTAGCCGGCAGAAATCTGTCACGTAGGTGACGTAGGACGATTTGACGGTCTTCTGCTCGTGACGTCACATGTGGACGACCCGACCTTGGGCGATCAGAAGTGGTGCCAGTTTGTTGTAGACGACCTCGCAAGTCATACACAGTACGACGGCTGCATCCCATTGCTCTTGCGACGTCAATAACTGATCTTCCCGCTTGCAACATGCCAACGGCACGTTCACATTGCACATTTGACAATCGTGGCATTTCAAGTAACGTTAGAACTGTGGTTTACAAGTGTTTTTTCAATTCTTGAGGCCAATGCAAACACGTGCATATGAAGAAAACTTCGATGCGAAGATCACGTGATCGACTGCACGTGCAAAACCTGATTTGGCACTAACGTCATTTGAACGACGAATGAATGGGTTTGAGTAGGTTTTGCTAACGTTTTTCTAGTCGAAAGATAGGGATCCCATTTCGGATACATAGATGTATCATCAGAGAAAAATTATTCATTATTTTTCAAATTACATTTTGTGAAGTTTCTTTTTTGACCCAGTATATGTATACGTATTTTCAATAACCTGTCAACGAAGGACAGTATAAGGACTAGATTATCACAAATGAATGATAACTTGTTTCAGTGCAAAATGCTATATCATTTCAAAACAACACAATATAAAATCAGGCTATAGATCGCCAGTAGCTGAAGGTAGATCACCATGTTAGGGACCATGGGGACTTACATTACTTTTGCTACCTGCATGAGCCCTAACTGGAATTGCATGCGTAGACGTGGAGGTCACAGTCACTGAAGGTCCTGGCCGTGGACCCATTCTTGTCTCTGCCTGTTCTAAGAACCTCCCCCTACCGGCTCATGGAAATCCTAAATCCGAAACGGTTCCACCCTGCTGGACGGCTCTCCTCCACTTTCCGCGGTCGCTTGGGCCCCAATTCCTCCCCGTCCGGAGCAGGATTCCCCTCTCGCCTCACTTTCCTTTCCAACGAGGGAGGCACTACCCGGTCCCGACACAACTTCACACCAGGGAGCTGTTCTTTCATACAGGCACAGTTCTTTTTTTTGCACAGCGGTTTGCCCCTAGGTCCTAGACATACACCGGCTGTCCCTGCTCCAGACTTTGGGACTGTGTACGTAGATCATAGTTCCTCTTCATCCTCTCCACTGAGGTTGACCGTGTATCCAGTATGGCGGTTCACTGCCAACCTCATAGCCCTGGCTAACTGGGAAAGTACTCATCCCAGGTGGTTTGTGACTTCAACATGTAGCAGCGGATTATCTGCAAGAGAGTCCGGTTAAACCGCTCCACCTGCCCATTTGAGGAGGGACGGTAGGGAGTCGTCCTGGGTTTAGTCACATTCAACAGCTGGCAGATATCTTGGAACAGCTGACTCTCAAAAGTTCCTGCCCTGGTCTGTATGGATCTGGAACGCGAATCTAAATCTGGAAAAGAACTCTTTAATCGCCGCCCTCGCTGTCACCTCTACCTTCTGACTTGGGAGAGGCACACACTCCACCCACTTTGTGAACTGGTCCACCATCATCAAGATGTATTGATTCCCTGCTTTGCTCATGGGTATAGGACCAATGAAGTCCAGGTGCACCCTCTCCATTGGGGCACCAGCATGGAATGCAGTCATGCCCGACCAAGCATGCCGGGAGGGTTTCTTGTTTCGGTTACACGCGATGCAGCCAGATACATAGTTGTTTGTGTTTTGTCCATACCGATACCAATAGCACCTCTCCTTCATCCTCCCTCTGGTCTTTGCCACTGCCATGTGTCCACTCATCAAAATGTCATGCACCTGTTTCAGTACGACTTGCTGTAGAATCTTGGGGATCAACAGTTTTTCGGGTTTTTTTACAGCTGGGATTTCCGTCCTCACCGGCACACCTTGGGCTAATTTCTTTTGAATAGTCCCCGTCCAACCAATCAGACTTCACGGCGGGGCTAGACAGGTAGAGTTCCGAGTCCAATGGTACTCCATCTCTGTCTAGCTATCTATGCAGGTGTCTGAGTGCACTGACCTCATCTTGAGTTTCAAAACAAATATATTATATCTGTATATTACTATTCAACTTTAATCTTTAACATTGTGCTTATATCTCACATCTCTGGGAAATATTCAAATCTGACTTTTTTAGGGCCATTCATATATTTTAAAATTCCACCAGGGATTTGGCAGCAAGGTTATCTGAATGTTCAGTGTGATAAATATTTTAAAGTCATTTTTTAATATCTGCTTTGGGATTTAAGATTATTTTATTTGCTTATTTGCATGTTCCATAAAACAAATTCCATTTGTTATTCTTAAACCCTATTTAATAATAAATATTTGGAAATATAAGGTGAACAGGTGGTAATAATTAGTATTAATTGCGTTAGAATGTGAAGCACCAATACAATATACGAGGGCTTCGAAACCATTGGAATCAAACAGGAATAGTGTTATTGTTCTTTTTTAAAGTGACCCGTGAAGGTCCGGGTTAGACTGAACCTTCAGTAACCCATGCTTGTCGTAAGAGGCGACTAACGGGATCGGGTGCTCAGGCTCGCTGGCTTGGTTGACACATATCATTGGTTCCTAATTGTGCAGATCGATGCTCATGCTGTTGGTCACTGAATTGTCTGGTCCAGACTTGATTATTTACAGACCGCCGCCATATAGCTGGAATATTGCTGAGTGCGGCGTCAAGCTACATCACTCACTCTTGTTTAAAGAAGTTCTGTTGTTCATGCGCCAATATGAAAAATCCTTCCAGAGGGGCACGAGTCGCTATCCGCATGTCCCGGAATAACACGATTTGGTCACGAATGTATTTCAGACTGTGACACGGCCTCAGCGGCTTTAGGTAAGTTCCCCTTCCCTTCCGCCTTCACATGCAACTTACTTGTAAACACCTCCCTATATTGAGCAAATTCGGGTTCAAGTAGTATTGATTTTTGATAGTTTAATCTCTTCGAATGGCAGTCCAAACTTGATCCAAATCCGCGAAGTGACGATGGCTCATACTTGACTCCGTTTGCTTGTTTGGCATCCATGAAATATTTGCACAGTAAGTGATTCAGTTCGTTTTGGGGGGATTTCTTCAAGAGATCTGTGTTCCTTCAGAACATTTTGGAAATAAATTGCGACCGTTTTCAAGACATATTTGTCTTCTGAGCCATGTCTTAATTTTTGGGCAAAAAGTCATCAATTTCTTTATTCCATACTTCATCTGTTGTGTCATCGAAATAGGGCCATCTGGGCCAAGATCTACATCATTCTCATCTTCTGTAAATAGTTCAGTAATCACTTCTTGTGACAGATCCAAATCGCCGTATATATGATACATTGCAGGTACTTCTAATAAAAATATAATATTCAATCATTCTTTCTTGTGGGTGACGATACACATGCACGCGCGCCAGTCCACATCCACGGAAGTGCGTCGAAGGTCGACTTTTTCATCATAAAATATTACACATTAAGTAAGGTGGTATTTAACATGATATATTTTATGTTCTTTCTGTAAGAAAGGTATGAGGCGTGAAAGCACGTACCTTCTTTAGTGGTAGCGACCGCTACCGGCGCAATATTGAGAATCTTGACCAGGTTGTTGCGACCGATGGCCTCAAACATATCTTGAAATAATAAATATTTCAATGTCAAAACAATCAAGGATCTCTTTTATAATGTTAATTAACATTTAAGAATTGGTTTTTAAAGGAAATAGAATTACTAGATACATTTTGAACTATATGTTTTGTAAATAGATAAATGATATTTTATAAATGGTAGTATAAATTAGTAACTACGATTCTTAGTGGCTGTATCCTCAAAGGAGGTCCATCATAAGGGATAAATATTTCAATGTGAAAACAGTTAAGGATCTTTTTACGACTGTTAATTTTCATTTAACTATTGTTTTTTTTAAAAGAAATTGATTTAATTGATGAATTTTGATTAATATGTTCTGTAGATAGATGCATTTTAACTCATTAAGCCCGAGAGACACTTCACTACTCAACACCTGGAACTCCTCGCTGATTGCTCGGCTCACTGTTGCGAGGCTAATGAGTGCTGTTCACACCTGATTTCCCTGGCAGGTTTCGGGGATGACAGGAAACTGTCTAGTCGTACAATCAAGCTCTGGTTGTTTAATTGTGTCGTAAAGATGTAAGTTAAAAGAAAGCAGGTGTGAATACATATCATGTATTGCAACGTTTATGTAATTTTATTGCAAGTTTCTCTTGTAGACCTTTGGTGGCTTGTACATTTATTTTTTATCAACATATGTATGTATTTTTTGTATGTAAGAGATGAGACATACATAAACAAATTCTTTCTTTATATCATTGTGTGAGGTTTAATTTTACAAAACATCTATGACAATGACATACTGTAAAGAAGAATTTACTTACATGTTTTATAATCTTCTACGATATTAGGGTTTTTGCCGATACATTTCTAGTGTATACTGAATATTATAAGGAAAGTACTATTACGCTAGTCTGTGACTAACATAGAGCACATTCATAGCTTGGCACTTTGTTTCATCTAGATGTAATGCAAAAAAAACATACGTTATCATACGAACACACATACAAAAATTGTATAATACATATTCCTAGTATAGACATAAAACAAAGAGTCACGTGATAGGGCGTCATCAAATTTCCCGAATAGAACGTTCGGCATCTCAACTGTTCAATATAGTGGCTGATCATTTGTTATCTGTGACCAATCGTATCATGAGATACCTGTCACAGAGGAAGGGACAGGTGATTGGGCGTGGGCGAAATTTCTGAAGAGCACGTTTGGTCACTCAACAGCTTGAATAGAGATTGATTATTGGGTATATCGTTGACCAGTCGATATGCTGGGTTTCGGCTTTATCAGCTCAAGCTATCATGTAACAGTTTGTGTATTGTAAACATACAAAATTGTAACGATCTATGAAATAATACACATAAGACAAATAGGAGTAGATGAATCTCAGATATCGGAAACACATTTTAGTGTTTTTCGATAAGTAAAACAAAGTGATTGAAATCCAACCGTTGAGTAGAGATAGTATTTATTTTCATATACATTTTACGCACACAACTAGTACATAAAACATAATGGCTTGCTGGATATGTAAATATAATCTTCACCTTGATACGAATGAATATCCAAATTAAAGTACACGTATTACAGAATTCAAAAAGTGACACGATACTGAATTATTATAATGTAGAAACTTGCAATTTAATCCCCCCAAATATTTATGAAGATGGGCGTGCCTATATTCATACTAAATGTAAACGAGATTCATAAGATTACAGATGTGCATGTATGCATAAACATTACAAAGAGGGGCGTGACTCCATAAAGCAGGTTGTCCAATGATATAACATGGCATCTGTTTATTTTACACTTGTCACGGGACAATCCTTTCTACAAGCGCGTAACTACATATGCATTCTACCGGAGGCTGTTATTTCAAGGTCGAAAGAGGTGTTCAGTTATCTCATTACCGTAATCTGATTGAATGATTATACGCATGTGTATCGTTACCGTCACAGATACACCGGATCAGATAATTACAGAGATCAAATACAAAAGTTTTTACACAATGCTCATGTCAATTGCATAGAAAACCGACAATTCAAATCAACATGAAACTTTCAACAGCTTAAACCAAAATCCTTGAAATACCTTTGTATGGTTTACATGTAATAACTTATGATATTACTTCTGTCTACATGCAAGAATATTTTTAATTACCAACTTACTGTGTTTTGTAACAAACGTAGTAAAAGATTTCATTGTTGTAATAACACTGACGTATAAATATTCGATGCAAAGGCGCGAGTTATCACTTTATATTCGATTAGGTAACATTATCAACTTTAGATTATGAAAAATAAATAGTTACAATTCAGTAAGCTTTAAATTAGTAACTTATGTCTAATCTACTCGAGCTTGGATGTATAATTATTTGTGTTTACGATTCATTATATGAAACATGACAACGTAATGGTACCTAGAAAGTAAATTCAAACTATTCTTTTGTGTTGGAATTCTTTGTATGTCCTTGAAATTTCGTACATTGTTTCCTATTTATTAGGTAGTTGAAGAAAATATAATCTTCAGTAACCTGTAAACCATTACATCTAATTCAATCAATGTGCATAAGAAGCATTTTAGTGTCTACTCCCAATGAAGAGTATCAGACACTTTCCTCTGTAAAAACATCTCATAATCCCCTTTCTCGCCAACATGGTGGAAATCCAACTAGGGTCCATGCATGTAGCAAGGCCATTGTAAGTCCCTATGGTCCCCAGTATGGTGATCTATCTTCAGTTGTTGGCGATCTATAGCCCGTGTTTTATATTGTATTGTCTTCTTTAATTAAACTGATTTAGATTTAATTTCTAGTTTTAATTATATATTTATGATTTTACTGTCCTTCGTTGACAGGTGTTTATAAAGTTACTTTTAATTATATATAAATAAAACCATAACTTGACTTAGTCACGATATGTCGGAAATATTGCCGATGTGACTTAAATCTTAACTCACTCACTCACAAGTTCTAACTGATGAATCAGATCTTATGCTAGCATCATGTGCTACTCGACTGCACAAAAATAGCATCAACAAATAGTGAGTTAATTATCCTAAACATTTCAGGGTGAAGTTTTTTTTGGTTTTTGTTTTTTATTTGTTCCCATGGTTACAAAGTCAACAACAAAGGTATACGGTAGCAACAGACACAGAAAAGGTGAAGATACATTGCTGTAAAGATAAAATAATAATTAGTTGCTGAATATTGGGATGAGTGAATTCCTTTTAAGATTGAATATTTCAATTTCATTGTTTCTCTTTGAAATAAATTTTTCTACCTAAAATATCTTATTTAATACCTTTTTATAATTAATGTATTTTGGAATTGACTTTTATATATTACATAAAATTATGTTTCTTGGCATAGATAATGATTTGATTTAGTAATACATCATTATGCAATGAACCAAATCAAATCAAATATTTTGTAATGTTTATTTTTCGTGGTAAATAGTTATTAATCCAGAGTTCTAGATCATTCCAGAATTTCATGCTTTCACTGAACTCCCAATAAACATGACAAATGCTCTCAGAAACATTGCAAAAACTACACAAATTATTGTCAATCAGGTTCATTTTCGATAATTCTTTTTTTAGTATAAATAACTCTTAGCAAAAATCTGTATTAAAAGTCAAGAAGTTTAACGTCTTTCAATCCATGTCTAAAAAAAGTTAAATATTTTGTACCAATCAAATTCACAATCATGGAAGTCATTTCCCATTCAGTACAAATTTCAAGTTTATCATTTTTAGAAATCAGCTTGTCATAAAATATTCTTGAACCTTTGGAGAGCTTCAACATATTTCTTTGGTGAACATTGATGTATAAATTGTAGGAAGGAATGCTTTTTGTCCTTTTAATAACATTTTTTTCCAAATATCAGGTAAGATGTGAAGTACATAGTTATAGTCTAATAGTGTCCCTCTTATTTTGTATTTTATCTTTAACTTATCAAAAGGCATAAATCCATGTTCATCACATAAATCCTTTACTGTCAATAAACCCTTATTCGCCCAGTGTATAATGACATGGCAAGGGTTTATAAAATTATGATTGAGCCATAATCAATATTTTCAGAATCAGCATTGAACTTATTGCAATAATTGTTCCATGCTTTTAACACATCTTTCCAATAAGTGTTTTCAATGTTGAGTATTTTGTCAATATTTGCTCCATACTTGAAGATATCATTATAAGATATATTACAAGGATTATTGTGGGATGATTTTTTACAGTAGAGTCTAAGAGTGGATACTTTTAGAGCTTCAATAAATGTTTTTATATCAACTATACCCAGTCCCCTTCAGTCTGTAATCTTTTCATTCTGATTCATTTTTATTGTATCATTTTTATCATTCCAAATGAATTTGAAAAATATCTTTTCAAGGGATTTAATAAAGTCATCTGGAGGATTGAGCAATGAACTGAAAATATGTACTAATTTTGAAAGGGCTAATGTTTTTATGACAGTTGATTTTTCCTATCAATGTCAAATGTCTTTTTCTCCATACTGCTGATCTGTTTATTTCTTCCAGTCTTTTTCTCGTATTAATCACCCATAGATCGGCAAGGTTTGGGGTAAATCTGATTCTCAGAACTTCAAACTCGCCATTATACCATTCAATTTTCAAACTTTCACATAATATTTCTTCACTACCTGCCTTTGAGCCAATCCAGATTGCTTTTGTCTTATCTATATTTATTTTCAGACCTGACATTTTTAAAAAGTACTGATTGTTTCAATAGCTGCATAAACTCTCTCATCTATACCATCAAGACATAGTTCAGTGTCATCAGCATATTGGCCTAACTTGTATTCTTTATCATCAATAACAATGCCTTTAATGTTATCATTATTTCTTATCATACATCCCAAGATTTCAGCTACGAAGAGGAATAAATATGGTGCTAAGGGATCTCCCTGTCTACAACCCCTTTCATTTTCAAAGAAGTCAGATAAGTGGCCATTTTGTATCATGCAAGAAGTTGTGTGATATGTTAGTAGATTAATCCAGCGTATTATTTGTGGACCGAAACCAAATGTGTTAAGTCTTTTGAAATTTCGGGGTGGAATTTCCCATAACAGCTGTTTAATTCATTAAGCTCATTCGTCAATGACAACACCAGAATACAAAGGAGCTTGGAACACACCATTGGTGTATTACAAGTACATACATCAGAATAGCTACCATTTAGCGAAAATGCACTATATATCACACCACACTTCTCTAGAAATAAATATTGCATTTCTCTCAATAATACTAACTATCAGCCCTCAGGGAAGCTACGATATAATTTATTCAAAAACAATTACGTATTTAGATTACAATATTTATTTTAATAGGTCGAATGAACTAATGCAACGTTGCATTAAATCGACTCACGCTCCATCTACCGACCGAACATTATTTCAAGCGAACCCCATAGACTTATGTCCCATTGAGCGCTCATTACGAATACCATATAAGTAACTTGTGATTGAAACAACTTCGGCAAACACCGACAACACCGCGTGCGACAGTTTTCAATGTACGGAGCAATTGGTTACATTCCATGTATGGCAAGTGTCCTCTCATTCGTGACCAACTCGTGTTGTTCCGGGACAAGCCGGATAGCGACTCGTGCCCCTCTGGAAGGATTTCATATTGGCGCATGAACATCAGAACTACTTTAAACAAGAACAATAACTTTAATCCTGTTTGATTCCAATGGTTTCGAAGCGGTCGTATATTGTATTGCTGCTTCACATTTTAACGTAATTAATACTAGTTATTACCAGCTGTTCACCTTATATTTTAAAATATATATTATTAAATAGGGTTTAAGAATAACAAATGGAATTTGATGTTTGGAACATGCAAATAATTAAATACAATAATCTTTTTAATCTACATTTTCCAGCTCGTCACGCCTACATTAAATGTTAAGCCCAATAGAATATTGCTAGCTTTAAAAATACTCAGTCATTCCAGCTACATTAAACCCAAAGCAGATATTAAAAAATGACTTTAAAATATACTAGGCAGCAAAAGAAACGTCGGTTTGGAATTTTCCTTCGCAGAAACGGATAACTGTAAACTCATTTCATGTTTTGATTGTATATTTTTTATTTTTGACAACATCTCCAACTGTACCTGAGCAAAGACATTCCTTCCCAAACTCAGAATGGAACCCAGGAAATGGTATAAAAAAGGCAACCTGATCTCGGAGATAGTACGGCGTTCTCCATGTTTTCCATGCAACTCATGCTGCACGTGCAGTTCACAAGGACCAGTCCTATAGAATGCACCCCAAACCTTGTTGCAAAGTTCACATTACAACGTCAGCAGGATGCCGCGACTCACGACAGCTCAGAGGAACCAGGCGCTAGGAAGACTTGAAGCTAGCCACACTGCACAAGCCGTTGCCAATCACTTCCAGATCAACGTTCGGACCATCTTCAGGCTGCAGCAACATTTGAGGGCCACCAACACCACAAATGTCTTCCCCCGTACTGGCAGACCAAGGGTGACGACAAGACTGCCATGTTGTGCAACAGCATGTACAGAATCCGTTCATGCAGGCATCCAAAGCAGCACGCCAGACAGTGGGAACACACGGAAGACCAATCAGTACTGATATAGTACGCCGACGTCTTAACAGCGGGAACCTCCATTGCCGTGGACCTTACCGTGGACCTATCCTCACCCCTAGTCATCGGCGTGAACGTCTTTAGTTTGCCCTACAACACCAAAACTGGCGATACAGGCAATGGAGAACTGGCGATACAGGCAGATGGAGAACAAGTTCTGTTTCAGACCAATGTGTTATGGAAAGAGATGAGAGTCGGTGAATATGAACCGTATAGAACCTGGCAGGAGATGGCAGAACAACGACCATGCTCTCAGACCCACGTCATACCACAACGTGGCCAGCGTAACGCCCGGTCGCATACTGCCAGACCACGGGTACAGCATGTTGGCCAGCCCTTAGTCCTGATTCAAACCCAATTGAAAGAGAACTCAAGGGCAGGTGCAAGCGATTTAAAGTGTGGTTATGGGTTGAATCGAGGCACTCCTGAACCTGTGAGCAGTGGGTCGTGGTGGTATAGATACTGAAGCCAGAGTCTGAATGGACCTTGGTCCTAGGGAGTTATTCAGTCAAGAGTACACAAAAATGCGGCATCCGCTTATTATTTCCATTTCTGTAATGATTTGATTACAGTGCCTATCTAATTTTGAATTCGTACTGACGTTTTTTGTGCTGCTGAGGATATATCTCAAACTGAACATTCACGTAACCATGCTGCCAAACCCTGGTGGAATTTTAGAATGAATACGGTGAAAAATATATGAATGACCCTGAGAAAGTCAGACGTAAATATCCCCAGAGATGTGAGATATAATCCCAATGTAAAATATTAAAGTTGAATAGTTTTATATAGACACAATATAATTGTTTTGAAACTCGTTACGATTTATAAGGTTCGATATTTCCTAAACATGTTAGAAGCGCACGTACAATTTCCAATACAAGCCTGCAAGATGGTCAAAAATACCCCCAATTGGTGATGTGTTGTGAAATTGGGTTTAACGTCGTGCTTGAGAATATTTCGCTCATGTGACGACGTGCATGCGTGTGTATGTGTATGTGCGGCTGCTTGTACTAGCCCAGACTTAAGCTGGTTTTATAGTGCTAGCCCACTGAGATACCATGCCGCAGTGAAGCATGAATACCCAACTCAGACACATTATTCTGACTCCGAGCCGACCAGTCCTTGTACCCATTAATGCCGAGCGCCAGGCAGGGACCAACAAGTACCATATTTTAACGTCTTTTGGTATGACGCGGACGGGGGTCGAACCCGCGACCTTCCGCTTTCCGTGCGGACGCTCTAACCACTACACCACGGAGGCGGTCCACTCAATTGGAACCACGAGAGCAGTTATGTAAACAAACGCACGTGCGTGTCTTTGAATCTCTCACCGTCAGTCGCATTATTCTTATTACAACTTTTAGCTTAGGCACCACAAGTCTGTTAGCTACTTTCTTTGTACTTTCAATATGACGATATATATCTTTCAAGATTGTTTAAACAATGACATAATGCCATAAACGCTTTAATTAGTCGGGATTATTTTTATCAAAGCACCGCAATCATTACACGCTTTCTGATTGGTTTGTCGTATTTTCGCACATACCAATCATAGAGACGGGGACGAGTCTTCTTGGAGGTTACGGAAAGGGGCGAGTGGTGACGAATGTTGTCCTCTGTTTAATAATAATGCTAATATATGCATATTTATAATGAGCCTATTCCACACCCAAAGGCATGCTCAAAGTGCTACAGAATATTTACCCTGGAGTATTTACATTTGAAATTATGAGTAATATGCTGAGAAAAGGTGGGGTTTAAGTCTGGGCTTAAAAATGTCAGTTGTGCCAGAGCTTTTAATGACACAAGGGAATGAGTTCCAAAGCACAGGTGCATAGTAAGAAAACGATCGGTATCCAAAGGATTTCAATTTGTAGGCTGGGATGATCAGTGGATTTTTGTGTTTGTGTGTTTGAGCGCAAGTTGCGTGCGGGGACATATGGGTGTAGGAACTCAGACAAGTAGGAGGGTCAAACCATGGAGGTTCTTGTATGTCAGACAGAGGATCTTAAAGTCGATTCTGGCCCTAACCGGTAGCCAATGCATTTCTTTCAACACGGGTGTAATACGGGAACGTTTAGAAGTCTTGCTGATGATGCGGGCGGAAGTGTTTTGGATCTTTGGAAGCTTATCAAGGAGGTTAGAACTGAGGCCTGAAAGGATGCTGTTACAGTAGTCAAGCCTCGATGTAACAAGAGCTCGAAAAAGGGCTTGAGTTGCAGCAGTTTCAGGTATTGAATGTTACCAATGGATCTCAGGTAAAAGTAGCAGGTCCTGCTCAAACGGTTAACATGAGCATCAAGAGTTAAGGAAGAGTCGATGTAGATACCCAAATATTTAACAACGTCAGAGAAATTGATGTCTGCGTCTATGACTGTAAGGAAGTCGGTTTGGATCTCCCTAAGTTGGAAGCTATTCGCCTCGAAGTTTCAGTTGTTGATTTCAGGCAAGTCGTAAGGGATAATAAGTCTTTTATTGCATCAGTAGGAAGCTTAAGTGAGTGCATATGCCCCAATATATATACATGTATATATATGCCAAAATATTGTCGAAAATGTTTGACACTGTGCCTAATTAATCACGATTTCACCTTTTGATAAATACGTATACTGCACACCAGTTTCCAAAATAAAAGCCACAACATCTGAACAGGGAATTCAAATAGCTTTCCTCCTTTCGATTTCTATATAGTTTTCGTTCGAAATCTGAATGGGACTCTGGGACCCAAAAGTACCATTATCTGCACTTTACTGAGAAAATGTAATTTCAAAGATATCAGTATTCACGATAAAAGGTTGCCCTCAAAGGATTAAAGCGATGTGATAACTAAGTAATGGATATAATTAAATATATGTTATTGAAAACTGTTTATATGTTTGTATGTTATTGAAACTGATGGAACCAAAGAAGAATTGCTACGAAATAAGATCATTGATGGACATTTACCAGGACGAACAACTTATTTAAATGTTTTACGGCAACGGCTTGCCCCAGCAACAGGCGAGTAATAAGTAAGCTATAAATTGCATACAACAGATTAATGTAATTTCGGACTAATGCCAAAGGTCACGACGAGCCAATACCATTAACAGAAGCCAAGGTGGCGTCCTGCGAGGCCAACATTTGTACCAAATTGACATGCAGAGAAGTGCACCAAGCCGACTTGCTTGTGTCTATTTAAATTGGCATGGGTAAAATGTTGCGCCAGGCCGACTAGCTAGAAAGGGCTGAAACCGAGATATTAGCTCAATTGTCGGTCTGGCTGTACCTCCCCGTTGCCAAATAAGACCAGATAAGACTCACCTAGATGTATTAGCTCGGGGTAACAAAAACAGTAAGGACTTTACATGCTAACATACATGTATGGTAAACACCCGCTGATGCAGATATGTGACCAGGTCACGTGATAATATCGGTATCCATAGTTACCAGACCGATCAGTTTCTGACGATGGTGTTTTCATAGACGTGCGGGGCAGCGGGGTAGCATAGTGGTTAAAGCGTTAGCTCGTCACGCCGAAGGCATGGGTTTGATTCCCACATAAGTACAATGCGCGAAGCCCATTTCTGGTGTCCCCCGCCGTGATATTGTTGGAATATTGCTAAAGGTGGCGTAAAACTCACTCACTCATAGACGTGCTCCGCAAGAGAGAGCCAGTAATAATACTGAAATTTTCATGTAGTTACTGAGATCAAAATCAACCCGTCACACAAATACCGGGAGTAATCATTCAGAAACTCTGATTTGATGCAGAAACCGCATAGGCAGATCAAGAAGGGGGAGCTTGAGTGCCTTCAAATACCAACCCCAGCCGACCATGCATCAGTATAATATATTTGTCATGTCCATTTACCCCAGACAGACAACTATTCAGCAGAGATACTGATGACCGGTGATTTCTAATATAGTTAACCATGTGTGCTGTAACCATTAGAGTACAAAGAGCAAGTTTCACTGTCAACTTTTCTATCGGCAGTCTGTATAGACCCGGGATAGACAGTTATCCAGCAGGTTATATACGATTACTATTATAGAATATTTACAATGTATGTAGGGCGCTAGGGTGTTCCCTTGATCTTTTTTCTGGCATTCCTTAACCAACTCAACTCCCTAGAGAGTATTCAACTCATGCAGCCTGTTAAGCGCAGCGAGTTATTGTTGTACTGCTATTTGATCAAGGCTATAGTATTCACGATTTCAGTAAAGGAACAAAAATGTAAGAATTAATCCCCATGCAATTCTCTTGCTCGATTTGTTCAATAACCTTCTACTGTTGTATTATGTTCATGTTGTGACCATGTCGGTTTGGTACAAACGTGTGCAGTTTCTTTAATTTGCCCTTTGCTCCTTCCGTGCAATCTTTAACACCACATATATATCTAATATTCGAGAGAAAAATCAAGCGAACTACAAAGACCTTTTCTCTGTTGTGAAGTAATATTCAGACAAACCAGAAAACAAAAGAGTCGACGCATGTATCTAACAATGCTAATATTTAATCTTTACTGCAAATATATAGTATTACATACATACATACATATATATGATTTGCTCAGTCTTCACAGAGTGCAACCATCACTAATGTAAGGGCACTTGAACAAGTAGATACCGATAGCAACATTCAATCGAATGCACAATCTCGGGTTCCAAACTGCCATCCATCATCTCCAGTGTTTCTGTCACTTTCATTTACGTCAAGATATCCGTAGCTTGAGAGAAGGCAGTCGTAGATGAGATGTATTTCGACACTCAAACACAAAAAGTCTGTGGTAGCTGTACAGTTACTGATACACGTTTTAGCTGTGAAACCCCATGATAGTTTTTTGTGTTGTGGTCAGCTATGCTCAACCCTTCGTAAATCGACATAGTCTTCCCATATGTGCTGCACTCTGAAACACAAACATGGGAGTTAATGTCTGTTGCTGACATATATACACTCAAGGCCAAAAGAAAGTGGCCTGTGCTAAAAATCTTAATAAAATCAACACAGACAAAAAATTGATTTCATATCTATTTATGTTGATAGTAAGGCCACTTGCTATAAACATCCGCAGGTTATTACAACATCAAACATGAAGTAATGTTTAAGCAACATTTAATTAAATGACACTGGTATCAAAAGGCAAAGTTACATGTTTTCAGTTGTCTTGAACAATATCTGTGAACTCCAGATTAAAACACATTTGTCAACGTTTAGGTGTGCATTACTTAGTATCTTGTGTGTCCTCCTTCTGCATTGATACATGCAAGTACTCGACGTCTCATTGACGTTGTGAGACGTCTGATGAAGGCATTTGGGATATTCCTCCATTCCTCATGAATTGCCTGTTCCAGTTGTCTCAGGTTTCCTGGAGGGTTAGTCTCATTCTGATTTTCCGGCCCAGAAAGTCCCAGAGATGCTCTATTGGTGAGAGGTCAGGGGAAGGAGACGGCCAAGGTAAAACATTGATGTTATTGGTTCCCATGAAGTCTGTTACAATCCTAGCTGTGTGCGCATGAGCATTGTCTTGTTGAAATAATGTCCCTTGGTGTTGATTAACGAAAGGGAACACAACTGGACGATGTATTGTTGTGCTGTCAGGTTGCCTTGAACTGTGACCAATTGACTTCATTTCGGCACAGATACCTCCCCAAACCATAACACTCCCACCACCATGAGCCTGAACCTCCATAACGCATGACGGGGCATGACGTTCTCCACGACGGTGATGCACACGTGCTCTACCGTTGTTATGGCTTAAACAAAACCTACTCTCATCGCTGAATAGAACCCTACGCCAATGACGAACCTGCCATTGTCGAACACGACATGCCCAGATCAGCCTATTCAGGCGATGTTGATGTGTCAGCATTGTTCCACGGAACGGTCTGTGGGCTCGAATTCCGGCATGCTGTAGTCGTCGTCTAACTGTGTGTTTGTGTGTCGTCTAACTGTGTGTCTCGACCGAGTGCCGTTGATGCCGATTCCGAAACTGTCAGGAACCGATTCCTCAAATGTAGAATTCGTAGATATCGATCTTCCTGGGGGTAGTGACCTTTGGTCTACCTGACCTTGGTCAATCAACAGTCCTGCCAGTCTCATTGAAACGTTTAATAAGTCTATTGATAGTATGTCTGTGACAACCAAACGTTCTTGCGACATGAGCATGAGAAGCTCCCGTGTTTATCTTTCCTATGACTCTTTCACGCTGTTCTGAAGTAAGTCTAGGCATATCTAAAGTTTTATACCAACGGTCGTTAAATGCCTCGTTTGGCTGACGCAGTGTCCTTTTGATCCTTCAAACACGTGTATTTCACCATTTGCACAAATTTCACGATTTTTTAGCTCGAAGTCAAATTTTCCTAATGACAACATTATTGGTGTGTTTTGGCGATTGTTAAACAATAGAAAATAAATTTCAACAATTGTGAATACCTTTCATATAGTATGACCAGAAATTATTGAGAATTTTTGGAATATGTTTAATTGGATTTATAGTATAAACAACCTTGATCAGCTATCAAGTGCTTGGTTTCATTCAAGAGACACAACTCCGTTAATCCTTTTTCATTAGTTTGTGAAGAGTTATCCCCCTTTGTTTACTTGCTAGCAGATGACATTTTCAGTGATCCTCAGTATGGATGATTTAGAGAAGAGGAAGTTGATTTTAGAGTATTATAACAAGGACATCAGATCAGCTAAAGTGATTTCAAGTAGAACAGGCATCCCTTTGTCCACTGTTTATCGTGTTTTGAAAAATATTGAAATTTTAATTGGGACAATGTGATTTTCTCAGATGTTTCCTAATACACTGAAATTCTGGACCAAACAAACTGAAAAACCTTTGTATCAGTGCCCAAAGTACAGTCCGAAATTTAACGTGTGGGGTGGCATATCTGTGTTAGGGGCAACGCCCCTCTGTGTATTTGAAGGAAATATGAACAGTGAGCGGTACACAGATATTCTCGAGGGACATTTACTTCCATCTGCTCACGTGTTCTATGGAAATTTTTTGATTTTCCAGCAGGACAACGACCCAAAACATCGTTCAAAGCATTCACAGTCCTGGTTTCGGACCCAAAATATGACATTATTAGATTAGCCAAGCTATAGCCTGACCTAAATCCAATAGAAAATGTTTGTGGACCTATGAAGGAAAGTGTGAAAAAGAAAAATCTGACAAACATTGCTGAAATGAAAGAAGAGGCAGTCCGATATTGGGAAAGCATGGACCACGACTTTCTAACTTCTTTGATCAGTAGTATGCCCCGCCGCATTGAAGCCTGCATTGCTGCCCATGGTGACTTGACAAAATACTAACTGTTCACCTGTCTTTGAATCTGGAGTTATGTTCTGCTAATATTCACATTTAATACGTGAGTAATGAGTGAAAAAATATTTAAAAATTACAATCTTAAATTCTCAATAATTTCTGGTTGTACTGTATATCAAAAATAAAATGGGCCACTTTCTTTTGGCCTTGAGTGTAATTAAAACTATGCAAGCTTCAAAACTATCTGGGTTGGCAAGGAAACAGCTTTGCACATCCATTTTGAAACATTAACAACACACTGAGTAGTATATACAATGATGGTACGGGACCAGGTCCCCCCAAGGGCTCAATTTTTTTAAATTGAGCCCCTGGGGACCTGGTCCCGTACCATCATTGTATATACTACAACTGAGTTGCATGCAACATTTGACGAAAATTAGTTGTTATGTTGATGTCTGTGAAAGAGTTTATTGTGAATCTCCTATGATTTGTTTGGTTTTCGTAAAGAAGTCTTGTCGGGCCTGTTGCTTTCCTTGTTCTATGAATTCTTTTTCTCGTCTTCGCAAATGATGGCGTTTTTACGAGACTTGCCGATTGAATTTGATGTGGCTTTTGTTCAGGTGCAGCACCGCCAAGTCGTCATCAAATATCTTGCTTCGGTTGAACGCCGGGCTGGCTATGAGTTTCCTGAGGTTTTTTTCCTCGCTGGATCTGACTAATTTCACGTTAACGCGTTTTCTCAAATTCTCCATCGTCTTGCTGAACGCTGAGTTGTTCATGAGTTTGTACAAGTTTTTCTCGAAGTCGCTGGTGGCCAGTTTTCGCAAGTCCAAGTTCATTCAGAGGTAAGGCTCCATCCACGGACTTTGATCGAACTCGAGCACCTTGTGTATGTTTGTGAGTTGCGTTCCCAGCGACAAGTACAGCTGCAGATTGCGATAGTGAACGACGTATTTTGACTTGTTCATCAAGTTCGGCACGAGTTTTTCAACGTTAGCGGGCTTATTGTCTCCCTGCACGTTTCGTTGATATTCGGACATCCAGTCCGGGTTCACCGTTTATCGTTCGGGAGCTAGCGGATAGCTGTTGTGCGATTCGTGTAGTTCTGTGGGATAGTCCAAGTCCACTTCGAGCACTTAGCCTTTGTTCGAATCTGGCGCAATGCTATTCACATCGATTATCTCGGGTGAAGAGACCCATTCGAATCCCCCGGTGGGGAGATACTGACTCATGGCCGAGCCGTACAGGTTGTTTGCGTCGAGATAGAGTATGTGTTTGGTCGGTTTGCCGGGGTCGTAACCGGTAATGTACTTGTTGTTGGCTTTGGCGTATCGTTTGGAGGCCATGGAAATCCCGCCTCGCAAGCCTTTTTCCATGGACAAGTGCATGTCGAAATCCTTTAACAATTCCAATTTAACTCTAGTCTTTTTCAACAAGGCGTCCCAAGAGAGACCGGGGCATGAGAAAATACCACGTGGGGTCCAGGCCGTACTGTTTTGAGCACGTTTTTCTGAATATCTCGAACACATCGGCCAGCAGCAGCACGTCCGTTTTCAAGTACAGGTCGTGGTAATCGCACAAATTCTTGCAGCCCAGTATGTCCCACACGTTAATCGCGTGCCCGTAATCGTCCGGGGTGATGGCCGAGTCGGTCAAGTTCCTGTAAAATTGGTTGATGGGAGGTAATCGCGTCTTGTCAAACTTGGACCAATGGTCCATGTACTCGTAGGGGTAGATGCCCTTCCTCAGCAGCAGGGGTCGAGTCGCGTCATCGGTGTATCGATTAGTGATGTCAAAGTTGTCCGGGTCGTTGGCCTTCACCAGACTGTCTAGAGACGACAGCAGGAACTAAACGCTATCGATAAATCTCAGACCGTCTAACGAGAAGGAGATGTATTTTTCCATGTTGTTGGGGATGTACGTTATGTTGCCGTTGACCTTCACGATGGCCTGCATGATCAGGTGAGAATCGTACCCGTGAAGGTTGTGAAACACGACGGGGATTTTGATGGTTTTGGGGTCGATTTTGAGCTTCAGGTTGCACGCGTTGTGAGCGGCGCCTCTGTACTTGCCGGTGACGTGGCAGTGATCTCTCATGGAATCCCCGCACAGGGGTTCGTCGCACACGTGGCAATTCTTAGCCTTTTGTGAGTGAGTTTATCATTCGACGACATGCGCATAAGAGCAGGATCTGACAACTCCTTCCTGATTTTTATCTCTTTGTGTTGTAAGAACATGAGAAATGTTTCGCGATCGTCGGGCGTCGTTGACCTCTGAGTGTTCGCTTGTGTGGGACGTAGGTGTCGATGGACGCGTCGACGGATTCGGTTGAGTCGCGACTTCTTGCTTGCCTCTGAAGTAAGGCTGGTGTGGGCCTCCCCAAGGGCTCAATTTTTTAAATTGAGCCCTTGGGGGGACCTGGTCCCATACCATCATTGTATATACTACTCACTGGGCGGTGGGGTAGTCTAGTGGTTAAAGCGTTCACTCGTGACGCCGAAGGTCAGGGTTCGATTCCTCACATGGGTACAATGTGTGAAGCCCATTTATGGTGTCCCCCGCCGTGATATTGCTGGAATATTGCTAAAGGTGGCGTAAAACCATACTCACTCACTCATAAACAACACATATGCAGACACAACCTGTTTGCACGAAGTGGGAGGGCGAGGTTTGAGCTCCGTCCCTCCCTCCGAGATCATGGGGACAGATCTTCTCCAAAAACATTAGAGATAGGGAAACCAAATTTGATATGTGTTTTCAAGACATAAATTATGATGCAACAAATCTGAAAGAGGGAAGTTGATCTGTATCATAAATTGTAACTGTGTAATGTGACTAACAAATTGACTGCCTTTAATTTTAGTGCTATTACTTTTTCTGTTTTTAAATGACAATGTAATGAATATATGTTTTTGAAATCAAACTCATTTTGACTCTGCACTTACAATGCTTATTAATGCAGACTTGTTCTCGTCACTATATGGCTGGAATAATACCGATGTGACGCCCAACTCAACTCAACAACTCATTATCATTAGACCCGTGAAGATCAGGGGTTAGAATTGGTCTCCAGTAACCCATGCTTGTCGTAAGAGGCGACTAACGGGATCGGGTGGTCAGGCTCGCATATCATCGTCTCCCAATTGCGTAGATTGATGCTCATGCTGTTGATCACTGGGTTGTCTGGTCCAGACTCAATTATTTACAGACCACCGCCATATAGCTGGAATATCGCTCAGTGCGGCGTAAACCTAAACTCACTTACTCACTCACTCTTTAGCATTAAGTACTCACTCCGAACGCATGTTTGCTCCGCCTTGTGGTAGCTGAGACCAGGGGTACACATGCACTTTCCCTTGAAGCATACAGAACCATTGATGTGGCATTGGTCTGTATTTTTACAAGGCTGATACATCCCAACAGGTTCTGTAACATATAATGAATACATGTAGATTGTGCATCTTCGGTAATTCATAAACTTAAAGTATAAGATGGTTCACTTGTCAGGACTCATAAGCCTACCCTACCTGAATCATATAAGACCCGTAAAGGTCCGGGTTAGAATGAGCATGTCGTAAGAGGCGACTAACGGGATCGTGTGGTTAGGCTCGTTGGCTTGGTTTAATGTGCAGCTTCACTTCCATGTGAACACAATCAGATGAACACAAGTACTTGTCATGGACAACAACATACACTTCTATTAGCCGTGTTCTAAGGTTGACACGAATGGAGCCTAAGAAACCTTCAGGAACCAATGCGCTAAATATGTGACAGATACACAATTATAGACAATCGCCACTTAAGAAAGGGTTATTTCACCCGAATGCATTACATGGGTTTATACGCATGCCAGCACACATGACGTACTTTTCACGCAAGCTTGTTCCGATATGCTGTAGGTGAACTCTGGATCGCAATTGCACCTCCCCTTAAAGCACAAGGAACCAATGCCGTAGCAGTCCTTGTCATTTTCACAAGTTCGATGCATGCCAGCATATCCTGCAACAAAAATGAAGCATCTTTCAATTCAATCTGAAATCAGAAACTCTGACACTGACGACATTTTAGCTTACACAACTGAACGAGGAACAGAGATAGCATGCGGACTTCTCTTATGAAAAGCACTCTTGCAACTTTAGTACCAAGTGGTGGCGTATGTTCCTGTCCATAGAGCTGAATGAACAAAACGGAACTTACACTTTACTGAACACAAGTCGCAGTCATCAAAATATAAAAATTACATAGACTGCTATTTTTAGAAGATCAGTGATTTAACAGCTTGACTCCAGGGAGTTTCTGGGACTTCAGACCTGTCATACAACGAAGCACATGTGATACATGTGGCCTCGCCTTAGGCAAGTCAGTTTCTTTAAAATTACCTTTGTTCATCCAGCAGGAAATAGGTACCCGGTGAAATAAGTCGTGAGACTATAAACCTTCTAGCGCCTGGCAGGTAGCTTGGGTTATCTGGGGCAATAATGATCAGATTGTGCGCTTTGAGCAGGATATTTAGCCTGGAAAAGGCGCGTTATAAATATTCTCATTATTAAGTCGCACGTCTCGTTGGTACCTTCAGTACCTTAACGAGAATATCCTGGTTATTAATGTAGAAAAGCAACAGGGATTTCTGGGATATGTAACACGTCGCTTAAGCTGCATTCGGTAAATCACATGCGAATGTGTACTTAAAGCAGTGTATGAAAAAAGGCAAAACCCCAGCCAGACATCAGGGCTCGTAACTTCAAAATGTAACCATCCAAAAATGGATTTAACAAGACCAGACATCTAAAGAAAATAACTCAGTTTTTAGTTACAATGAATAATTAAATGAACCTGAGACATGTATTTACAAGCCGGATAGCGACTCGTGCCCCTCTGGAAGGATTTCATATTAGCGCATGAACATCAGAACTACTTTAAACAAGAACGGTAACTCTATTCCTGTTTGATTCCAATGGCTCCGAAGCCCTTGTATATTGTATTGGTGTTTCACATTCTAACGTAATTAATACTCATTATTACCAGCTCTTCACCTTATATTCCGAATATTTATTATTACATAGGATTTAGGAATAACAAATGGAATTTGTTTTATGTAACATGCTAAACAGCAAATAAAATAATCTTTCTTTTTTTCAGGTACATTAAATCCCAAAGCAAATATTCAAAAATGACTTTAAAATATTTCTCAAACTGAACATTCATTTAACATTAAAGCTTGCTGCCAAACCCCGTTTGAATTTTAAAATGAATACACTGAAAAATATACTAATAACCTAAACAGTCTTAAATAAAAGACTTAAATATCCCCAGAGATGTGAGATATAAGCCAAATGTTAAATATTAAAGTTGAATACAATTGTAGTTATATACAGATATGATATAATTGTTTTGAAACTTGCTGCGATTTATAAAGTTCGATATTTCCTAAAACTGTTAGAAGCGCACGTACATCTCCAAAACAAGCCCGCAGGATGGTCATAAATACACTCAATTGGCCCCATAAGAGACGTCATGTCAACAAACGCACGTGCGTGTATTTGAATTTCTCAACGTCAATCGCATTATTTTTATTAAAACTTTCCGTTAGCTACGTTCTTTGTACTTTCAATATGACGATATATATTTTTCATGTTTTTTTAAACAATGACATAATGCCATAAACGATTTGAGTATCTCGGGATTATTTTATTAAAGTACCGCAATTATTACGCGCTTTCTGGTTGGTTTGTCGTATTTTGGCACATAACAAGCATTGAGGCGGGGACGAGTCTTCTTGGAGGTTACGGAAAGGGGCGAGTGGTGACGAATGTTACCATCGTTAAGGTACAGGTCCATCGTTAGACAGGTGTCGCATTTCGACAATATTGAAATATACTCGCAGTGTTTCGAGTTTGCAGAACTCCGCGCATCGTATAGGTTTTAGTGATAATATATGGCAACGCAGTGCTTTGGGCTTACGATACGAGAGTTCAATGTTCAAACAATAATTGTCAAGTCTAAATATAATGATCAATTTGAGAAATGGATTTTACGATATGGTGAATTTACTCAGATATATCAATTTTTTTTACTAGACCATGGGGCTGGCTAGCTGTAAATGTAGACCGTCCGTCAGAAATCTAGCTCGTCTCGGGCGGTCGGACGGGCCTTATTTCATACACTGGTATTTACCTGACAAAATCTTCCAGACGAACTAAATAGGTGTTCCTTACATTACAGAAGTTGACAACAGGGCCCCCATGGATTCCAATACACGGTTCTTGAAACACGTGCGGTGTGTACCCGACCATTGTAAAGGACTGAAATGATTAGATCAACAAGAAGAAGTACTTACGTCTTTTCGAATAGTATGCAGTGAAGCCATGTTTTCCGATCTGTTTCCGTACGCCATGACCAAATGCTTGACAGGAACCCTTTACCTCATCAAAGTCAAAAGTAGCACATTTGCTTTCAGCAAAACACAGAGTTGTGCACTCCAGCATACTAGACACATTGTATACATTCCATAAAATGTCCACCCTTTCTTCAACCATTACCCTCTCGAAGTAATCAAACCTGAGATCAGTGCAAACTTCTTGTTGACACATCAGAAGGAATACAAGTACTAAGAGCGGGTTCACCATAACTGGACAGGTCTTGGTGGAATGTGTTGTATCAATGCTCTGACGGTGGCTCAAGTATGGTTTATACAATAGGTAAATTTCTCAAAGCTACGGATGTGCAGGTTTTCTTCCCCAACAGCCTTCTAATCCGTCTTTCAAGTCCGTTAGCTTTTTAAAGACTGAAAGGAACATCATTTGAAAGTTTACTTTATCACGAAATTGAAAATAGCTATGAGCCTTGTCGTTGCCAATATCTGTTTTAGCTAGTTGATGACACATTTGGGATCGCATACTGTCAATATAAATACTTTTGTGTAAATGCTGTAATTTGGTGTTCTGAGTTATATGCATATTAACACACACACAATACATCATTACCTACCGAGGTTTCTTTGCTCTTAATATTTCTTTCCAGACAGCCTTTACCGTACTGTTCAATGAAAAGTGTTCCTCTGTGTCTTTAAAATATTAATTTCGTGTAAAATAGAAAAGTTTCTAAAGATCATGCTTGTATCAGAACATATAAGCGTCTCGTAAATCTACGAGTGTTAATGTGCAGAAGTTTCAACAACCGAGGCTTCTTGAATGAAAATATATTAGCCTCACAACTGTTGTAAATCTACATTAAAGTATGAAAGGTACGATAAGGCCAGCTGCACATAAATGTATTAGTACAAATGGGTTGTAAATCTACATTAAAGTTTAACAGATACGACAAGGCCTGCTGCACATAAATGTATTAGTGCAAGGGGTGTTGTAAATCTACATTAAAGTTTAACAGATACGACAAGGCGTGCTGCACATAAATGTATTAGTCCAACGGGTGTTGTAAATCTACATTAAAGTTTAACAGATACGACAAGGCGTGCTGCAATTAAATGTATTAGTCCAACGGGTGTTGTAAGTATCAGCAACTGATCTCTTTTTAAGAGTTTGCAGTTTTCCCTTTCCCACAGCCTTTCAATTTTTTAGTTTTGTAACTGAAAAAAAAAACCGAATTCGACTTATCACCGCAGTGGCTGGAGGCATTGTATTTGTCATCAATTGCTTTACCTAGTTGATGACACATTTGGGACCTCATTCTTTCAAGACTCGTGTGTAAATTAAACGTGGTGATTTGTAACCAGCATTTGTCGTTTCTGGTTGCTTTTAGTTATGTACATTGACATACACACAATCTATCATTACCTTCTCCTGTTTCTCTTTGTCATGGGTATATAAGTCAACCGCTATCATCGTTTTCCTAACAAAGCAATAATGATAAATGGATATTCCTCTGTATCTCTAAAATATCCATTGATGCCTCATTTACATCCTATTCCTATAGGGGGGTTATGTACTTTCAAAGCTGATTGATGAACAGAGGCTGGCGGCAAATATTCTCAATGTGGCGCATTTATGGTTTGTGTTAAATAATAAATGGAACAAGAAATATGTAGCCAGGGGCCGAAATACTTGACTAAGAGTGACTTAAAAGTTTTCATATTTCACCCACAGATATTTGATGGTGGCAATATTTTAAAATGGGAACATGTAAGACACAGAATTTCGCGTGGAATAGTAGGCTGTGTAGATTATGTGATTATATTGTTATAAGCGAAAGGAATACGTTAACATTTTGTTTCAAATCATTTTCATTGTGGAAGTAGAAAACTGCAAGATTTAATCGGCTCAACGTGTGACCCTATCTTTGGATAGCAAGTACTGGGGATAACAATATACTCATTTGATAACAGTAGTCGAAGTATTTTTTTAAATATTTTGACGACTGCGAGTTGTGTTCAGTAAAGTATAAGTTTCGTTTTATTCATAGACAGGACAGTTTTTGACAGTTTTCCAATGTTAATATTAGTTCAGCCACGGATCCAGTTAAAAGTTTATGTGTCCATCTCTTCTCGTTGAAGGTCCACCTCAGTCTTGCTACCCTACCCGTCCACTGTAAACGCAGCATGTCGCATAAACTACTTGACAGTGTTCCTTGTGTCCATGGTCCCTAGTATGGTGATCTACCTTCAGTTGTTGGCGGTCTATAGCCCATTTTTACATTGTATTGTCCAAAAATAATGTTCTGCTTTTATGCTAGCTAGTTTTAACTCAATCTGTGATAATCTAGTGGTTTTACTATCCTTCGTTGACAGGGTTTTATATATTATATGTATGTATTATGAATTTATAACTAGTTTTAGTCACGATATGGCTGAAATATTGCCGATGTGACTTTAAATCTTAACTCACTTACTCACTGTTCCTTGTGTGTATTTGAAAACTCTGCAGTGTCAGTGATCATGCCTTGGTTTATCAATTTATGCTTGGAATTTCGTTGCTGGCCAATCCTTCATTATTATGTTATCTCCCGAAAATTATGCACATGTAATACTGGTCTCATCTGATCTAAACCTACTGAATGTGAGGATCAAGAACACCTTGTGGTCCTTCACCTGCTACATGTACTGGGGCATTTGCTGTGGTATTTGGTTGGTTTAGTGTCGTTCTGTCGTAGCCTAGTGGTTAAAGCGTTCGCTCGTCACGCCGAAGACCCGGGTTCGATTCCCCACATGGGTACAATGTGTGAAGCCCATTTCTGGTTTCCCCGCCGTGATATTGCTGGAATATTGCTAAAAGCGACGTAAAACCACACTCATTCATTCCTTTCAGTGCAATGATAATGACAGGGCTTTTCCCATGATGTATGATGTTATCTATCACCTTTCATTACTTTTTTCATGTCATCTATAGTATGTATGTGTGCGTGTGTGTGTGCGCGCGCTTGAGAGAGCGAGAACATGCGATCCACAGCTTTAGAGACATTGTGTGGAACATGCCTTCCTTAATGCGTATGTATGAACGCCCGTTTGGACCACAATTTCTAAAATTGCCCTTGGAATCAGGCGATGCTTCATTAATGCCCATCTGTATATGTAACTGAAAAATGAAATATGTTAACGTGTTTCATAGTATCGTCAAAGGTCAATAGTTAGAACCTATTATATTTTGAACTTTTCCTTTCAAGTTAAACGTAATAACATGGCCTTGGGGGTTTCCAATGCCTTTCATTTAGGCGCAGCAAGTATTTGTCCAGCTACGTGTAAATAGTGGACTACAATTGGGATACGATGACATGTGTCAACCAAGTCAGAGAGCCCGACCACCCGATCCCGTTAGTAGCCCCTTACGACAAGCATGGGTGATGTGTGATGAAAGAATCACCGTCAAGCATATTTTACTTGTCTGTGTGGATTTGCAATTGCAAGGGATTCACATTATCAAGCAGTAAACCTGAAAGATATCGTAATAGCTTACTTGAAAGACATTGGTCTGTATCATGAACTGAAATTATGTATGTGTATAACTATTGTTAGAAGCTATGTCCTCAAAGGAGGTTGAAGTACCGTAAAATTATTGTTCTAGTGAGAGGTAAATATGACCAAGTCTTTAAAAGTGTATTTGTATTTACCACATTTTATTCGTAGAATATGTCATGTTCCCTAGTGTGATCAACCTTCAGTTGCTGATGATTATAGCCCGTTTTTATATTGTAATGTTGTCTCTAGTGATTTATTTTCATGTTAGCGTTCTAGTTTTTAAATTAAGAGCTGTGATCGTCTAGCATTTTACTGTCCTTCGATGACAGGTTTTACGTTCTAAACTTTATTGATTTGAATATTGATATAAATTTTTCTCGTCACGATATGTCTTCAATATTGCCGATGTGACGCTAAATATTAACTCACTTGTAGAATATGTGTTCGTTTTATCTTTGGCGAAATTATTTTCATTTTGGCTAACATTTTCATAATCGCCAACATCTGAAGGGATGATGTAAAATCCAGCTGGGGTCCATGCAGTTAGCAAAAGCACTGTCCCAAGTGTGGTGATTTACCTTCAGTTGTTGGCGACGTAAAGCCTCTATCTATATTGTATTGTCTCCAAAAGTAACATAGGTTTAGATTTACATGCTAGTTTTAAACATCATCTGTGACACTCAGTCATTTTACAGTCCTGTGATGACAGGAATTTTAAAAACTTGTATTTATTATGTATGCAAACAATTACCCGTCACTATGTTGCATAAATATTGCCGAGGTGACATTAAATTTTAACTCACTAATTTCTTGTTTTAAAGTGTTTTCAATTGTAAATAATATTGTTATAGCCCGTATTCAAATTGTAAATAAATATTGTAATGTTAAAATGTGGACTGCAAAAATTGCTTGCGAGTGTGACTTTATGTTTATGGGACGTAGACGTGTGACCTTGGTCTCCTCTCTATATGGCTGAAATAAAGTTGATACGATATTGAATTTTAACTCACTCACTTACTGCTGCACAAGAAGCAAAAACACCACAACAATAAAGTAGAAAAACGTAGTGAGTGAATGTTGTTTTATGCATCAGTCAGAAATAATGTTCTGCTTTATCACAGTTGCCTGTGAACAGTAAGCAAAATAGTTTCCAAATTTTGCTAGCCAGTCGGGCTAGCTATGCCTGAAAGTTACTAGCCCACAACATAATTCACTAGCTCGAAATTTGAATGTAGAAACTAAGCAAAAGATTACAAAAATAGATGAGAATAAGATATTGTCGGCATGACACGGGTTTCATCATCAAGCTGCTAATATGATGAACATTTTTATCAGGCCATAATCTTGCATGATTTATAAGTGTATTATAACTTAACAAGTCGGAGAGAGTGTTTACAAAATGACCCCATGAAATTCACTAGCCAGCCGTGCCAGTGACTGTGGACATTAAGGCTGTGTACTGGCAAATAAATTGTATTGCAATATATTGCGATTCAGGTACCCGTATTGCCATATATTGGGAACTTAGTGTTTGACAGTAAGTGACACTAATCGTACATGTCGATCCCATTTTCTACATTATCAGTCCCTAAACATGCATGTTATGATTCTGATAACAGCAGTTTTAAAATAAGGTTGCATAGTCATGGACTCAATTTTCTTTTTTATACATTTTATTAAATTACAATATGCCGTTTTGCATTAGCATTAGAAAGGTATAATTGCCAATGACAATATAGAAAGACATTCACCTACAACCGTACTATATTCAACGGCATTATTCGCAGAAACAAATATCCCCACTGACAATTGTCTCACCCTTGTTCGTGTAAAAGCGACAATTTGAGCAAATGAAATTCCGCTTACCAATGTTAACATTATTTTCACTTAAAGCCGTGCTATGGTAGACATTATTGTGTTATAGTTCAATCGGACTAAACTTTCACAATAATTTTCCCAGCGACGTTCCCCTTCAACGCAGTAAGGAAGGCATGGGGCATCTTTTCAAACCCATGCTGAACCTCTTCTCTGTACTTGACCTTGCCCTGAAACAAGAACACTTCAAGGTGTCAAGACAACGGATTATATACAGTTAAACATCGGCACCTATCTAATCCGGCACACTGTCAAAACCTCTTAAATGTAATACATTCTTCCCAGTTTAGGAGGAGAGAGAGGAAAAACGATGAAATGTCTGTTCTCTTCGCGGCATGAAGTGGCTTTGCGTATACATATTGGAAAGGATACTCTGTCGGTAACGTAGGTATCCATAACAATGGGTGCATTTGTATGACAAAGAGACCCATGGGTGCACTCCATAGCAATTTGATCCATGGATGCAATGTAGCAATGTAAAACAATGTGATTTTTGAATGCAATTAATACAGCATGACACGGGTGCACTTTGTAACAGCGTAGTCCATGGAGTGAGTGAGTTTGGTTTTACGCGGCGGTCTGTAAATAATCCAGTGATCAACAGCATGAGCATCGATCTACGCAATTGGGAACCGATGACATGTGCCAACCAAGTCAGCGAGTGTGACCACCCGATCCCGTTAGTAGCTTGTTACGACAAGCATGGGTTACTGAAGACCAGTTCTAACCCGGACCTTCACGGGTCGTAATCCATGAATGCAGTGTATAACAAGGTGATGTATGGGTGCAATGTATAACAATATGATCCTTGGTTGCAAGATAACAGCATGATCAATGGGTGCAATGTATAACAATAATGTATAACAATGTGATCCATGGTGCAATGTATAACAATTTGATCCATGAATGCAGTGTATAACAAGGTGATGTATGGGTGCAATGTATAACAAATGATCCTTGGTTGCAATATAACAGCATGATCCATGGGTGCAATGTATAACAATGTGATCCATGGTGCAATGTATAACAATGTGATCCATGGTGCAATGTATAACAATGTGATCCATGGTGCAATGTATAACAATGTGATCCATGGTTGCAATGATCCATGGTGCAATGTATAACAATGTGATCCATGCAATGTATAACAATGTATAATGGTTGCAATGGGATCCATGGTGCAATGTATAACAATGTGATCCATGGGTGCAATGTATAACAATGTGATCCATGGTGCAATGTATAACAATGTGATCCATGGTGCAATGTATAACAATGTGATCTATGGGTGCAATGTATATTAATCGTCTCTACGGTTACCTCATTTATCCATTTGAGAATCTGAGTTCTACTCTCCTCGAATTTGTCGGCATGGTCAAGGACTGAGAATCCCTGTATTTTCAGTCTCTTGCACATACAGGCAATGAATGGCGACGGGACTGGAGTACATGGAACAATATAAAATGCTGCATGACACATCAGTATAATACCTATGATGATTTGAACTGGTTGACGGATGATTATCATTGAGCTATAAAAACACGGAATCAGGTAAAGCCTGGAAAGGTCTCTGCATGAAAAGGTTTTGTGCTTAACGCGACAACATTAATCCTGTAATCGGCGTCATTAATGAAGGGTCACGCTATTGGTAACACTGTTACTTAAAGTTGTAAAATGCTTTTGTTTGAAACATATACAACTGAATGTTTTACAAACTTTCTTAACAGTATGGAAAACCCATGAGACCGTTGTAATGTCATTATTACGTTCTTTAATGTTCGATACATTCTGTTACAAATGGCAGCGTTATCGGGACGTGATTCTGGCTCCTATAGAAAGTAACATTCCTGCAAGCTATGCATGGCTTTTATGGTCGACCCTCTTTACATTCGTGACCATCTCGTGTTATTCCGGGACAAGCCGAATAGCGACTCGTGCCCCTCTGGAAGGATTTCATATTGGCGCATGAACATCAGAACTACTTTAAACAAGAACGATAACTCTATTTCTCTTTGATTCCAATGGTTCCGAAGCCCTCGTATATTGTGTTGCTGCTTCACATTCTTACGTAATTAATACTAATTATTACCAGCCTTTCACATTATATTTCCAAATATTTATTATTAAATATGGTTTAAGAATAACAATTGGAACATGCAAATAAGCAAATAAAATATTCTTTTTTTCAGCTGCATTAAATCCCAAAGGAGATATTAAAAAATGACATCAAAATATTTCTCAAACTGAACATTCATGTAACCTGACTGCCAAACCCCTGGTGGAATATTTTTCATGATTTTTTAAACAAAGAAATAATGCCATAAACAATTTAAGTACTCGGGATTATTTTTATCAAAGCACCGCAATCATTGTACGCGATTCTGGTTTTGTAGTATTTTCGCACATAACAAGCATAGAGACGGGGACGAGTCTTCTTGGAGGTTACAAAAAGGGGCGAGTGGTGAGGAATGTGCTTAGAGCTTCCTCAGTGACAAAGGTGTGGCACTTCCGGTCAAATTACTCACTACATCTTTTTGTTTATCCATGCATATTTACTTAATATTTACTAATTTTATTCTTCTTTTGTTTGGGATGTTGGGGTCTCTTTACGGATAACGCGTTTAACGTGTGGTTGCGGATGTGTATCTCTGAACGTACTTAGAGGCTGCTTGTCGCCGTAGTTGTAGGAGGACATAGCGCCGCACACGTTCACCCGCCCGAAGTTGTTCATGTGCTGCAGCACGCGATAGGACAACTCACCACCGACCTGGAAACATATATGGATATTTCGAATATCATCTGCAATTCTCCCCACATGGGCAGTCGTTGTAAGGGATAACAATCAAGGCGGCCGGCCGGTACACAAAACATTTATTCAGGGCGACTGGACAGGACAGAAGACAAGACGAGACTGATGCACACATGCAGCACGGACGACCCGCTAACACTACTCAGACCTGTTTGGCTCACCGTGTCACGTGTGTGATGCACGGGTATCGCCATACTTAAAGGGATCATCCGTCTCATGTTTATATCTCACATCGTACAATGTGTGAAGCCCATTTCTGGTGCCCCCTGCCGTGATATTGCTGGAATATTGCTAAAAGCTGCGTAAAACCAAACTCGCTCATCTACAATTCGTTTTTATCATGGACCTGCAGATGTTTGGACATATTTATTGTTTAACGCCTTTCCATTCAGTAGTCCTTTTAGTATTGTAAATAATGGAACCCATGAAGACTCAGATTAGAACTAGTCCTCAGCCACACATGCTTATCGCAAGAGGTGACGGGATCGGGTAGTCAGACTCGCAGACTTGGTTTATGCATGTCATGTGTCTCAGCTGCGATGCTCATCACGTCAGTCACCGGCTTGCGTGACCCAGACTCAATTATTTGACAAGACAGGTGCCCACGACAAGACCAGAAGCCGCTACCTCGGCTGTATCAACGCCAGTGGTCGTCACCACCGATATTTGCATTGTCAATGGAGCTGTTCCACCACCCTTCTTCTAAGATCTCTCAGTGTATCACGTTACAATGACAATGAAGTTCTTTTGATAAATCATTCATAAGATGGAAGATCAAATACGGTGTCGTATTTTCAAAAACATTCCATTAACACCAAGGTATATAAAGCAGTTACTTTTGTCCGTTGGTATAGTATAGGTCATATGCACGTGAAAAATTAGATGGGCTGTTACGTACGTTGTCAAAGAAACAGTCGACACCATTCGGAGCAGCAGATTTGAGAGCATCGTCCACTTTCGCTTCCCTATAGTTGAACACGTGATCGAACCCAAGACTCTTCAACCAATCACACTTCTTATTAGATCCGACAATCCCAATCACCTTGCAACCCTGAAATGTAGAAATACTGATTGAGAAATATGTTGGCTTCAAAGTGTCATTATATAGAACAAACTTTATGAGTGCGACGTTTCGATACAGATTCTTGTACGTTGTCAAGCATGACATGCTTCTATATTGTACTTCCCAACTTCTAAAATGCCACTCAAAGAAGTTATTCAAAGTGTCATGCAACTCCAATACAATGTAATGGTTTACTCTAAGCAGAAGTTAACACTTTTTACAAGTGACTGGTCGAATATGGTTCCGAACCGCTTTGAAAAGGATTTTAGTAGTATCAAAGTGCTGTTCGCTTGATGACAACGGACACACCGAACGTTTAAGACGTTTCCCAATTTTTGTTGAAACTCTACGTCACTGCAAATCTGGCATTCAAACCATAACATTGGGACCGTCTATTGGTCGCAACTGAAATGAGAAGCTTTACAACGCTTGGCCATAGGTTTCCAGACTGGCGATACCTTGATCTTGGCGATCTGTCCAACCACACTGCCCAGTGCCCCGCCAGACCCGCTGACCAGAACGGTCTCCCCAGCTTTCGGCTCACAGACATCCAGGAGACCCAGATACGCCGTCACTCTGAAACAGTGGAACCAGAATTATTAATATTGATAAAGATATAGTATGTCTCACAGTCCCAGAACCATATTATTTTCCCTACTGCCAATCCCTATCTGCAGTGCTAAAGCCCTAAATACAGCAAGCCTAGATTTCCTCAGGTTCTGAATCTCTGTTCTGTCAGGGGCTCCTATTCAGTTTACATGGGCTTGTTTGTTACTATCAAAATTATATATATTCATAGACTAAGCGTTAGTCTAATAAAGATACGAAACGCATCAAGGTTACAGGAATACGCGTCTGGAATTCATCACGACAGAGGGGGAGGAACGGACGTCTTTTGTATAGTTTTGTCCCTTTCTGGCATACGGATCAGTTTTTCTCTAATCTACGAATGATTACACGTGGCCTGTCAATAGTAAACGTCACTGCGTGGCTTTAAACGATATAACAACGCAGTTTCATTACTATAACAGTTCAAAGTGCCTTTTGCCTCGAAAGTTCGAAACGACTCCTAGGACCACAAAACCGATCTCTGTTCTACGAACGTCATCATGTTAGAGTATGGTAGTTTTGGTTTTATTTTGTTGTTGAGCCATGGAACATTAAAATATACATGACTACCCTGGTGTTAAAAAATAACATAGAAGAAAGTGTAAAACAGGTTATCCTAACTGGCCTTTACCCTGGTATTCCCAGGACTCCAAGAGCAAGGGATGGTTCCTTCCCACCAAAATCAGGCAGCTTAGTCATCTTGACAACCTTAGGGATTTCTTTGGTGTTGATCAACGACCTGGTTCGCCAGCCACAGTAGAGCTGGAGCACCGTCCCAACAGGGTACTCACTGTTCTTGCTCTCTGTCACCCTGGAAGTCGAAAAAGCAATGGATTCATGACAATCTTACACAAAATGCATAAATTTCAGAGTTGTGATTTTAGTTGATACAGTTTTATGTTTGTTTAATTGAAACGAGCAAATAGACAAGACTTGCCTTAAAAATGAAGGAACTGATTCTAGACTACAGTTGATGTCAGTCACAAAGTCATACAATTCAGTCAAACACTTTACGAACATTTATTACGTGTAATGGATCATGTAGAGTGACAGTAACCACTTGTGCAGTACTTGAATTGGAAAAATTGGTAAAATCTTTGTGTCTATCAGCTAGTGCAATTCCTAAAGTAATATATCCCTTATTTGGACTTTCTGTATTTGATATTTTATTTATTTATTATTTTTTTTTGTTTAACGCCGCACTCCAACATTCCATCTATATGATGCGGTCTGTAAATAATCAAGTCTGCACCAGACATCCAAGTGATCAACTTCATGAGCATAGATCTACGCAACTGGGATACCATATCATATAGCCTGACAACCCCATCCCCATTTTTATGGACTGCCTCCGTGGTGTAGTGGTTAGAGCGTCCGCCCGGAGAGCGGAAGGTCGCGGGTTCGATCCCCGACCGCGTCATACCAAAAGACGTTAAAATATAGTACTTGTTGGTCCCTGCCTGGCGCTCGGCATTAATGGGTACAACAATGACTGGTCGGCTCGGAGTCAGTATAATGTGTCTGAGTGGGGTATTCATGCTTCACTGCGGCATGGTATCTCAGTGAGCTAGCACTATAAAACCAGCTTAAGTCTGGGCTAGTACAAGCAGCCGCACATACACATACACACGCATGCACGTCGTCATATGAGCGAAATATTCTCAAGCACGACGTTAAACCCAATTTCACCTCACCTCACCTCACCTCACCTCACCTCACCCATTCTTATGACATGTATGGATTGCTAAAGACCATTTCTAACCCGGGTCTTCACTGGTTCGGGATATGTGAAAGTACAATCAATGTGCGGAATATAGAGAATACTAAACGATGTCCCGAGTTAGATACCAATACCATTCACGAGTTTCATACATATGTTATTACACGGGACATAGTTTAGTATTTTATTTATTACTCATCCAACATCAGCAAAGGTATTAGCATTGTGACGTCATAACTGTAAACCATTTTGACGTCATGCGTACGGCATCATGCATTGTTATTACACAAAGAGAGGATATTATATGAGTGCCCATGTCATACTATGTTTACGAAACGAGTGCCTACATGTTGGTAGCGAGGGATATGCCGATATTTTGGCTCGAGTGTCGTAAAGATAGTTTGATATGGCCAATATAATATTCTGTTTATTGCCGAAGTCGTCAAATTGAGGGGGAAAAAACCAAATCTACAATCTACTTTCAAACATAGGCTGGCTGCCCGCCGTCGCCGCATATAGAACCCAACGCAACAGAAGAAACGTGACGTCATAGCATTGTTCATGACGTCACGTCACCAAGACAAAGTGATATTTTGCCTAGTGTATCGTATGATAAATATGAACCCCGAAATTTTCGCCCACGTAGGTAATAATGTGTAATAATATTGTAAAATGATTAAACAGTGATACCTTCAACGAGTTAGTAATAAACCTGTTTCTGTTACCGTGCAACTTGATACCCCATGAGTGGTGACCCAACAGGTGCTGTATCCGAGCTCCTCCTGCAGATGAACGAATCCAACACCAATACATTCTAGAGTAAAACCAGATAGTAATATGGTCTGTACTGAACATGGAAGGACCAAGTAATCAACGTTTCAACACATTGCTCTGATATTTCATTGTTCGTTTTGTGGTTTGAAAACAACTATACTCATCGAAACAAGAAAAGGAACACACGAAAATGCAAGTGTTTCTATACTCTTTTCAGGGGTTCTAGTCCTGCTTTATAATGCACTGGGGGCGGTGGGGTAGCTTAGTGGTTAAAGCGTTGGCTCGTCACGCCAAAGACCCGGGTTCGATTCCCCACATGGGCAAAATGTGTGAAGCCCATTTCTGGTGTCCCCCGCCGTGATATTGCTGGAATAATGCTAAAAAAAAGCGGCGTAAAACTAAACTGAGTCAGTCAGTCAGTTATATTGCACTGTGGGTGGAAATCTGGAAATAAATAAAGGAACACTTGTACTTTCCACTTGTTCCTTTATTCGTTTTATTCGTTTCCATGAGTATATGTAATATAAATCTTAATGGTAATATCAGTACTTTTCATTCAGAAATCCTATATTAACGTTATTGATATAGCGATGTACGCGATCAAATTCATAGCATCAACGAAAGTATATTCAAGGGGAGACAACCCTTCGTCCAATAAGTAAGGCTGGCGTAACGGTATCACACTGCACATGAATGGCTTCAAAGAAAAATACAATAAGCTGCGATTTAACGTTCTGATAAACCCTGTGCTAGATCCCAGAATGGGTGACAGTAACTAACATATGAACAACGTGGAATGGCTAATGAGTGCCGTCACATCTGTTTCAGGACAAACGTTAACTACCTCCTCACCGTTCGTATGGGTTGACACTCAGGTACAGAGCCTCACACGCAAACTCTGCAACACAACCGCTAAAGGTTAACAATATCGTTTACATCTCGTCAAAAACAATCGAAGACATTCACAAGACGTAAATTAGTAAACGGATATGAATAAGATGAAGGAAAGCAATTAACAATATATCATCACTTTCATAATTTTATGCTTACTGCAACTACCGTTGAAACATTAGTGAGTGAGTGAGTGAGTGAGGTCGGTTTTACGCCGCTTTTAGCAATAGTCTAGCAATATCACGGCGGGGGACACCAGAAATGGGCTTCATACATTGTACCCATGTGGGGAATCGAACCCGGGTCTTCGGCGTGACGAGTGAATGCTTTAACCACTAGGCTACCCCAGCGCCCCTATCATAGCGCACATTCTATCACAGCACAGCATGTTTTATATGTTGTATTGTGTATCGTTTTAGATTTTACTTCTGTATCTGCGTTTTTCTGGTTGTGTTTAATGTAGTTTGTCAACAGTTTTTACATTCTCGGTTTATGCGTCATGAATGTATAGCTTGTTTTATATGTTGTATTGTGTATAGTTTTAGATCTTACTTCTGTATCTGTGTTTTTCTGGTTGTGTTTAATGTAGTTTGTCAACAGTTTTTACATTCTCGGTTTATGCATCATGAATGTATAGCTTGCTTTATATGTTGTATTGTGTATAGTTTTAGATTTTACTTCTGTATCTGCGTTTTTCTGGTTGTGTTTAATGTAGTTTGTCAACAGGTTTTTACATTCTCGGTTTATGCGTCATGAATGTATAGCATGTTTTATATGTTGTATTGTGTATAGTTTTACATTTTACTTCTGTATCTGCATTTTTCTGGTTGTGTTTAATGTAGTTTGTCAACAGTTTTTGCATTCTCGGTTTATGCGTCATGAATGTATAGCTTGTTTTATATGTTGTATTGTGTATAGTTTTAGATTTTACTTCTGTATCTGCATTTTTCTGGTTGTGTTTAATGTAGTTTGTCAACAGTTTTTGCATTCTCGGTTTATGCGTCATGAATGTATAGCATGTTTTATATGTTGTATTGAGTATAGTTTTAGATTTTACTTCTGTATCTGCGTTTTTCTGGTTGTGTTTAATGTAGTTTGTCAACAGTTTTTACATTCTCGGTTTATGCGTCATGAATGTATAGCTTGTTTTATGTGTTGTATTGTGTATAGTTTTACATTTTACTTCTGTATCTGCATTTTTCTGGTTGTGTTTAATGTAGTTTGTCAACAGTTTTTACATTCTCGGTTTATGCGTCATGAATGTATAGCATGTTTTATATGTTGTATTGGGTATAGTTTTAGATTTTACTTCTGTATCTGCATTTTTCTGGTTGTGTTTAGTGTAGTTTGTCAACAGTTAATACATTCTCGGTTTATGCGTCATGAATGTATAGCATGTTTTATATGTTGTATTGAGTATAGTTTTAGATTTTACTTCTGTATCTGCGTTTTTCTGGTTGTGTTTAATGTAGTTTGTCAACAGGTTTTCATATTCTCGGTTTATGCGTCATGAATGTATAGCATGTTTTATATGTTGTATTGTGTATAGTTTTAGATCTTACTTCTGTATCTGTGTTTTTCTGGTTGTGTTTAATGTAGTTTGTCAACAGTTTTTACATTCTCGGTTTATGCGTCATGAATGTATAGCATGTTTTATATGTTGTATTGTGTATAGTTTTAGATTTTACTTCTGTATCTGTGTTTTTCTGGTTGTGTTTAATGTAGTTTGTCAACAGTTTTTACATTCTCGGTTTATGCGTCATGAATGTATAGCTTGTTTTATGTGTTGTATTGTGTATAGTTTTACATTTTACTTCTGTATCTGCATTTTTCTGGTTGTGTTTAATGTAGTTTGTCAACAGTTTTTACATTCTCGGTTTATGCGTCATGAATGTATAGCATGTTTTATATGTTGTATTGGGTATAGTTTTAGATTTTACTTCTGTATCTGCGTTTTTCTGGTTGTGTTTAATGTAGTTTGTCAACAGGTTTTCATATTCTAGGTTTATGCGTCATGAATGTATAGCATGTTTTATATGTTGTATTGTGTATAGTTTTAGATTTTACTTCAGAATCTGTATCTGCGTTTTTTCTGGTTGTGTTTAATGTAGTTTGTCAACAGTTTTTACATTCTCGGTTTATGCGTCATGAATGTATAGCATGTTTTATATGTTGTATTGTGTATAGTTTTAGATTTTACTTCAGAATCTGTATCTGCGTTTTTCTGGTTGTGTTTAATGTAGTTTGTCAACAGTTAATACATTCTCGGTTTATGCGTCATGAATGTATAGCTTGTTTTATATGTTGTATTGTGTATAGTTTTACATTTTACTTCTGTATCTGCGTTTTTCTGGTTGTGTTTAATGTAGTTTGTCAACAGGTTTTCATATTCTAGGTTTATGCGTCATGAATGTATAGCATGTTTTATATGTTGTATTGTGTATAGTTTTAGATTTTACTTCAGAATCTGTATCTGCGTTTTTCTGGTTGTGTTTAATGTAGTTTGTCAACAGTTTTTACATTCTCGGTTTATGCGTCATGAATGTATAGCATGTTTTATATGTTGTATTGTGTATAGTTTTAGATTTTACTTCAGAATCTGTATCTGCGTTTTTCTGGTTGTGTTTAATGTAGTTTGTCAACAGTTAATACATTCTCGGTTTATGCGTCATGAATGTATAGCATGTTTTATATGTTGTATTGTGTATAGTTTTAGATTTTACTTCAGAATCTGTATCTGCGTTTTTCTGGTTGTGTTTAATGTAGTTTGTCAACAGGTTTTCATATTCTAGGTTTATGCGTCATGAATGTATAGCTTGTTTTATATGTTGTATTGTGTATAGTTTTAGATTTTACTTCTGTATCTGTGTTTTTCTGGTTGTGTTTAATGTAGTTTGTCAATAGGTTTTCATATTCTCGGTTTCTGCGTCATGAATGTATAACTTGATTTGTCACTATATGGCTGAAATACTGTTGATGGGACTAAAACTCGTAACTCACTCACTATATAACTGGAGATATACTGGACAAAAAAAGTTAGGGGTATATGTAAATTTTCAAATTATAAAAAATGATCTATTTATTCATTGACACACTGATAAAATATCAATCATAAAAATACCAATATCCCTAACTTATTTTGTCCAGTATATATAGAGGCCTACAAGAGCACCTGCAGATTGTGGTTCCGATGTAAAACTGCTCCATACAGCTGTATGCGGTCTCAGATTGTCATTTTGAGAGATGGCGTTGAAATAGTTCATATTGGGAACAGCGTGCCTTACTTCACAACAGTTTTGGGTGATTATGAGCTCTCCCATCTGACTTCATCTCTAACAGGCCGTCTGCCCTAACTCTGATACCAAAGCTAAAGAAGAGATATTGTTTGGGGATATATTATAACGCCAGTATATCCACTGACTGAGTGAGTGTGGTTTAACGCCGCTTTTGGCAGTATCCAGCAACATATCAGCGGGGGACACCAGAATGGGGGACACCAGAAATGGAATATTGCTGAGTGCGCCGTAAAACTAAACTCATTCACTCACTCACTGAAGTGATGCAGAACACAGAAGCTTACCACATTAGTTGGTTGGCTATACTGTTTAACGCCGCACTCAGCAATATTTGAGCTATATGGCGGCGGTCTGTAAATATTCGAGTCTGGACCAGACACTCCAGTGATCAACATCATGAGCATCGATCTACGCAACCAAGTCAGCGAGTCTGACCACCCGATCCTGTTAGTCGCCTCTTATTACAAGCATGGGTTGCTGAAGACCAATTCTAGTTCGGATCTTCACGGGTCTTATCACATTAGTGAAGCCCACTGATACTGATTATATGAGGGTTAATGTGTTTAGAATAGGGCTGCAACGATTCACCCAGACCTAGATTCGATTCGATTTCATTTAACTCTCAGAGTCGGCTTTTTTAGCGTGAAATCCATCGTCAACTTGGCGATGTCTACTAACAACAATTCTTATAGCCCGGCGTCAACCAATCACATTTCGTCTTATTTAATGGCTCGAGACTGCTCGAGTTGAAGTCAAAATTACGTTCTGGCTCTGTGGAAATAATTAGAATAGTTATTCAAATATCGAATCGAAATAGTGATAATGCTTACTGCTTATCGAAAATAGAAACTAAGGTGTCAGATTCGATCTTCAATGAATCAAACCGAATCGTTGCAGCCCTAGTTTAGAACAGGATAAATTTATCATTTTTATAGTGTTGCAGTTCCTGTTAAGCGAGAAAAGGTTTTTCCCACTTAGTCCAGGAGGAGAATCTCAAAAGGGGCCTAGAAATGGGATTTCGTAGCCTGCCCAGTACTGATTTTGTTTGACACTATTTTCAGTTAGTATGATGTCTTGGGCTCATGAAAAAGCCTGTAATACTCTCAGATTGTGGTATCAGGGTTTTTACAGGCCATTATATGTGGTGGGGGTCTGCGAGCATTTACGTCACATTTGGTTTGCTGCCCGACAACACCTCAAAGTTAATCATTAATAGTTTTACTACTATCAATCTGATCACTTTCATTTTGACTTCTGTGTACTGCTAAAGGATGTAGAAATTATTTGACATATTTTTTTTTGAAAAAAATCAAAATGGCCGTCATTTTTGCCGCCCTTTACTTTTGTCGTGTTTTGCCTTCTCAGCACTTAAATCTACATAAAAATGAACACCGAATGTTTCCATTTACATACAAAGCTGGTACATTTGATGTGTTTTGACACTTATTTCTCCTAGAGTGATGGCTTGGGCACAAAACAAGTCATTTGGTTGGTCATATCTTAGTAATTTAATGTTTTACAGGTTATTCTTTGAGACAGGGGTATTTTAGCGATTCTCCGACTTTTCATGGAAATGTGTGAGGGTGATTTATTTAATGGCAGTTAGCATTATTTTTGTTACTAAAACAAGTTGTTTTTGTTTTCTCTTTACTTCTTGAGTGACGGCATATTATTAGGGATTTTTATATATTACCCAGAATTCAAAATAGCCGCCAAAATGGCCGCCATTGTAGTTTAACTACATATACTTATTGGAGGACTAAATTTGTACTGATATGAAATCCAAACAACTCATTTGGTGTCTAATGTTTAATACAGTATATGAATAGAGCTAAATTTCAATGATAGGGTCAATCAAAGCTTCACACTTCTAAAATATTTGATGAAATAACATTATCGAAAAGTGTTTGAAAACTATGCTTCATGGCCGATAACTAAGCTTTGGTTGTAGGCATTGAAATTGTTCTATCAGATAACTCTTAATCACTTTTGATACATCCATAAGCTTGCAATTAACCCTCCTTTTCACTTTCTTTCATTTCATATGTTACATCATGTCACAATCGGACGTGTAGAGGCCCGGGTTAGAATCGATCTTCAATAACCCATGCTTGTCGTAATGGGCAACCAACGGGATCTGGTTGTCAGGCTTGCTGACTGGGTTGACACATGTCATCGTATCCCAATTGCCTAGATTGATGCTCATGCTGTTGATCCCTGGGTTGTTTGGTCCAGACTCGATTATTTGCAGACTGCTGCCATATAGCTGGAATATTGCTGAGTGCGGTGTAAACTAAACACATTCACTCATGTCAGAATCGGAGTCATCTACTGGCAACAAGTCAAAGGTGTTCGGGCAACAATCATCTGCCATACAAAAAGACATGCCTATGTGCACACTATATCATTCTTTCTGCTGGCATGCTGACTTTTTGCATTTACATGATGTCAGTTCAACCAATCCATGGGGAGCAGGATCTCTCGACATGAGAATAGTGATAAGCTGACCATCACAAATGCTCCAACCATTGTCAACTGGTGAAGGAATGTTCATGATTGGTTGCAGAGACTGTTTCCAAATATGGACTTTGTAGTTTACTCGTTCAATGTGATGTTTAGACTGTTCGATGTTGCCGGAAGGTTTTCATTCAATATCTTGTGTCATCTACAGACATCACTGGATTATTTGGTACATGCATAGAACTCACAAACTGGCCACAAGATGTAAAGAGTGTTTCTTGAACATCCAAATTGTCATCCATTTGTTACGTGAAACCTCTCATACCCGGGCTTTACAGCCCTTTTGGGAATCAATGTAGAAAAGGTTTCAGGTTCAGTCGATGTAATGGTGACCACAAGTTTGTCCTGGAAGAGTTCAATCGACTACTTATGAAGTTATCCCTTTGCTCTGCCCCAATCTGTTTAACATGCAAGAGGCTGTGAATCATATCCTTTGGGACAACAACTCCACTTCCAATGTTGACAAGATGCAGACATCATTCATTTTGAAGATTGAATGTGAACATGGACATTTCTAGTGTTCATTTTACAATGGCTCATTCAGATGGAACATTAAGAAAGAACATCAAAAGCGGTTTGTTAAATGAACTTTAAAAGGGAGCTTTTGATCCTTCGCTGCTTATACTAGCAGAAGAGAGAATGTTGCCAGTTCATATAGGTGATGGAATGGCAAAATTCCAAATTTGGACACTTGGCTGATATGCATTGGGACAACTTCACTTCAATTCTGAATCGAACAGACTGCATTATAGTTGATGTTGTTTGGTACAGGTATGCCAGACAAGAGTCAATCAAAGCAGGGGAGCAAATCAAAAGAGGATTGCCAACGGCGCTAGAAGTCAAGATTGTTGGCAAAAACAAACCACTGCCAAGACAATGGGACAAACTCAGTACGTCTGTCTCGTCTTTACCCCGTCCCCAGACAGTTGGTGTTACGTTTAGAGTGGGTAAAATTGCCCGTTCACCCCGTGTGGACAACGTTTTCAAGCAGTCCAATCCCGTCCATAGTCGCTTTATATCCCTTCTGAACTAAACCTATCTCGTTCTTAATGCGAACAAACCCCGTTCTAACTCATTTTCTAAACCAACTCATTTTCAGGCACTTCTTCCCATTCTCACTACTTTCTCACTCCGTTTCTAGTGCGTGCAATCGTAATAGCAATCACTTCCTCATTCGGTTTATATAAATACCCTGCCCATTATTATTCCGTTCTCAGTTTCAAGGTGGAAACATTCACATCACCATGCCTCCAAGGAAGAAGAAGGGTGAACATCTAATTTATAAAGGGGTCAATGCGTTCAAGAAGTTCATCAAACATGGGAGGGGCGATTCTCAAGAAATTGTAGAAGGGCTCATGATCATCAAGGCGGAGCTCCTCCATCAGTTGATGATAATGTCCCACAGCTATTCACCTCTCAGGTTTAAGCCAGTTCCTCACCCAATAAGTTCTTATGTTTTCCTTCTTTCGAGCTCTACCAATTCATTGTACTCTTGCTCTGCTTCCGATAAAAATTGCAGGAAACCAGCGATTCCGTTCGTAGTATGGCAATTCCGTTCTTAGTATCGCAATCTCATTTTAAGTACGTTATTACTCCGTCCCATTTTAGAACGTGTAGAACGTTCAACATGGAGAATTGACTTACAGAAGTCCTCTGAAAATCACCAACAAACATTGACACAATTGGGTGACAATTTGGATGTTCAAGAAACACTCATTACATCTTGTGGCCACTTTGTGAGTTCTATGTATGTACCAAATAATCCAGTGATGTCTGTAGATGACACAAGATATTGAATGAAAACCTCCCACCAACATCGAACAGTCTAAAACATCACATTGAACGATTAAACTACAAAGTCCATATTTGGAAACAGTCTCTGCAACCAATCATGAACATTCCTTCACCGGTTGACAATGGTTGGAGCATTTGTGATGGTCAGCTATTCTGATGTCGAGAGATCTCCCCATGGATTGGTTGAACTGACATCGTGTAAATGCAAAAAGTCAGCATGCCAGCAGAAAGAATGATATAGTGTGCACATAGGCATGTCTATTTGTATGGCAGATGATTGTTGCCTGAACACCTTTGACTTGTTTGACAACCCAGTCAGCGAGCCTCACAACCAGATCCCGTTAGTCGCCTCTTACGACAAGCATGGGTTATTGAAGGCCAATTCTAACCCGGATCTTCACAGGTCCGATTGTGACATGATGTAACATATGAAATTAAAGAAAGTGAAAACGAGGGTTAATTGCAAGCTTATGGATGTATCAAAAGTGATTAAGAGTCATCTGATAGAACAATTTGAATACCTACAACCAAAGCTTAGACGTAGTTATCGGCCATGAAGCATAGTTTTCAAACACTTTTGGATAATGTTATTTCATCAAATATTTTAGAAGTGTGAAGCTTTGATTGACCCTATCATTGAAATTTAGCTCTATTCATATACTGTATTACACATTAGACACCAAATGAGTTGTTTGGATTTCATATCAGTACAAATTTAGTCCTCCAATAAGTATATGTAGTTAAACTACAATGGCGGCCAATTTGGTGGCCATTTTGAATTCTGGGTAATATGTAAACATTCCTAATAACATGCCGTCACTCTAGAAGTAAAGAGAAAACAAAAACAACTTGTTTTAGTAACCAAAATAATGTTAACTGCCATTAAATAAATCACTCTCACACATTTCCATGAAAAGTCGGAGAATTTCAAAAATACCCCTGTCTCAAAGAATAAGCTGTAAAACATTAAATTACCATTCTATCACCATACAAAATAACTTGTTTTGTGCCCAAGCCATCACTCTAAGAGAAACAGTTGTCAAAACACATCAAAAGTATCATCTTTGTATGTAAATGGAAACATTCGGTGTTCATTTTTATGTAGATTTAAATGCTGAGAAGGCAAAACACGACAAAACAAAATGGCGGCAAAAATGACGGCCATTCTGTTTTTTGTTTTCAAAACAAAATTATGTCAAATAATTTCTACATCCTTTAGCAGTACACAGAAGTCAAAATGAAAGTGATCAGATTGATAGTAGTAAAACTATTAATGATTAACTTTGAGGTGTTGTCGGGCAGCAAACCAAATGTGACTTAAATGCTCGCAGACCCCCACCACATATAATGGCCTGTAAAAAAAACCTGATACCACAATCTGAGAGTATTACAGGCCTTTTCATGAGCCCAAGACATCATACTAACTGAAAATAGTGTCAAACAAAATCAGTACTGGGGAGGCTACGATTTGAAATTTTTCAGCTGCCTCCTCCTGGACTAACTGAAGGATATTGGATTCAAGCTAGTCTATCATACAGACCCTGAAGCAAATATATCCAAGAAAGCCCACGCAAGTCTAGAAAATGTGGCAAGTCTAGAATTCCTCAGCTTCAGGAATATCAAGAGACGCTACCCTTAGTTTGTATCCCTGCTTGCTCTTGATACTCATTACCCCAAATCGGCCAACACTGCTGGCAGTAGGACCGGGAGGCGGTGGGGGCAGTAAATATTCCTGTCACACACAATTAAAGCAGTGATGGGTGATAAGAACCTTTGTAAATGTTGTGAAATTCCAAGAAATTATCCCTCTGCAGATTTGTTTTGTCTCTGAAAATGAAGAAAGTCTGAGGGCTCCTTTTCATTATATTGTTTTTTTAATTAGAATTTTTTGTCAGTAAAATATGTTCATTTCAGAGACTAGTTGTTAGTCTGAAAATGAAGAAAGTCTCAGGGTTCCTTTTCATTATATTTTTTATTTACTATGAATTTCTTTTCAGTAAAATATGTTCATTTCAGAGACTAGTTGTTAGTCTAGATTAACCTAAGCCTAATGATGCCCGGATCTCAATTATAACCTAAGCTGGATCTGCCTCCATTACCAAACTGAGTCTAATGTTTCAACTTCGATTCCCCACATGGGTACAATGTGTGAAGCCCATTTCTGGTGTCCCCCGCCGTGATATTGCTGGAATAGTGCTTAAAGCAGCGTAAAACTAACCTCACTCACTCACTAATGTTTCAACGGTAGTTGCAGTAAGCATAAAATTATGAAAGTGAATTGAGGTGACGTTTAGCCTTCCTACCTCCCTGTTTCGGTGCTGGCACGTCTTCCTCGATGAGGCGAAAGTTGGATTCCGTGGGTGCCCCATCGAACGTCTTCCCTATCACCCAAGCCTTTGCCATCACCATTGTCTATCCGTGGCAGATCTGCTGTGTTACCTAGGGCTGCCTCAGCTTGCGGTGTGGAAAGCTGTACGTCAGTCAGCTTTTATACCAACCTTCTCATCTGTCCCAGGGAGATGCATTTTTTTCTCCAGCGTTTTGACTTGGCTGATTTACATTGCAATTCTACTGCCATTTGCAGGAGTGAAATTTGCGTTTTGGACTTGGCTGATTTACATTGCAATTCTACTGCCATTTGCAGGAGTGAAATTTGCGTTTTGGACTTGGCTGATTTACATTGCAATTCTACTGCCATTTGCAGGAGTGAAATTTGCGTTTTGGACTTGGCTGATTTACATTGCAATTCTACTGCCATTTGCAGGAGTGAAATTTGCGTTTTGGACTTGGCTGATTTACATTGCAATTCTACTGCCATTTGCAGGAGTGAAATTTGCGTTTTGGACTTGGCTGATTTACATTGCAATTCTACTGCCATTTGCAGGAGTGAAATTTGCGTTTTGGACTTGGCTGATTTACATTGCAATTCTACTGCCATTTGCAGGAGTGAAATTTGCGTTTTGGACTTGGCTGATTTACATTGCAATTCTGCTGCCATTTGCAGGAGTGAAATTTCACTGTCGTGCTGAATCAATAAGAAAGATTCTTGCAGGTTCGCTAAGCCAAAACAGTGTTATAAGACGGTTCTTGTCGTTAAACTCCCTGTCGCTCTTTATCTAGGGGGACTAAGGCAAGGATGTCAGGCTCCTCTAGGCTTTTAGTGGGGTATCTATGTTAAAACTGGGGCATCGTATCTCAGGGTTATTGCATATAAGGGGCGGTGGGGTAAAGAAGTGGTTAAGGCGTTTGCTCGTCATGCCGAAGACGCGGGTTCGATTCCCAACATGGGTTCAATGTGTGAAGCCCATTTCTGGTGTCCCCCGCAATGATATTGCTGAAATATTGCTAAAAGCGGCTCAAAATCTTACTCACTTACGCCACCTCTTCTCACTCTGGACGGCGAAAATCGAACAGATGACAATCTAGGTGACAACTGGGGAAAGCATTAACCTATTTGTAGTAAATACAATGATTGTTTAATGCAGAAACTAAGGAAAGTTCAGGGGATCGATTGGCCTAATGCACATACACCATCTTTGGTACAATACAAAACACATGAGACATCTTTTTTAAGTTTCTTCAACATCCTATAATTACTTTCCTATGATTTACGTTTTGTGTAGGCGCCAATGAGCTCCTTATTGTGGATTTTGAGCGCGTTACAGTTGTTGCCATTATTTTAAATATTATCATTGTGAATCATATTGCTAATATTGACTGACACTAAATAACCGTAAACAGCATTGTAAATAAGATTCGTGAATTCAAAGTAGTAATGTACATGATTCATATACATTACTCTTTGCAACACTATGCATGTTAATGGTACAGGCAATGAAACAGAATATCTTGGATATGCACATGTGTTTCTTACGCAACATCAGTATGAAATAAAATGCATGTGAGTCAACGTAGTGACATACTGAGCGCTGATGACATGTATGTATGCATGCTGGAGACACATTATTATAAAGGTAGTTATGGGAAAATGTCTGTCATACCACACCAGCAGCAGCCAGGAATAATGTCTACCCACGTGTTCTGTGGGGAATGAGTTTGGTAATTCACTATTGTTTGTGACTTTAGAAATAGTCCCTAGCCGTGGTGAGTGTATTCCCATAGCACATTGTTGAGTGAGTGAGTATAGTTTTACGATGCATCTTTTTTTATGTAATTTAATTAATGAGTGAGTGAATTAAAATTTACAGTCACATCGGCAATATTTCAGCCATATCATGACTAAAACAAGTTTCAAATTGACCATAATACATGTAAATTATAATAACCTGTCAACTAAGGATAATAAAACCAACTAGAACATCACAGTATCAAGAATTAAAACTGGCGTCTCTCTCTAAAATTGGACAAGACAGTATAAAAACAGGCTATAGATCACCAACAACTGAAGGTAGATCACCACACTAGGAACCATGGGGACTTACAGTACCTTTGCTACCTGCAAATATAATTAATGAACAAAGAACAACGAAAATATACTACATGTAAGATGTTTGACAATTGAAAACGTGTCCCGTATTTCCCTAATACGGGTACTCGGTATATTGACACCAGGTGTTCGCGAACTGGGACAGCATGTTCTTGTCTACACGAATAAACGGCAACTACATAACATTCCCCAGACACGTCCTAACAGGTTGTAATGAGATTAAGAATACGACTAAATGTGCCAGATTCTAGGCTAAATTTAAACATATAACGTTCGAGCGTTAAAGCTTTAGATGATTCAGCGTGAAAGAGAGACATTTATTTTTCTGTATTCGAAAGGAAGCAAATCACTGCTGTAATATCGTTACCTGTACTAGAGCCTTTACTTAGAATTACAAATTTAATGAAAATACATGTAATCCTTACACATGATATCAAAATATGTAACACATTGTGATTATGCAACGTATGACTGAAAATTACGAATAAATATTCATGTGACTGTCACAGTTTAATGGATATGAATAATCATACTTATATCCCCACATTATGCACTGGTAATATGTTCGTATCGTCAGCACAGAAACCAGGTGATGCTACGGGGATTCAATATCTGAGGGAGGGAGGGACCAAATATTGCCGAGATGAATTGGAATGTGACACATGCTGTTTATCGGCCTTCTAGCCAGGAAACAAAAGTATGCATTCGGAAAATTCAAGGACAGTACTATTCTGGCAAGTAGATAAGTATAAAATATTTCTACACTGCAATAGATAAGATACAAACACGTTGATGAAAATACATCTTCTCACTTTAAATTGCACATTACAGTTCTCTCTCTTTAGTTTTTCTGCAGCAAAATACGAACTGCTATTTTATTTATTCCCAATCAAGCAAAGTATACCCATCTCGGCATGTGCCACAGAGGTGATGCGTGCAAATTGAAGAACGTCCGATGGAAAGGAAACAAAGGAGAGAGTGAGTGAGTTAAAACGTCACGCCGGCAGTATTTTAGCCATTGGAAACAAAGGAACATGAAGTCCAGGGGGACGTCACAGTTACACTTAAACAGTTTGGAATTCTTCAAACTGAACGCTGGTTTGTGCGCTGATATTCATGATCTTCATGAAGAAGCATGTGAATGCCCCCTCCCCTTAAATTTATGTAGAAAGTAAGTGCTAACCACCACCCTCTGCTTGTCATATACAAAATCAATGACACCTCCGCTAGTACATGTGTACAAACTTGAAGCCCTCCTCTAACCTCCCCAGAACAAAATGGGTCACCCCCACCCTTAAAATCAGCAGCGGCACCCAGCCATAAATTGTGAACGGCCTCTTGCGTGTAACCCGAGCTGTCGACGCCACTGCGAATTTTTGAAAAAATGGGTAAGTTGGACCTGCCAGAAATCTGTGATCAACGATTAGAGCTGCGGTTCCTGTAGATAAAGGTTCTTGCTTTTCAGCACCATATACTTCTACTCGTAGGTTTCAGTATGTAACCGTATATAGACTGCCTTACAACGGAACTGGCCGTGCCATGGTACGGCAAGGTGGCCTAGCACTAAACACCGGCATATGTATGGGCCACCACCCACGCGCGCACGCACGCAAGCTAGCACGCATGTCACTGAAAACGCAGAAATATTTAACGCAACTTTAAACCCCATTTCACCTCAGCTCACATGCATGAACATGATTATACTTATCCTGTGAAGATTCAAATTTGAGTAGCAATCATTTTCCATTTCACTGACTTAAACAGACTATAGGTTCGACAGACATGCATTTGCAGGTTGTCTGTTTACTATTGCAGAAGGGCAATACTCTCCAGAAACTGAATTTGCATTTCTGTTTTGATGGATTTTTGTTTATTTTTCATAAGAATGTAATGTATATTACGCGTCTAAGCTGTGGACTTAATTTACTATGTTTAGTTGGTGCAACCCTTACGGCAGGGATTTTAGGAACGTTTCAAACATATTCTTTCCACGCCAAGACCAGGGCCCCGTTCCTCAAAGCGACCGTAGCGCTACGACTGTCGTAAGTCAATGTTAAAGTATGGGAGATACGATCGACTTAGGGTTACACTCGCTTTGAGGAACGAGGCCCAGATGCTGCAAGTGATTGAGTTAGTGAGCAAGTGAACGTTGCTTCACGTCGAATCATCAATTTAGCACCTTTTTCGCGGCAGGTTCAATGAGAGAAGGTTTTAAACACATGTTCAACAAGTTTTGCTGACTGTCTAATACATCATGTCAGAATATCTTAATCATGACAGCAGGACTGGATACAGTTGTACAAAAACAACCCTAACGCTTGTCGTAGGTCCATGTTGACGTATGAGAGTTAGGATCATCTTTGACGGAAAGTCGCTTTTAACGATGGCATCTTGAATGGTTGGCTTTTCCAGAGTGAGTGAGTGAGTGAGTAAAGTTTCACGCCGCTTTTAGCAATATTCCAGCAATATCATGGTGTGGGACACCACAAATGGGCTTCACACGTTGTGCCCATATGGGGAATCGAACCCGGGTCTTCGGCGTGACGAGCGAACGCCTTAACCATCTGCTACCCATCCACCCCGGCTTTTTCAAGAAGAGGGTACGTAAGTCCCACAACTTTCAAAGTCAATTTCGACCTACAAAAATATGTTAATCGTAGAATAATTGTTGATTTAAATAATGGCTAAAGTTCCCTACAATCACCAGTGGCTGAAGGGATGGTGTAAATCCAGCTAGGGTCCATGCAGGTAGCCAAAGTACTGTAAGTCCCCATGGTCCCTAGCATGGTGATCAGCCTTCAGTTGCTGGCGATATATAGCCCATTTTTACATTGTATTGTCCAAAAATAGTTTTCTACTTTTAAAGATATATGCTAGCTAGTTTTAACTCATTTTGTGATAATCTAGTAATTTTACTGTCCGTCGTTGACAGGGTTTTTATATATATGTATGTATGTATTATGAATTTAGAACTAGTTTTAGTCACGATATGGCTGAAATATTGCCAATGTGACTTTAAATTTTAACTCACTCACTCACTCACTTTTTCAAGAAGTTACCGAAATAGTTATGTTCAGGGTAATACCACTGCAATGAACAAAATATTCACGATTTTTTAAAATGTCTGTACAGTGTTTGCAAACATGTGTGCGCGTTCACTCAAAAGGTTAGTTGACAAAAAATTGATATATGATAGTATTAGTTTCCGAAAGAAAATGTGTTATACGCAGGAGTGAATGAGTTGGATTTGAAATGGGCCTCACACATTGTACCCTAATTCGGAATCGAACTCGGGCCGTGACGAGCGAACGCTCTAACCATCAGGCTACACCATCTCCCGTACTGAAGTACAGCGAGTATTGCTTATTACGTCTCTAGTGTGACACGAGCGGAACAGTTTCGAATCGCGAAACTCCATGTGTCTAGAGCAGAGTATACAGTATACTGATTTTGCAAGAATGACATGATACCGTATAGGAAAACAAACGTTTATTGGATAAAGATGTGAATCACTGACAAATATGTCATCACAAGTACTGACATAGCAACAGATTGTGTGCATACAAATATACCCTGAAAATAGATCAACCATGAAAGATGATCACAGAAGAACACATGAGATGAGATGTTTGGTTTGTTCAGACATTGTTCAGACATTCCATTGGTGTACCTAATGTATTACACCTTGGTGAGGATCTTGTAAGATTCATAGGAGATACTAAAGATTAGCCAATAGATACCAAAATTAAAAGACATCCGATTTTCTTCATATGACTATATTTAACCCGACGTGACCTGCAATATATACTACTCAAAACAAGTAAAAGAATAACCGAATTTTCGTATGTTCAAATTAATCTAATGTCCTTTGTATAGAAATCTAGCAAAATGTATCATCCAAAATGTATGTTTGTACCATATTAGTATAGTCTTCTACGACCTTCATAAGTATTTTAACTACAATGGACAGATAAGTGGATAAAGTGGATACCTTGCAATAAAAACGAGGAGAATAAACATAAATCAGAGTGGGGTTACGTGTCTCAAGGAAATAGATGACGGACACCGCGTATATCAGCACCCCAGCGACATCAGGCATGGGGGCGGGGACACGAGGAATGAAACAAGCGAACGATTATAACCATTATTCTACGGCACCTCCTCCTGCTTCTCATGGCAGTGCAAGTGTTGATAAAGATGGACCTAAACCTTCACGATCATCTTCCCTTGGCTAGCTCCTGTGAACAGGGACGCGAATGCCTTTGGCATGTTGTCAAACCCTTTATGGATCGTCTCCTTGTACTTGAGTTTTCCCTGCAACACAAGAATGCATCTCGGTCAAAATACAAAAAGGCTGATGTGAGAAATATATTAACTTCGTTGCCTAAATGTAGTATTGCGGAAACATGACTGCAAGACTGATTCTGTCAGTGTGCTAGCCAAGTGCTGAAAGATGAGGGAAGAGGTTGGCAATTTAAAAACTGAAGAGAAACATTACTCGTTATCAGTGTGCTGACGGACTTTTGGAAAGGCCATTGCAACTTAAACAATGAAAACATCGTGGTCCATGATTGTTCTGCATAAGAATGTGGTCCATGACTGCTTTATATAACAAAGTGGTCCATGACTGCTTCATATAACAATGTGGTCCATGACTGCTTTGTATAACAAAGTGGTCCATGACTGCTTCATATAACAATGTGGTCCATGAATGCTTTGTATAACAATGTGGTCCATGAATGCTATGTGTATAACAATGTGGTCCATGAGTGCTATGTGTAACAATGTGGTCCATGAGTGTTATGTGTAACAATGTAGTCCATGACTGCTTTATATAACAATGTGGTCCATGACTGCTTTCTATAACAATGTGGTCCATGAGTGCTATGTGTAACAATGTGGTCCATGGCTGCTTTATATAACAATGTGGTCCATGACTGCTTTCTATAACAATGTGGTCCATGACTGTTTTCTATAACAATGTGGTCCATGACTGCTTCATATAACAATGTGGTCCATGACTGCTTTAGGTAACAATGTGGTCCATGACTGCTTTCTATAACAATGTGGTCCATGACTGCTTTCTGTAACAATGTGGTCCATGACTGCTTCATATAACAATGTGGTCCATGACTTTATGTACCAATGGTACCAGTTCAAGAACATACTCACCTCATTTACCCATTTGAGCAGCTCTGCTCTACTCGCTTCAAATTTGGAGTTCCAGTCGAAGATAACGAATCCCTGTACTTTTAGCCTCTTTACGAGAACGGTAAAGAATGGTGACGGCACTGCAAAACATAACAGTAAGTTAGTCAGAACTACATACTGAGAGTAAACATACACATGTTTACATTTAGTGTTTATGTCTTTTACGGGTCAAATTACAATTCTGTGAATTGAAAGACACAAATATATGCAGTGTTTGTTAATGGGAATTAATACATGTTGTATGCGATGTTAGACAAAATCAAAACTTGTATTGTTTGCGGAAACATGGTTTGGCCACAACCCAATGCCAAAACTGATGCCACAACCCGATTATTGTCTGGGTTTTGTTTTTGGTTTTTAAGGACAGGATAAAGTCTATGGAAATAAAACGTAGCCGTCTCTTGAAAAATACGTATCTTTTGGGGATTAGCCATAGTGAGTGAGTGAGTGAGTTAAGTTTTACGCCACTTTTACGACGGGGGACACCAAAAATAGGCTTCAAATATTGTTCCCATGTAGGGAATCGAACCCGGGTCCTCGGCGTGACGAGCGAATGCTTTAACCACTAGGCTAGCCACCGCTCCCGGGGTGATTCATAAACGTTATATGTCTAAAGTACTCTGGGAAACGTACTCATGGGCTGTTCCTTGTCGGTGGTGTAGGTGGACATGGCGCCACACACGCACATCCGCCCATAGTTGTTCATGTGCTGGAGCACGTTGTAGGAGGCCTCACCACCGACCTGGAAACATATGACAATCATCATCATCATCATCATCGTCGTCGTCGACGTCGTTGTCATACTGTTACTTTCCTATGGGGAATCTGGTTAAGAATACAGATCACCATCACCATATCCCTGTTTGGTATGAGGTGACTAAACAGATCAGGTGGTCAGACTCACTGGTCTCTTGTGCTTCCGATTAGGATAATGCTCATATAATCCATCACTGGCTTGTCTGAACCAGATCAGCATTTACAAAATGGCATAATATAACTGGCGCTATGTCAGGTTAATTACAACTAATCAAAATCATTAACGCTTTAAAATTTAAATATTATTTTTTTACATACGTTGTCATAGAAACAGTCGATTCCCTTTGGTGCGCAAGCCTTGAGAGCATCGTCCAGTTTTGTTTCCTTATAGTTGAACACCTGATCGAATCCAAGACTCTTTAACCAGTCACACTTCTGCTTGGTTCCGGCAGACCCAATCACCGTGCAGCCCTGCGAACAATTTGTTTGTCAGAGATTCAAAACATATTTATTCAAGATCTATATATTACTCAGACAGGAGGAATCACTTGGTCACAAAAATTCGAATTGGTCTCCAGCAACCCATACTGGTTTGAGGCGACTAACGGGATCGGGTGGTCAGGCTCGCTGACTTGGTTGACACATGACATCGTATCCCAGTTGCGTAGATCGATGCTCATGCACCTGATCACTAGATTGTCTGGTCCAGACTCGATTATTTACAGACCCCCGCCATATAGCTGGAATATTGCTGAGTGCGGCGTAAAACTAAACTCACTCACTCACTCACCAATTGCGTAGATCGATGCTCATGCTGCTGATCACTGGATTGTCTGATCCAGACTCGATTATTTACAGACCCCCGCCATATAGCTGGAATATTGTTGAGTGCGGCGTAAAACTGAATTCACTCACTCACTCACTCACTCACTCGCCAATTGCGGAGATCGATGCGCATGCTGCTGATCACTGCATTGTCTGGTCCAGACTCGATTATTTACAGACCCCCGCCATATAGCTGGAATATTGCTGAGTGCGGCGTTAAACAACAATCAATCAATCAATCAATCTGAGTCAGTGCTAGGATTGTGTTTCTCCAGCCTACCTTGATCTTGGCGATCTGTCCAACCACACTGCCCACTGCACCTGCCGCTCCATTAACAAAAACGACATCCCCAGCTTTGGGTTGACACACGTCCAGAAAACCTAGATACGCCGTCACTCTGAAACAATAGCAGAACAATCTCATTAATATCAGATCTTGTCGCACACACTCTGTACCATATTATTGGTAGTTCAAAATGAAGTCAGTCACCAATCCCACTGGGCACTTTTTCAGTATTTTCAGAGACAGTGCGTTAGTCTACCAAGAGGATAACTCTCCGTGTGAAGATCTGAGGATAGTTCCATAGGAGGTTTCCTTCTGAATGAACGAGGTATTCTACAAGCCTATCTTATTATTGAACCTGTTAAACGAATATAATCGGCGAAGTACGAATGCAAAATACCTGCGCTTTTTCTTGTTGCTGACATGTTATATATATGTCGTTTCTGAGCACCATAGCGTCCACACCAAAAGGAGTCTTCTATACGAATTCTTTGCACAGACATAAACATCCGAATCGAGGTAGTAAATCAAATCGTTGTAGAAACATAACAAGAAACCAGTAATCCTATAAAAAAAGACTCACCAATAATGTTGTTTTCCCTAAAATAAATATGTACATTTACTTATCGCTCTTACCCTGTCATTCCCAAGACTCCAAGAGCAATGGATGGGTCTTTGCCACCGAGGTCGGGAACTTTATGTATCTTGAGTGCATCGGGGTTCTCTTTGGGGTTAACCAACGCCCTGCTCCTCCATCCAAAGTAACCCTGGACTACCGACCCAACAGGGTACTCGGGGTTCTTGCTCTCCGTTACCCTGGATGTCGAGACAGCAATGGCTTACACAGTCTTACACAGAATATAATTGGTAAAAGATTTCAGAAACGCAACTTGTAACCCCCGCTTCCCAGCACAAAACAACTTTCCATTTACCAGTTACACAAACCAGTTTTAAAATTCAGTTCCATAAATCGGTTACACAAACCAGTTGAATAACCAGTTATGTAAACCAGTTACATCAACCAGTGAAGTTGACCAGTCAAACATTTTAGTCGTTGTGAGTGTCAGTGCATCTCTATTAAAACTACATTCATTCACTAATGTTAGATACATATAGCTTCGTTTGTAGATTCGAAAGACACCGCAATAATCCATCCAACCAAATTGAGCTGATGTTCGAGGTAAATTTCATGTGAAGTAATAGACATAGGAGATACAAGTGCAACAAAATAAAAAAACCTAAGGCAGAGATCATACAAGGTACACCTCGGTACATAGAACAATATTTAGATATATTTATATAAATAATGTTGTGGTTGGTGTTGTAGTTAAACCTCTGTTTGTTTTCGTGTTTTGTTTAAATGTTGTGTTTAATGCTGTCCTACCTTGCGACCTGTTCTCCCATCAGCACTTTACCAATACTCGACCCAGCCATGACGGTTCTGGACAAAACAGAGAAAATTAATGTCATGAACATTCAAATAAGAGCAAGCTGTTATTGAATTACAACGTGTACTACAAAATAACATTAGGAGAGGGAAAAGAGTGTGTGAGTTAGTTAGTTAAAATTTAACGTCACATCGGCAATATTCAGCAATACCGTGACGAGTCAGATTTATACCTACATAGCTAACATCTTTTTAAAGTGTATGAAAACATGCGGTCAAAGAAAAGCGAAATAACTATAGTATCACATATTTGTTAAAACTAGTTCAACATTTAAAATAATAAACTTTGAATTAACGACCCATGGTGAATAGGGGCATCAGATTACTACCAGCCACAGTTAGCCCACCATACTAGGGACCGTGGGGACTTACGAGAGACAAGATAGTGATTTGGGTTTAGTGACGTCTTCAACAGTATTTCATGCACATGACGCCGTGGGAGGAAAACCCGAGGTAATGTTGGTCTTTGACGTTTACCGCTGTGGTGAAATCCATCACTTATGGTGCAGGCAAACCTTGAAATGTAATCGGAGCGAACTGGGATTCGAACCCACGATAATAGGTTTCTGCCCCACGCGGAGATTAAACTCTTGTTGTTGATTGTGCATGTGATTTACTTGACCTGATGTATATACCTAATCAGTGTTGATTGTGCATGTGATTCACTTGACCTGATGTATATACCTAATCAGTGTTGATTGTGCATGTGATTCACTTGACCTGATGTATATACCTAATCAGTGTTGATTGTGCATGTGATTTACTTGACCTGATGTATATATTACCTAATCAGTGTTGTAAGATGGTTATGGCAGGTAATCATGTTACAGCTTTTTCGCAAATGAATGATATCTACCACTTGCTTCCTCGCAATAACATTCATCATGCAAAAGCAAAACGTGAACCTAATACTCGAATACTTATGCATTTCTTCAAAGTTAATAAACATTGTCCAATATAGACGTGTATGTGGCTTAAACATTGTCATACACCTGCATTTGACATAGGCATTGTTAAATATACACACGCATGTGGCATAGAATGTTTCAAATATAAACATTCATGTGTAATATGAGTTCTGACAACTTGAGGGGCGGTGGGGTAGCCTAATGGTTAAAGCGTTGGCTCGTCACGCCAAAGACCCGGGTTCGAATCCCCACATGGGCACAATGAGTGAAGCCCATTTCTGGTGTCCCCCGCCGTGATATTGCTGGAATATTGCTAAAAGCGGCGTTAAACCAACTCACTCACTCTGACAACTTGACAGAGACATACAGACGTATATAAAAACGAAAGTAAACAACATACCTCATGTATGGATCAACAGTCAGACATATCGCCTCACACACGAACTCTGAAACACAAATTGGTGAATGTTCGTGGTTGTGCATAACATGGGGGCAGTCGGGTATGTAGAAAGATAGTAATGAATGTTGGAATAAACCATATAGCAAAAATAATGTTATGGTCTTTGATTTTATGGATGAACTGATAAACAAGTGTGAGATGTTTAAGTGATATGTTCACAGCAGTGAAAGAAGTGATCTGTTAAGTGTAGTGACAGAAAAGTGATTTGTTTACGGTTGTGACAGAAAAGTGATTTGTTTACTGTAGTGACAGAAAAGTGATTTGTTTACTGTAGTGACAGAAAAGTGACTTGTTTACTGCAGTGAAAGAAAAGTGATTTGTTTACTGTAGTGACAGAAAAGTGATTTGTTTACTGTAGTGAAAGAAAAGTGATTTTTTCACAGCAGTGAAAGAAAAGTGTTTTCTAAGTGTAGTGACAGAGAAGTGATCTGTTTACTGTAGTGACAGAAAAGTGATTTGTTTACTGTAGTGACAGAAAAATGGTTTGTTTACTGTTGTGATAGAAAAGTGATTTGTTTACTGTTGTGACAGAAAAGTGATTTGTTTACTGCAGTGACAGAAAGTGATTTGTTTACTGTTGTGCATATATCCATTTACGTCAACTGTCAAATATCTTGTTCAACCACATAATCAAAAGAAATGTCAATATCTGCATTTCGATAAACCCTGCTGAACCCTCAAAACATATGGTGGGATGCACAGTCTGCCGCTACTTAGTCAGTGGAACTAAGAAGCTTGCCCCCAGGAGTCATTAACACAGTTGCCCATGTGTGCAGCATCTCACGCGGAAGAGACCGTGATTCGGAAGCTAAGGCAGGATAGTAATTAGAGCATCATTTTTATGCGTTTCACGTAGCCACCAAATTCTGAACATGAGATGGTCGGTCGGGGAATAAACAAGAAAAACTATAAAAAATTATGAAGACAAATTTATCTGAATAATGTTCTTGATTCTCATTTATTGTAATTCTTATTACAATTTCTCGCGTTATTTGGACTTGTGGCAGCGACTGATTAAAGATAAACATTATATAAAACGAGGTGCTACGTTTTACGTTCGACTCGGCGGCGTTGCAGATTTTTTGGGGGGTCGGCAATAAAATTAGAAGGGTCGGTCGGGCGATGAGAAACAGAGAATATAAAATATTGCTCTTACTCTGAAACACCGGACTCACATACGTATAAACTGTCAAGGCCATTCGCCATCTGGACTGAAGTTGAAACTAACTTAGCTTCAGATTTAATATCATTACGCACGTCACAACACCACCCTCCCGATAATCTCATCATGCCCGTCTGTCTTTTATAAGGGGATCGGTTTTATATAGAACCACGATAGTTAATATCCGAGTATTTGACCACCATTACAAACAGCCACGGTTGGAAAGAATACGATAAAAAAAATCAGTGTCAGTAAGTTTCCTCTAAGCGACACGTATGTTTGGCGTGGCTGGAGCGCCGACCAATCAGAGCGCTCGACGTCATCCATGACGACTGTTGTTTACTAACTACAGACGGCCACGATTTAGCCAGTACGATAAACACATCCGATGTAGGAAATAAATTGCAGGATATGACGACCTTGGCATGCACAGTGCATGGGGAGTTATCGTGATCATGACAATGTATATATTCCTGTTTAATTTAAACGATAAAGCAGATTTGAACTACTACCAAAGTGAGTGACCTTGTCTATTTATAAATACAAAGGGCAGGTATTTCCGTAACGTCACTGCCCAGCTTCGAGGCCAGGCACTAACATTTCTGTCTGGACAGTGGAAGTACCTGACTTGTCGTGGATGATTAACCATGCAACACCTATTAATTTGCGTTATTTGCATTTTAACAGCTAAGTATATTAGAGCGATCGCGTATGCCAGTTTCGTTCACTCTTGTTCCCTAACCCATAACCCAGCAGGCACATCAACGTTGTTTCAACGTTGAGAATAGGTTGATCCTCAACGTTGAAAATAGATTGAAAATAGGTTGTATATGAAAGTTTTTTTGACGTAGATATCCGACGTGGAATCAACGTTGAAGTTTGACCGATTATCAACGTTGAAAAAAGGTTGATCCTCAACGTTGAAAATAGGTTGTATATGAAAGTTTTTTTGACGTAGATATCCGACGTGGAATCAACGTTGAAGTTTGACCGATTATCAACGTTGAAAAAAGGTTGATCCTCAACGTTGAAAATAGGTTGTATATGAAAGTTTTTTTGACGTAGATATCCGACGTGGAATCAACGTTGAAGTTTGACCGATTATCAACGTTGAGAATAGGTTGATCCTCAACGTTGAAAATAGATTGAAAATAGGTTGTATATGAAAGTTTTTTTGACGTAGATATCCGACGTGGAATCAATGTTGAAGTCTGACATATTATTAACGTTGAAAATGGGTTGTTCCGTGGTTGTGTCTGGGAGGTATTACGCTTTCCTGTAAATAGACTCGCATTTCATCTTTAAACTACAATAAAGTAGCACCAAACTCCTGCATCCAGCTAAAATACCCAAAAGCTATCTGCAATAAACAGTGTTCAAACAGAAAATTGCAGTAAAATATTTACCTGATAAAATACTTGGTTAAAATTCCACATTCAATATAATGTTCATTTAAGTTTTATGTCAGTTGGACGTATAATTCCAGTAAGAAGAAAAGAGTATTCCAAATTAAGAAAAACTATTTACTGTTGTATTGTTACCTTGAAAAGGTGAAAATTGTCGAAGACATTTTGTCTGAATTTCAGCTCTTAGACAGACCCTGAATAAACACAATGCAATTACTTTCACCATGAAAGGGATCCAAGATGACCAGGAACTATACCTGAAGACAGCACATAAAACAAGTCACTTTTCATGAAATCTTTATGAACACACACGCACACAGAAAACGTGGTTTAATGCATAATGTAAAACATCACACATGACATAGTCTGTAGGTGATCTCTGTTGTGCTAATAACACAATATCATCTGCATATAGCATCAAAGTGACATTTACGCCACCAATTTCAATACCACAGTTCAGATTTTTCAACACAATTTCCCAAAACACAATTATCAGCTCCTCTTCTTTCTGCCACTCCCTGCCTGGCGGTCAGGTGGATACTTCAGAAACGTTCCTAACTCTTTCTTGAAATTTGCTTCGGATGCATTCCCATCTCATTCCCTTGAGATAGGACACATTCTGAAATGTTATATTTAAATACATGAATAAGTTATATGGAAGATATATTGTCTTAAATGATTCAAGTATTTGTTTAATCAATCACTTGAAAGGTTCATTTCACTGCTGTAACTTGGCATGTGAACATATGAACAGCATCAATACAAAATATGACGAAAAGTGTAAACAATTTATATTTTCAACCGAAGGAATGGAAGTTTTCTTAAACGTTTTCAAAGAAAATCCTCAATTGCAAGTTGATTATTTAATTAGACTATGAATTACTGGTAGGATGAATTAGACGATGCTTTACTGTCATATATTATTTGCTATGGTCATGATGAAAATGCTGCACTTAACTTACCAGAGATGATTGAATACAACCTTGTACTCTTAAAAGAAAACTTGCCGTTTTGCCCATCAACATTCATTCTTGACATCAAATTGTTTGACATCGTCCTGCAAAATAATGGAAGATTGTTGTTATTCTGTCAGATTTAGTTTTCTTTAGAGATTCTCGGAAATGATTATTTCAAATTAATAGGAGTTGAACTGATGTAGCAATTTTGCTACCAGGAGTCATAAATTGTAACAAAAGCCATTTTACATTAAATGATAAGAAAACAAAATGGGTGGTGGTTCACAGGTCAAAGAACAAGTCTATTGTGGGAGGTCTCCCAACACCATTTGTTCCCAAACACAAGGAAGTATGGATCATGGAGTTCTGAAAACAATAATGAGCTCTCATAAGTATACAATATATTCTCTATTATCTACTCTCTCTCTCTCTCTCTTTGTCATTTGTACACTCATAAAACTCAGATAAATAACTTTTTATAATTCATAAATGTTTACACTTAATCTCTTATAGGAACGCTTAGAAAATCTCTCATATAATGAATTATGTGTGCGTATTATCTGCGACGTCATAACTATGCTTCTCTGAATCATCAACAATACAATAATGAGATTAAACTCTACATTGCCAGAAATAATCTATCATACCATGAATAATAAGACATTGAATAACATCTCTTACAACTCCAATCTACACTCAAAAAGACTTAAATGTACTCGTAAACAAACATCGCTGGCTAACGCAAATTCTTGGAAACAGTGCATCGCTGACTCTCAATTCCAAGAAATGGAAGTCCTACTCTATTTGACCAAAGGGGTGACAGGTGGCCAAAACATATTGAAATGTAGGTCATACACTGAAAATAACTCTGATTTAAAACACTACAAATATACACCTTCTCTCTAATATACTCGATAGATGATCTTAACAAGGGAAAATGTACATAAAATGCTGATATCTAACAACACCTGTACTTTAAATAATGCACTCTTCCAAATCTCAGTATGTTTCACTGCACACATATTAGATTGCAAATAATGAAAAACCTACCCTTTGACAATAATAAAAAACATCATATTCAAATTCTACAGCTGACTAAATACCTGAAGAGTGTGTTTCCCAGCAATAAACATCTCTAATATCTATAAATGTATGACTTCTGTCCTCTCGCGTGCTATCTTGCATCCAGCTGTTTACGGCGAAAAACAATATGGCGCCAAGCAAGGGAGTGCTCATTAAGCTAAACATCTCCGGGAGAAATCATTGTCATTTTTTTCTCTTAAATGATCAACCTTAATATATAAATGAAAATAAAGACCAACTATTATCACCACAAAGACCAAACATTATCACAAATATTCAAAACAGGTGGTAATGAAAGAGCATTATCATCTTTCTCTTAAACTTTGTGGTGGATATACTGGAAACAAGTGAAATGTTAAAACGTGTTACCTTAGCCTTGCTCCTTTTATGTGATCCACAAAATTGCTGCCACCCAGTCTTCGGAGATGAGATTTCTGCAAATTCCATTAAAATAATCTTATTTCATAATTAAATGTTCCTTACATTAAAATTACTTCTTTTGTATGTAAGATTTTAACCTTTAAGAGACATGAATTATCATATCCCTTCCAAACAAGTGTAAGAATGAAAGTCTGTGGGTGCAGTTTTGTTAATTGTCCCATCAAAGAATCATTAGTGAAGTTACACTTTTTGTAAATAAATAAAAGTTCAAATAAATTATATACAATTTCATCCTTAACAAAGACTTTCACAAGACATTTTAAAATGAAAATTTTCGTTGCATTTCCTTACGCCATTCTCCGACACCCCCTCCACCCCCAATAATATACATATGTTGATAGGGTTCAGGGCGTGCTCAATGCATCAGTTACTGATAGATCTATTCAAACGAACAAATGTTCATAATAATGGGATGCAATATAAAATGTTGATTAATCCTATCCGATTTTGTATAGCTGCCCTTAGGGACCGTTCATAATGTATGGCTTTGGGGTGATGTTGATTTTTACGTACAATGTGAATTACAACACACACACACACACACACACACACACACACACACACACCAAAAAAGTGTATGAGTCATGTACATTATCTATGACGCCCTCTCCCCTTCCCATAATTTCTAAACATAGTGCGTGTGTACAAAAATGCTGATCCCTCAGCTCCCCTGAACAAAATGGGTGACACCCCACCCCACCCTCCAACCCTTACAATCAACACCCCCACCCGCAGCCATATATTTAATTATGAACGGTTCCTTATATTGATGTACTTCATTGATTATTTGAAAATGTATGTTTGCAAAATTCAAATCAGGTGATGGGTACGAAAGGAAATCTTATTCGATTATATAATAAAATGCCAAATATATGCATGCAAATATATTGAAAAATAACAAAACAAAATTTTGAGAAACATGTACTGTGACATACCGGTAACCTTGTGAGATAAAACATGAGCCCTAATTCGGAGTTTCTTGCTACTGCTAGATTTAAACGGCATTCCTACGTTTTCATTATACATGAAGGACATACTTACCAAATAAACACCAGCTTGCCGTGAAGATGGTGAAAATAGAACGATATTGCGTTGAACTTCGCCAAAGTCAACTGACAACGATCAGCTGCCTTTGCGTGCGCGATAATTGTGCGCATGTCCGGATATGGCCAAACGAGCGATCGAAAGGTCAACATCTGGCTGGTGTTTGAAAGCAAATTGTCGGGAATTATACAATTTTCACAGTTTTGTGGGAAAATATCAAATGTAATGCAATTTGGATAACTGATGACTTTATACCTAAAACTGCGATTTACGTAATATTTCCGTCCGTTGATCGATGCACAATCAAATAATATATAAGATTATATCTGTCACTAGCTCGATCTTGATCATTTATGAAAATAATGTTCCGAAAGGATAGTTGCTAAGTTGGATACCTATTACCAATATGAATTATGTGTCAAATTTGCCAAGGAAACAATTAGTTGACATTTTGTTGGTTCCTTACGTTGAAACAACGTTGACAACTAAACGAATCTCGACTAACTTTCTTTGGTCGCATGATAAACGTTGGATCAACGTCTATGAAAGGTTGATCAACCAAACAACCAAAATTCAACGTTGATTCAACGTTGATTCAACGTTGTGTGCCCGCTGGGAATGTTTCAATATGCTGGCAGGTTACAATAAATTGAAGTACTCCTCTGCGAGTTATATAATCTTTATGTAACCCTGGACGCGTGGTATTGTTTTGTTTTTAAACGACCCTGTGCAATCCAGTAAGAATTAATGATTGAATAAGTTTTCTTCATAACTAAAATACACAATCATCTTACTTATATAATTTCCCGGACCTCTCATAATTAGTTATCAAGACTGTACAGTGGGGCTTATTATTATTATTATTATTATTATTATGATGATGATGAGAAGTAAAAAGAATACTAGAATATACAGTGCAGTTCTAATGGGAGGGACTATAATCAGAGACTTTATTGTATAATGTGAGCTTGCATAGTACCACGGCACATGAGAGAATTAGAGTTTGCTTACATGCATGAATGAGTTGTATGGGCGCTTACTAACTGGGTCAACCCTGAGGTCATACATATTTGCATAGAAGAATTTACACCTGTCCCGGTATATTCGAATGATGACCAGCGGAAAGTTGCGTCACTTAGCTGTGTCAGGATCTGCTGTCTTGGGTTCGAATTCGATATTTTTACGTGATAATAATCATTGGTATGACATCACTAAAGCTACGCTCGTATGCAACCGAACCGCTCAGCGAACCTTCATTTCGGAGTTCTCTCAACATAACATGTATTTAAAACTGTTCAAACAAATACAAGCAGTTGACTCATTTATATCTACCTAATAAGAAGTAAAGGTAGATTTTCACTACATCTGCGTTCCACGACGAGGCTAAGTCTAAAGTCTTGAGTGCATCTGCATTAAGCATATAATGAAGGACATATAGTGTATAGTGCATTGAGCTGAGTCGTAACACGCCCTACCTCCTTGTTTTGGAGCCGACACTTGCTCGTCGATCTGACGGAAATTAGCCTCCGTGGGATTCCCCTCGAACTCCTTCGCCAACACCCAGGACTTGCCCATGATTATGACCGTGTATTTATCCGGAGTAGAACTGTTCTGCTGTTGTAGACTGTGGTATCTCTCGATGTGGGAAGTTTGCACGTCCGGGGCTTTTATACACACCATACGACATGAGTCAGCGAAATGCACAGAAGCAACGCAATGTGCGATGTGCCTGTCATTGTTTGCCTATCATAGTGTTGATGTCGACGTCGATGTAATTTATTTCACGTCATGCTGACTGATCGGTTTATAATGCCAATCTGTGCCATCGGGCATTGACTCCTAAAAGGGGAATTTTTTTGAAGTTTATCTCAAACTGAAAAACACCAATAAAAAAGTTGCTGGTCATGCAGGAATTCCTGCAGACAATGTTATTGTACTGGAGCTGTGACCTGAACAGAGGTAAGGTCAACACGCTTGACCAGCAATTTACACAAAAACACCCCCAAATCTGAGTTTACATCTATTAGAATATGATATGTTATTACTATATGAGCGTCCATGCTATATGTCTGTGTGTGCGCGTGTGCGTGAGAATTATGTGCATATACAATTTGCTTGTGTTTGTTCATATATATGTTTACTTATTTGTGCTAGGCTATTGCTGTTTCGGGGCGGTGGGGTAGCCTAGTGGTTAAAGCGTTCGCCCGTCACGCCGAAGACCCGGGTTCGATTTCCCACATGGGTACAATGTGTGAAGTCCATTTCTGGTGTCCGTCGTATTATTGCTAGAATATTGCTAAAAGCGGCGTAAAACCATACTCACTCGCTCACTCACTCGATTTAGAAACAGAGTATCATGTCCATTTCTTCCTTAATAACAAAGATCTGGCCAAGATGTGCTCTTCATGATCAGTAAGCCCTGCTTTTCGTAAAACCGACTAAACTAAACTCAACTCACTCACTCACTAATGCTGTTCCGGTGTGAAACACCACCATTCATTCATAGCATGTGGTTTGTTTAGAGGGCCCTGATCCAGGATGAATCATTAAATATTTATTGGGGGCGGAATGTTGCTTTTGTTTTGACTTGTTCCCTTTGAAACCTGGATGATATTGCGGAGATGCGTGGTCAATAAGCGCACGCCTGGCCTTTATTGATTGCATAAGATTTGGTTTGGTTTGGTTCTTGTTAACTCCAGTACCAGCAATATTCCAGTGGTCTGTAAATAGTCGAGTCTGGACCAGACAATCCAGGGATCAATAGCATGAGCATCGATCTACGCAACTGGGATACGATGACATGTGTCAGCCAAGTCAGCGAGCCTGACCACACGATCCCGTTAGTCGATAAGCATGGGTTATTGAAGACCAATTCTAAGAGTGCATGGTAACTTTGATCTATAGATTAATAAGGAAATGTAGACGTCTTTCAGAATCGCATAGGTAATATGGTGATTACTGACTTTGTATTCTGCCATTTTCCTTTAAACTATTTTGACTTGAAACATAAACTATTCATTTCACTGGGGCGCCTTCTATCATAGTTTATGCATGTTATAGTCAACATCTATAATGGCTGACACTTGTACAAAACCTCAAAATATACTAAACATCATTGAAAACGCACCAGTCTAAAATTGTCCATATTTTCATCAAGATGGATTTCAGCATGACAATGATCAATGAATATAACTAGCATGAAGTCGAAGGGCATGTCCAGTTGAAAAAAATACTTTAGAAACAGATTCCTGTCCACAGCATGACTCTTAATTCCAAAATGCATCAACATGCAGCCACGCCATGAAAAAAGCGCGGTTTTCATTTTGAAATCATACTGACTGTGACATTAAAAGCGGGTTTATGAGAACCGATTCTCATTGCTTCACTAACGATTGTGAAACGAGGACAGAGATGCCAAGGTTAACACCTCACGAAAGAGAACGTGCACTAGGCATGATTCACCTCACGAAAGAGGTTGGCACCAGCAGCAGGGATATTGCTCGACAACTTGGACTTGGCCACTCCACCATCGTTAGGCTTCATAGACGACATAAGTAGACAGGCAGCACCCGTGACCTTCAATGACCTTGGCAACAACGTGTTACGACGCTCCATCAGGATCGCCATATTGACCTTGTCCATATCAGTGATTGAACACTGTCGACTGCCAGGACTGCTGCACTAGTTCAAGGTTGACGTGGGGCTCATCAGCGCTGACACCATGCGACGCCGTCTACACGCTACAGGGCTCCAGGCTCGACGTCCTTACGTTCGACCAATTCTGACTGACAGACACCGTAATGAGCGTATACAATGGGCTAGCAGGCATTTTCAGTAAAGGTTACAACAATGGCATGGTGTGGTAGTCACTGACGAGTCACGTCTTTATCTACGTAATGCTGACGGCCGATTACGTGTTTGGCGTAGACGTGGTGAACGTTATGCTGATGAGTGTGTGGTTCTGTGACAGACCTTTGGGAGGTGGGAGTGTCATGGTCTGGGGTGGAATAAATTACAATCACAGGACTGCCTTCATGTCTTTCAAGGGAGAGTTAATGCCCTTTATTACCGTGAGCAGATTCTTCAGAATCACATCGTATCTGTCTTCAATCACCACCAAGATGTCCATACTTTTTAACAGGACAACGCACGGGCACACACAACAAGACTTTCCATGCAGTATCTGGCCCAGCAACACATCCAGGTTATTCATTGGCCAGCACAGTCGCCATGTATCCCCCATGGAGCACTTGTGGGACGAAATTGGTCAAAGTCTTTCGCGGCGACAACAGATGCGAAACATCCGGGAACTTGAGTCTGCACTACTGCAGAAGTGGAATGCCATCCTCAAGAACTCTATTCGGACGCTTATTGACTCAATGAGGAGACGTTGAACTGCATGTGTCAATGCAAATGGCGGTCACCCGCGATAATGACTTTTCGATTTGACCCCACGTGTGTTTGATCCTTTCTGACTGTGGAACATTTCAATGAATGAGCGTCTTCACTGTGTTGTTGTTTTTGTTAGTCGTTCATCTGTTATTTTCCACTCAAAAAATATCAATTCCTTACACGTGCTTTTAGTAATCTGAACTTTTATAAGTGGTGTGGTTTCAATGATGTTCAGTATATTTAAGATATTTTACAAATTTAATCTCTCTCTATTTGTCATGACTACGAATTCCAAACCTTTATCTGTTTGATTTCATAACCCACTGATTGAAAATGACAGTATTACAAGAAAACGAACGTATATATTTATATTTTTTGGCTATGAACAAATTAAATCCCCGCAAAAATAGTCTATGGTGGTGATTTATGTCTTTTTGAGCATTTCTAATAACTTTAGCCTGTCTGTTACGAACAGATGTTTCTGTCAGTTTGTAAAATGACTAGGCGTTTTACTCACTGACATTTAAACGTCCACGAACGAAAAGCCACGTGAAATCAACGACATCGTGTTATCTCGCCTCGAGGAAACGTAAAGGAATTTGCATGCTTCTGATCAAAGCTACAGCAAATGAATGAAAAGAAAATGCAAATATCATAATTACAACCGAAAAAAAATTAAAATTACCTTTTACTAGGAATGTGTCAGTCCATATTCACATATTTGAACATCCCATATATCCGCAGTTATACACAGACACTTGTGTGATGTCATCTGGCACTGTAACAATCTAAAAAAAATAATAGTTTTAAATCTATATATAGAGTTCCGTGACGTAACTCGTCTTCCTATCTCTGCTGGTCACATTAGAATGCTTCAGGTATTTCACACAGGTGTGAAGTCGTATTGGAGTTAGCACACGTGACAACTATTTTGATGATGCCCCGGTTTTTTAAATAATCTGTTGTTTGTTTGGAAAATTCCCCTATATTGCGGCGGTCTGTAAATAATCGAGTCTGGAACAGACAGTGATCAACATCATGATCATCGATCTACGCAAATAGGATACGATGACAAGTGTCATCTAGGTCAAAGGGCCTGACCACCCATACCCGTTAGTCGCCATTTACGACAAGCATGGGTTACTGAAGACCAATTATAAACCGGATCTTCACAGGGAAATAATTTGGTGAGTTAGTTAACAATGAACAGTCAACGCGTCATCGGACAGTTGTTGTTGTTGTTGTTGTTTATACACATAAAGGTGTTTTCCGTCTACTTTAGTAAATCTACATAATGGTTACTTTTGACAGATCCAAGAAAACAAGCATGGATCAAAGAATTGACCTACATTATGTTCACTGACTGGTCACTGTTATCTGTGCAAACACTGACCAGTCAGTCAACATAATGTTGGTTAATTCTTTGATCCATGTTTTTTTGCAAATCATTCCTGTCTTTGTGTGCTGGCTATTAGATATACATTCACCACGTCAGCCCAGGACCAAATGTCAGACCGATTGTTTGCTAAATAGAAACTACTATTTGCTATCTTTGACACCATCAGAAGCACTGGTGATATGTTATTCTGCAAAGTCATTGGCAGGTAATCTGAGTGGTGCTACCTCTAACTATACCTCTGATGAAGTCTTCGCTGAGCATCTTGGGAACAGCGACAATTGCACAGGTGGAGGGTTTTCTATACGATATGTATACCAACAAGTAACGCTGATTTTCTGACGTACGCGCAGTTTAGGTTGAAATTAACGTGTTTTCCACAACATTCAGAGGCAACAAAATAATCAACTGTTCTTCAATCTTCAATATCAGGTGCGTCAACTTCAGTTGTCAAAAAGCAAAATGTGAGTAAGTTCATTGTGCACAAAGTGCACGTGCCACGCACGATACGTGGCATCAAATTTCATTCAAAGTGCTTTGCTACATGTTTATATAGGGTTTTTTATATATCTTTTCAAGTAACTTCTATTTTATGCAATTTTATGTTATGTCCAGTTTCTTTTTTCCGTTAGTATGATTATGTCAGTTTGTTTGAAGTGGCTAGCACCACAGGCCCTCGTGTCTTTGCGAAGATTAATGATTTAAAAAGATTCTTTTTTTGGATGACTCCCCGACTCGAAATGCTTCACAGTACAATACATTATGACAAGGCCGGACACTTCGGTGTACCCAACCCGCTTGCTTTGCCGATCGCTACGCTACCATCGCATGCAATCGATTAAATTTAATGTGAACATAATCATGGATGATTGGCCTATCGAGCACCAATCATGAAACCTACCAATTCTTTATTGTTATTTCTGCAAGTCGATTGAAACCCGATTTTGACTCTTAACTAAACGATCTTGACACAAATGGCTGACGATATATCCGCACAAAACGGGTGTGTGGTCGAAGCAAGCCCTCTGGTTGGTTGATCCTTGTTTAGGAGACATTTACAACTGATGCTTTCTTTTGAGAAGCCATTCCTCGAAAAATATTCCTACATTAAGCAGTCGATGATCGGGGGTCATCTCAAATCATTTTTCTTTTTTTTTTAACATCTTTAATCCTCGCAAAGACACGAGGGCCTGTGGCTAGCACGTGGAGAGAGAGAACAACGACAATTGATAGTTGAAGTATTTCAGTATTGGGTCATTGTGGTAAAATAAAGGCATAGGACCTTAAAATCACTTGTAAAATAAGCTGTATTATATATTCTGTTTCATTTGTTTCATGGGTATTGTACGTGATAAAATAAAACAAAATTGACCAAAATACGATAATGTTTGTATAAACTGCAATCATGTTTGTTTTGGTGATCGTGGTGTGTGCTGAAAACCTGACATGCATGCATGAAACATTTCACAGCATGGCTGATTGAATTTCGGACATCAAACAAAGCAAAAGGCCTACCTTGTATCAAGAGTTCAAACAGATGATGTCAGTTTCTATGACCTTTTGCCAATAATACTGTTTTATTTGCATACTCATCATATGCCTGTCGGGGCGGTGGGGTAGTCTAGTGATTAAAGCGTTGGCTCGTCACGCCAAAGACCCGGGTTCGAATCCCCACATAGGTACAATGAGTGCAGCCCATTTCTGGTGTCCCCCGCCGTGATATTGCTGGAATATTGCTAAAAGCGGCGTAAAACCAAACTCAGTCAGTCAGTCATATGCCTGTCGCAGGTTACTTTTGTTTCCATTCCCGTCTTTGCGATACATGATTCATCAGAGTTCAACAACTCTTCTAAATGCTGCCACAAAGACAAACGAAACACCGTCTACTGAACTCATGTTTCGCGTTTACTTGCAGGTTAGACTTGCACAAGTCTCTAAGGTAATAATTAATAGTTTAAATGACACTTTCGGCAAAATATAAATATTCCTCTAACAGACCGGTGTACTGTCCGCTTATCTAGACTTGCCTCTTTAAAGGATAGACTTACTTTACATACATGGGCATAGCATTCAGTACGGGCTTTGAGCAAAGCTACTTGAAGGTATGAACGAGAACATTTGGGTGTTGCTACAGTCAGATTTATGGTCACTTTTTTAATAGTTTCCATTTGTGTCTTACATATTGAATTTATGAGTGAGTAAACCATAAAACTTACGCAAATGTATTACGTGTGATGTCCAATAAGCACTCTCTCTCTGAACATCGTGCACCCTTTATGTGTACGTTTCACATTTAAATGATTGCTATACCCACGATTGGTGACAGCTGCGATATTCTGGTACGTGAAAGACACACCTTTGTCAAGTGTTTATATCGTGCACGCGTAGAAAGATTAAAATTTCCGATTCAAAATCAATTCAAACCCTCTCTCAAAAGTGCACTCAGTGCCATTAGCTCACTCATGATCAGCCGCCCGTAGACTTGCACATGTCCCTAAAGTAATAATTAATAGTTTAATAGATAATTTCTAAAATATATGCAAATAACAGACTGATGTCCTCTCTTTGGTAAAAGTTAATGATTTAAATCATAATCTCTAAAAAATATATATATAAATAACAGATGGGGGCTCTAAGACTGTCCGCTTATCTCGAATTGCCTCTTTAAAGGATAGAATTAATATACATTATATTACATGCACTTAGCACCCAGTACAGCCTTGGAGCAAGACTAGGCCACCCGCTCTTCTAAAAGTCGACGAGTCACTCAAGGTGTTTGTGCAGCAAAGTAACAAAGCGCCACCGACAGCGATACCAAGGTTCGCAAATGCATGTTGGGTGCGCGTGCTTGGGATACAGCGACACGATTACATAGCAACCATATTGACAGTTAGAATGTGTATGATACATATTTATCTGTAGTGATAAAACTTTACGTTCAATTTAAAACCAATCCCACTCTTCAACAGCTGTAACTGCGGCACACGTTTCTAACACGATTTACCACGAATCACATCATTGCATCCACAGGTCGTACAACGGCTCGAGTACACAATGTCAGGCCTATGGCCTCATTCGCTTTGCCCTTATCGAAGTATGTCCACGTTATGTCCACACTGGCTAGTGACGCAACGACGTCACTCGCGCTCAACAACAGAGACTCCGGAACAAACACCAGTACTATTTCCGTTATTTGTCATACCTGCAGTAGAAAACAACACAAACCCGCTTTAATTGATGCATGGTGATTTCATGTTTATATATACGCTGCCCAACCCAATCGAATATTGTTACGCAACACGGCAAGACGTGTATACCGATAATTCAAACCTTTATTTATCATATTCTGTTTCACGAAATCCTATTAGCAGAAGCTGACAGTTCTCTTGGTATGAATGATAATATAAGCTGCCGGATGATCTAATAATTGAAGTATGCACAGTGATAAATGTGTACACCGCCTGTCGGGTGACACATGTCATCGTATTTTAATTGCGTAGATCGATGCTCATGTTGTTGATCAATGGATTGTCTGATTCAAACTCGATTATTTACAGACTACCGCCATATTGCTGGAATATTACTGATAGCGGCGTAAAACAACGAACAAACAAACCAAATCCATCATCAAGCAGCAGCCGATAGAAGCATCCCTAGACAGAAGCATCCCTGCTTTGCCGATCGCTACGCTACCATCGCATGCAATCGATTAAAATTTAATGTGAACATAATCATGGATGATTGGCCTATCGAGCACCAATCATGAAACCTACCAATTCTTCATTGTTATTTCTGCAAGTCGATTGAAACCCGATTTTGACTCTGAACTAAACGATCTTGACACAAATGGCTGACGATAAATCCGCACAAAACGGGCCCGTAAGTAGGTCACGGCACTTCGCGAGAGATTACGTTGTTTAGTACTTCCGGTGACAAACAACGTTTTTCGGCAATGGCGATAACACTGTTACATGGGGTATGCCGTGGATAATCATACTCGACACTGGCTGTGTGAATCATAAACCTATGCCATGTAACAGACTATGGACTGCTAAAGCACTAAGGCAATGTTGCATGAACAGCACGTGAATATTTGCCAAACAGATGCAGAGTTGTTACAGCGTCGTCTTCAGGCTGGCCCATTCATTAGTCGAGGTAAGTTTGTTACATGGATTTCTTTGTTTTTATTTAAAGGCTGGTATTGTTTAAGCATGGCACGCACAATAAGGGTGGAGTTGACATGTGTGCAGATTAGTTAATCGTTTGATTGCATTTGATATCTTACAGTGGGATTTTATTGTCCCCCGGAGAGGGGACCTAATAAAATATGACAGGCAGGTATCCGGTATAATGCATGTGTACCCAAAAAACTGTGTTAATAAATAAAGTATCTTGCAGTTGGAATTATCTAGAAGATAACTTTATGTGCAATGAAAATCCAGGTGTAATTCTAAAAAAATAAATGTAATGAATTAAATAATAATTTAATAGTGCGTAAACAATGATGATTATACCCACACTTTGATTGATACCAATAGCTCTGAATAGGTGTCTCTCACAAATGTATTCTGTAATATGAGCTTGATTAATATATTATTACAACCCCATTTAGCATTTGGTTATGGTGCAGCATGTTCAGTTAAACATAACATCCACATGCTTAATTTATCAATAATATCTTGATGTCAACATTGTAAGGAACTGTTTTAGTGTTTACATTTTATTAAGTATATCATACTTGGTCTAACGTGTGTTATGTATTTTTTTCAGTTTGAACAGATGCACATCTTTAAGAGGAGAAAGAAGGAGGAATAGATTTCATTATCACCACAAGTACCATTGACATCAAGAGCAACACAAACTGAAACAGATCTTCAGATTTCTTTTAACATCTGGTGGTCAAGCAATATACATTGCAATGAAGAAACAGCAAGTCATTGAAATGTTGTATGTACAGTTATAAAACATATTAAAGCCCTACACATCATCCTTTGGAAACTTGCTGGAACAGGAAATGCTTGTAACCAGCAAGGTGTTTTGGAAAGTCTTGTGACATCTTGGGACTCTCAGATAATTCAGTGAGAATTTAGATGAGTGACCATGAAAGAACATTTGTATTCCAGATGATACTGGTACAGTATTTTTTTCAGGTTTAGCATCTGGAAAATGCAAAGAATGTTTGATATGTTATGAGTAATTATGTCTTTGGAATAAACTTGCAGAATAGTTCTAAAACTTGTTTATTGTTTTTTTAAGTGTGGATAAAGCAAGCACAAATTGAATGGTTTGGAAGATTTCTGCTTTTAGCCATGATATTGATTTGACAGTAAATATACAACGATGGATGTAGGAGATTAGATTTTCAGTGTAGATAGCAAAGGTTTCCAAGTGAGAGAATTGGGTTTTACACTGCTTTTAGCAATATTCCAGCAACATAATGCTGGGGAGAGCAGCAATGGGCTTCACACTTTGCACACATGTGGGGAATCAAACCCGGGCCTTCAGTGTGACGAGTGTCAACAGTTTAACCACTAGGTTACCCTACTACTCCAGTTTCCATGAAAAAACATGCTTTCCAATGAAAAGTTAAACTTAATCAATGGCATAGGCATATGATTCTACATGACATGGAATTTTGTTGAAATATGAAATTCTTTGTTTTTATTTGCTGTAAGATTACAACACTGGTTCATAGCACAATAACCAGTACACATTATTCTTTTCCATTATTTTAAAACATATTGGTCTAACTGTATAGTGGAAAATATGGAATGCCAGTTACCAACCTTGGCCTCATTGGCAGAATATTTGGAATATGTAAGTTACTAAATATGGGTGAAAAACACTATATTACATGACAAGTAATCATACTCATGCTGCTATCAGCCAGTGTCTGCAGAATCTACAGTCATGACATAGTATATATGCACATTTAGTTTCCCCATGTATTGATCAGTATATTTTACAATACAGGAAATGTCTTTGAGTGATTACTCCAAATTTTGAGTGTATTTTGTCTTGCATTTTTGCCAATTGTGACTTGAAGGTGCTGTGTGCTGCTTCATATTTTGCTTACAGCATAGCAGAACCTCACCCCTGCATAACCAAGAACTAAGTAACACTCATGTACTTTAGATCATAGTACATTGTACACTCACTCCAAGACATCCAGTACAAAGTGTAATAAATATTGTGCAACAACCAGTTTTTATAAATCACCTCTAAAATAATGTTTACATAATTTGATAAATAATTGCTTCATGATGAATATTCATATGGCTGAGGGTTTTCACATTTTTGTTTTGAATATCTGACAGTAGTAACCGAAATAATTGTAACCATGCCATCAAGGTTATTTTGTCGAGCTGTTGATTGATTTGTGACACTATGACTTCTTGTGTGAATAAAAACGTCACCATAAATGGGAAAGTTCATATATTTATAAAAAAAATTATAATGTTACAAGAACTGCTATTTATTCCAGGCATTGGGAAAGACAGTGGCCATTTTGCACATTAGAATAAAAATGCCCCATTAAAATTTTGAAGTTTACTATTGATACAAGGGCAGTGGCCCATTCTAAATTCAGAAAATGGCTAATAATCGTGAAAATGTCGAAGGTCTCCATCCCAATCCCTGTATTCAATATATCATTATCAGTATATTTACAGCATGGCAAAGAAACAATTTGACACATGCAGATCCCTGTCATCTATCCAAAGTAAAATTTATAATGCATTTTCTTTCACATTTGCAAAACAACAAACAATTTATTTCATGTATCTTTGAGTCATTCTGTCACCTGAACTGGCATAAAGTCATCCCTTGGACTTGGAAAGAGTAAAATTATTAAGCCTACCAACTAGTTTACAAAGTATTTATATTAGTACCTCAAGTATTTATACACATGCATTTTACATTGCATAAAGCCAATTGTCTCTGTTGAATATTTTGTAACTATTCCAAATTTAAAACTATTTTGTACATATCAATATTGATATTTGTTAGAAACTATTTGATCTCAAATAGTTCCTAACAAATATAAATATATTGAATATGTACAAAATAGTTTTTTAATTTGGAATAGTTACAAAATATTGCTGAAGCAGAACAAATGTATTTAGAAAATAAATAACAAATTAAACAAACAAAAATATTATAATTTGGAATTACATACTTTTATTGAAAAGGGAAATGACAGTCAATGTGGCCAAATATGAATAGAACATTAACTTGAAAAAGTTGGTAACACATGGCTGTTTTATGAATTGCAGTATATTAATGAATAGTTATATTAATTCAATATAAATACATATTACTCAAATGCATTTTACGTTAACCATGTCATTGATTCCAAAAATATGTTTTGTGACAAACACGTTTAGCGATACTATCGCCGATAGAACTGCACTGGTTGTCAAAAATATATTATAGCTAAAGAAAGGTACTCATATGTTTTCGAATTGACTCATGGTTGTCGGTTGTCAGTAAGGAACCGATAATCCTTGAAGGAATAATAATTTTTCGATCTTATCGTCCCCAAATGATCCAATTATTACGACTGTCACCAGCTGTGACAGCCAAGCATGGTAGTACACTTGGTCCGGTCTAGTAAGGTCATATTAGGCGGTCGCGCAATTTGGCACTACAACTGGTTCTTGCGTATTCGCTTGTCACCGGAAATCTGGTAGCGGAAGTAGCGCCTCGCGAGACTTACGGGCCCTATTCCTCGAAAAGCATTCCTACATTAAGCAGTCGATGTACGGGGGTCATCTCAAATCATTTTTTCTTTTTTTTTAACATCTTTAATCCTCGCAAAGACACGAGGGCCTGTGGCTAGCACGTGGAGAGAGAACAACGACAAATGATAGTTGAAGTATTTCAGTATTGGGTCATTGTGGCAAAATAAAGGCATAGGACCTTAAAATCACTTGTAAAATAAGCTGTATTATATATTTTGTTTCATTTGTTTTGTTGAAGCATGGGTATTGTACGTGATAAAATAAAACAAAATTGACCAAAATACGATAATGTTTGTATAAACTGCATTCATGTTTGTTTTGGTGATCGTGGTGTGTGCTAAGATGTCCACTGAAACCCTGACCTGCATTCATGGAACATTTCATATGGCTGTCGCAGGTTACTTTTGTTTCCATTCCCGTCTTTCCGTTACATGATTCATCAGAGTTCAACAACTCTTCTATCGTTGCCATAGAGACACAACAAACACCGCCTACTGAACAGATGTGTCACTAAAAATTACTTGAAGGTTAGACTTTCACAAGTCTCTAAGGTAGTCATTAATAGTTTAAATGATAATTTCAGCAAAATATGAATATTTCTCTAATAGACTGGTATATTGTCCGCTTATCTAGACTTGCCTCTTTAAAGGATAGACTTACTATACATACATACTTTGTCTTCAGTACATGCTTTGAGCAAGGCTACTCGAAGGTATGCACGAGTACTTTTGGGAGTTGCTACAGTCAGATTTATGGTCACTTTTTACTGAGTCAAAAAAGAAACTTCACATTCTTTCTACAGGGCACTATAAAAGAACAAGAGATGGTAAGATGGTTGAATTGTTATTATTTCATTGCTGAGATCTGTGTGATGTACTCGATACACTGACAGTGCCATAATCAGTTCCATTAGGCTACACCGCCGTTTCAAAACATGGGTATACAGAATGTCAAGTCACAAGAATAAAAATGCGAAATTTCTCAGTTCAATATCGTGTATGGCCGCCCCGCGCATTCACCACTGCCAAACACCGTCTCCTCATCGACTGCCTGATGCTTGTGAACACGTGGTTGGGGATTCTGCGCCATTGCTCTTGCAAGGCAGCGCCAAGTTCCTGCAAATTCTGAGGTTGGTTCCTAAGACCACGAAGCCTTCTCCCAAGTGCATCCCAAACGTGCTCTATTGGATTAAGGTCAGGAGACCTCGATGGCCAGTCCATGACGTTGATTCCAGCGTTTTGAAGGAAATTTCGTGTCAACATCGCGGTATGCGGCCGAGAGCATTATCATGCTGGAACTGTAGACCTGGGCCATGAGCCGCCATGAAAGGAACGAGTTCAGGGGTGAGCACCTGGTCGCGGTAAGCAGCAGCTGTGAGGTTTCCACGGATGACCAGAAGTCGGGAACGGTTGTTCCCACAGAAAGCACCCCACACCATGCAACTTCCGCCCCCGAATCTGTCGACTTCCTGTACACAACATTGGGCATACCGTTCACGACGTCGTCTCCAGACTCTATGCCTGCCGTCCGCGAATCTGAGGGTAAACCTGGATTCATCGCTAAAGACGACTCGATTCCAGTCTCTCTGGGTCCACCGGAGGTGACGTTGGGCCCACAGCAGACGTTGACGTTGATGAAACGGCGTCAATATTGGCCCACGATATTGACGTCGAAAATGGAGATTGGCAGCCCGCAACCGATTTCGAATGGTCTGTGAGGACAGTCGACCTCTAAACATCTCAGCCCTGGTTCGTGTAGCCGGCAGAAATCTGTCACGTAGGTGACGTAGGACGATTTGACGGTCTTCTTCTCGTGACGTCACACGTGGACGACCCGACCTTGGGCGATCAGAAGTGGTGCCAGTTTGTTGTAGACGACCTCGCAAGTCATACACAGTACGACGGCTGCATCCCATTGCTCTTGCGACGTCAATAACTGATCTTCCCGCTTGCAACATGCCAACGGCACGTTCACGTTGCACATTTGACAATCGTGGCATTTCAAGTACCGTTAGAACTGTGGTTTAAAAGTGTTTTTTCAATTCTTGAGGCCAATGCAAACACGTGCATATGAAGAAAACTTCGATGCGAAGATCACGTGTTCGACTGCACGTGCAAAACCTGATTTGGCACTAACATCATTTGCACGACGAATGGCTGGGTTTGAGTGGGTTTTGCTAACGTTTTTCTAGAGTCGAAAGATAGGGATCCCATTTCGGATACATAGATGTATCATCAGAAAAAATTATTCATTATTTTTCAAATTACATTTTGTGAAGTTTCTTTTTTGACTCAGTATAGTTTCCATTTGTGTCTTACATATTTCAATTTATGAGTGAGTTAACTACACGTGGAAACCATAAAAAACTTACGCAAATGTATTAAGTGTGATATCCAATAAACTCTCTTTCTCTGAACATCGTGCACACTTTGTGTAAGTTTCACATTTAAATGAATGCTATACCCATGATTGGTCACAGCAGCTATATATTCTGGTACGTGAAAGCCACACCTTTGTCAAGTGTTTATATCGTGCACACTTTATGTGTAAGTTTCACATTTAAATGATTGCTATGCCCATGCTTGGTCACAGCAGCTATATTCTGGTACGTGAAAGCCACACCTTTGTCAAGTGTTTATATTGTGCACACGTAGAAAGATTTAAATTTCCGATTCAAAATCAATTCAAACCCGCTCTCAAAACTGCACTCAATGCCACTAGCTCACTCATGATCAGCCGCCCGTAGACTTGCATAAGTCTCTGAAGTAATAATTAATAGCTTTATAGATAATTTCTAAAAATAAATGCAAATAACAGACTGGTTTCCTCTCTTTGGTAAAAGTTATTGATTTAAATCATAATCTCTAAAAAATATATATATAAATAACAGATGGGGGCTCTAAGACTGTCCGCTTATCTCGAATTGCCTCTTTAAGGATAGAATTAATATACATTATATCACATGAACTTAGCACTCAGTCCAGCCTTGGAGCAAGGCTAGGCCGCCCGCTCTTCCAAAAGTCGATGAGTCGCTCAAGGTGTTTGCACAGCAAAGTAACAGTGCGCCACCGACAGCGATACCAAGGTACGCAAATGCAGGTTGGGTGAGAGCGTTTGTGATACGGCGACACGATTATATAGCAACCATATTGACAGTTAGAATGTGTATGATGCATATTTATCTGTAGTGATAAAACTTTACGTTCAGTTTAAAACCGATCCAACTCTTCAACAGCTGTTAATGCGGCACACGTCTCTAACACATTTGAACACGAATCACATCATTGGTGGTGGAGATGAGGCTGTTAGCATCCAGTTCGTACAACGGCTTGAGTAAACAATGTCAGGCGTGTGGCCTCGTTTGCTTTGTCCTGATCGAATTACGCATGCGTTATGCCCACACAGACTTGTGATGCCGAGCTCAACTCTATTTCTCTCAAAGTTACAGACATAGCATAATGAGGGTTTACAGAGGTAATGTCGCAATGTCACTCACGCTCAGAGGGATCCCGGAACAAGCCGAGGGTCTGTTTCCTACACAAACACAGTACTGTTTCCGTTATTTGTCGTACCCACAGTTGAAAACAACACAAACCCGCTTTAATTGATGCATGATGATTTCATGTTTATATATAAGCAGCCCGACCCGATCGAATATTGTTACGCAACACGTGTATACCGATATTCAAGCCTTTATTTATCATATTCTATTTCACGAAATCCTGTAAGCAGAAGGTCTGTTCTCTTGGTACGAAGGATAAGATCAGCTGGATGATTTAATAAGTGAAGTATGCACAATGATGAATGTATACACCGCCTCATCCCATCATCTCATCATCAACATCCTCCTCATCATCATCAGACCCGTGAAGATCCGGGTTAGAATTGGTCCTCAGTAACTCATGCTTGTCGTAAGAGGCGACTAGCGGGATCGGGTGGTCAGGTTCGCTGACTTGGCTGACACATGTCATCGTATCCCAATTGCGTAGATCGGTGGTCATGCTATTGATCCCTGGATTGTCTGGTCCAGACTCGATTATTCACAGACCGCTGCCATATGCATGTAGCTGGAATATTGCTGATAGCGGCGCCAAACAACAAACCAACAAAACCAAAAAATCCTCATCAACAGCAGCAGCAACCGACATTAGTCAGCACATCTTAGACAGAAGCATCCCTCTAAACACCACAGTTTTACATTTATGTAAAACCTTTGTCAATACACGGGTATACAATTTCAGCCTTCAATATAGGTTCCTGGATAAGTTTAATATTTTGCCGAATCACGCTTGGAAGGCAAGAAATCCAACGGCCTTGACCCAGACTCTAGTCCCTAAACCCACAGTATGGGTGACCATGGACATTCTTATCAATGAAACGTGTAAAGCTACCGTATATTAATCAACAGTCTGAAGTACTATAATGTAATCAAGATGATTCTGACAGGTTGTGATTTAACCAGGTGGATGACGTGAACTAACGCTCGTCCCGGAGCATTGCTCACCGAACACCTGGTGATAACAGACTGTTTTATCGCCGAGTCCGAAGTGGTATCAGACGAAATCGGAATGTATCAAATTGGTGAATCACAATTTCAAACGTGCGGTTGACCGACCAGACAGCTTATGGCGGACTGTGTATTCTCTGTGATCGATATCGATTTTCAGTCATGACAGATCTTGTAATACCTACCTTCAGCTATCTTACCCTGCTTCACGCAGATATGTCAATCAAAAATACACCATGATATTTCGTAGTTTCCCGATCAATTCAAATCACGAAAGCATCTGCAACCTATTAAAGTGTTCAAATGTATGAGTGCTATGGGTGATTCGTTCGATAAGAAAAACTAGTTACAGATGTTAAAACAGCTTCAGCTATTTTACATCCGTCTAGGGTTGAAACGGGTACAAGATACTCCAGTACTTTTCAGGTAAAACCCTAATCCAGTTGAAAAGTAAAACGCGAGTGTTCGGGAGAGTTATCCCTCTTGACGGACGAGAGTTGACTCCCTTTGGGGAGATAGTGAGTCAGATCGAAACATATCCAGCCTTTGGTCATATTTTGACGTCTCTGGAGATAAATGGAACACTGTATGTTCACTTTGTGGCTTACAGTTGTCTTTTAAAGCCAATACCACTGAAAATCCTCCAGAAATACAATAAGCACTTCTTTCTTTCGCTGCGACTTACTACAAAACTGTATACGGACAGAAACCAGGTGTTGAAACTATTTTCTGCTTAGACTTCTATTGAAGTAAATTGTAACGTTTTATTTAGATCTTCTTCCAAACTCCTTTTCGTAGCTTACTACTTTAAAATCTTCACGATATTTAACGAAGCTCCGCAATATTACACCACATGCTAATAAATCGTATCAGCATCACAGTTTGCGCGAACGTATTTTGGTAACTGATCGTTAAAATGTATAACTTGAAAGGTGGTATTATTTTTTCTTTAGTTCGGCTAGGCATTTGAGCTTTCATTCAGACTGTACCACCACAGCTTATCAAGACGTCACCAAGTTGTGCTGTGGTGGTGAGAAACCTTGGGGCAAAACTACAAATGTCCAAAAGGAAACGTTGAAGAAACACTAACAGGTTTTACGGCTGACACCTCCATCGGCTGCATTTCACTTGGCAACATCACAGCGACAAGCTGCTTTCTCAACAACACATTGCAACATGGTCCTTTTTAGGATGACTTTCAAAATTTCTATAGTTATGTATAAATTTTCGAAATATTAAATCTTCTCAATGTTTTTACCAACTTTGAACTTTAGAAGAATTTTCTTCAATATGTTTTCTCAGACTGTAATAAAGTGCAGATGTTGAAGTTCATATAACAATTTGTTAGGGGTAGGGGAGCGGAATGCACCCGCACGAACCTAGATGTCTCTATCGTTCCTGAACACCGGGATTTGCCGGTTCGCGGCCTCTCAACAAGTGCTGAAGTACTTGAGTGTATCTTTCCCCAGCAATGCCTTCTTGTATTTCTGATTTACTCGGCTACCCACGAGAATAACCACTGTCTGGTGTATAACAGCCATAACCACTGTCCGGAGCAGAACAATTATAACCACTGTCTAGAGTATAACAATTATAATCACTATCTACAGTATAACAATTATAACCAATATCTAGAGTATAACAATTATAACCACTGTCTAGAGTATAACAATTATAATCACTATCTAGAGTATAACAATTATAACCACTGTCTAGAGTATAACAATTATAACCACTGTCTAGAGTATAACAATTATAACCACTGTCTAGAGTATAACAATTATAACCACTGTCTAGAGTATAACAATTATAATCACTATCTAGAGTATAACAATTATAACCACTGTCTAGAGTATAACAATTATAACCACTATCTAGAGTATAACAATTATAACCACTGTCTAGAGTATAACAATTATATCCACTATCTAGAGTCTAACAATCCTAATCACTATCTAGAGTATAACAATTATAACCACTGTCTTAAGTAGAACAATTATAACCACTGTCTAGAGTACAACAATTATACCCACTGTCTAGAGTATAACAATTATAACCACTGTCTAGAGTATAACAATTATAACCACTATATAGAGTATAACAAGTATAACCACTAACTAGAGTATAACAATTATAACCACTGTCTAGAGTATAACAAGTATAACTACTATCTAGAGTATAACAATTATAACCACAGTCTAGAGTGTAACAATTATAACCACTAACTAGAGTATAACAATTATAACCACTGTCTAGAGTATAACAAGTATAACCACTAACTAGAGAATAACAATTATAATCACTATGTAGAGTATAACAAGTATAACCACTATCTAGATTATAACAATTATAATCACAGTCTAGAGTATAAAAATTATAATCACTATCTAGAGTATAACAATTATAACCACTGTCTAGAGTATAACAATTATAACCACAGTCTAGAGTATAACAATTATAACCACTGTCTAGAGTATAACAAGTATACCCACTAACTAGAGTATAACAATTATAATCACTATCTAGAGTATAACAAGTATAACCACTATCTAGATTATAACATTTATAACCACAGTCTAGAGTATAAAAATCATAATCACTATCTAGAGTATAACAATTATATCCACTGTCTAGAGTATAACAATTATAACCACTATCTAGAGTATAACAATTATAACCACTGTATAAAGTATAACAATTATAACCGCTGTTTCGAGTATAGCCACTGATTTGTGTATAACAAGTATAGCCACTGTCCTTAAAATAACAACTATAGCTACTGCCCAGTGTATCACGTGTATAGAACTATAACCGCTGTCTCGAGTATACCAACTACAGTCACTGTCTGGAGTATAACAAGCATAGCCACTGTCTTGAGTATAGAACCTTAACCACTGTCTAGAGTATAACAATTAATGCCACTGTAGTACAACCTGCTGTATGACAATCATAACCACAACCTGGTGTATAACAACCATAACAATCACCTGGTGTATAACAACCATAACCATCACCTGGTGTATAACAACCATAACCACCACCTGGTGTATAACAACCATTACCACCACCTGGTGTATAACAACCATAACCACCACCTGGTGTATAACAACCATAACCATCACCTGGTGTATAACAACCATAACCACCACCTGGTGTATAACAACCATAACCACCACCTGGTGTATAACAACCATAACCACCACCTGGTGTATAACAACCATAACCACCACCTGGTGTATAACAACCATAACCATCACCTGGTGTATAACAACCATAACCATCACCTGGTGTATAACAACCATAACCACCACCTGGTGTATAACAACCATAACCACCACCTGGTGTATAACAACCATAACCACAACCTGGTGTATAACAACCATAACCACCACCTGGTGTATAACAACCATAACCACCACCTGGTGTATAACAACCATAACCACCACCTGGTGTATAACAACCATAACTACCACCTGGTGTATAACAACCATAACCACCACCTGGTGGTGTATAACAACCATAACCACCACCTGGAGCATAACAACCATAACCAGCACCTGGAGTATAACAACCATAACCATCACCTGGTGTATAACAACCATAACCATCACCTGGTGTATAACAACCATAACCACCACCTGGTGTATAACAACCATAACCACCACCTGGTGTATAACAACCATAACCATCACCTGGTGTATAACAACCATAACCATCACCTGAGTGTATAACAACCATAACCACCACCTGGTGTATAACAGCCATAACCATCACCTGGTGTATAACAACCATAACCATCACCTGGTGTATAACAACCATAACCACCACCTGGTGTATAACAACCATAACCACCACCTGGTGTATAACAACCATAACCACCAACTTGGTGTAGTATAACAACCATAACCACCACCTGGTGTATAACAACCATAACCACCATAACAACCATAACACCATAACCACCACCTGGTGTATAACAACCATAACCACCACCTGGTGTATAACAACCATAACCACCACCTGGAGTATAACAACCATAACCATTACCTGAAGTATAACAACCATAACCATCACTTGGTGTATAACAACCATAACCACCGTCCGGAGTATAACAACCATAACCACCACCAAGAGTATAACAACCATAACCACCACCTGATGTGTAACAACCATTACCACCACCTGGTGTGTAACAACCATAACCATCACCTTGTGTATAATAACCATAACCACCACCTGGTGTATAACAACCATAACCACCACCTGGAGTATAACAACCATAACCACCACCTGGTGTATAACAACCATAACCATCACCTGGTGTATAACAACCATAACCACCACCTGGTGTATAACAACCATAACCACCACCTGGTGTATAACAACCATAACCACCACCTGGTGTATAACAACCATAACCACCACCTGGTGTATATAAACAACCATAACCATCACCTGGTGTATAACAACCATAACCATCACCTGGTGTATAACAACCATAACCATCACCTGGTGGTATAACAACACATAACCACAACCACCTGTGAACCACCACCCTGGTGTATAACAACCATAACCACCACCTGGTGAATAACAACCATAACCACAACCTGAGTATAACAACCATAACCACAACCTGGTGTATAACAACCATAACCACCACCCTGGTGTATAACAACCATAACCACCATCACCTGGTGTATAACAACCATAACCACCACCTGGTGTATAACAACCATAACCATCACCTCCTGGTGTATAACAACCATAACCACCACCTGGTGTATAACAACCATAACCACCACCTGGTGTATATAACAACCATAACCACCACCTGGTGTATAACAACCATAACCACCACCTGGTGTATAACAACCATAACCACCACCTGGTGTATAACAACCATAACCATCACCTGGTGTATAACAACCATAACCACCACCTGGTGTATAACAACCATAACCACCACCTGGTGTATAACAACCATAACCACCACCTGGTGTATAACAACCATAACCACCACCTGGTGTATAACAACCATAACCACCACCTGGTGTATAACAACCATAACCATCACCTGGTGTATAACAACCATAACCATCACCTGGTGTATAACAACCATAACCACCACCTGATGTATAACAACCATAACCACCACCTGGTGTATAACAACCATAACATAACCACCACCTGGTGTATAACAACCATAACCACCACCTGGTGTATAACAACCATAACCATCACCTGGTGTATAACAACCATAACCACCACCTGGTGTATAACAACCATAACCATCACCTGGTGTATAACAACCATAACCATCACCTGGTGTATAACAACCATAACCACTTTTGGTTTCTTTTGGTTCTTTGATGTTGCATAATCTAAGATTAATAGATGTTAAAAGGAAAACCGTAGAACGAAGTTGATTTGTTTTATTACAAGGTCTTGGTCCCAGCTGATGACGAAAAGCGTTAACCATTCGTTATCGTTCCATGTCTTCTCTCGTGATGGGTTTTACCTGTTGCTAAACATTTTGTAATAATTGCTTTCAAAGTTTGGATACTGAAAGGTTTTGTCAGTTCACCCAAAGTTCCTAGCTCAGAAACATTAAGAGAACAGTACGTGGTATTCTCTCACAGGCAACGGGAAACCACATTCATTCATTCAGTATTATGTTATTCCGGAGTGTAACGATTCAAAATCAGAGTCGAGCGAAAGCCAATCGATGTCCGTCTCCTGTTCCGAAAACCACTAAAACCATGGACCCGTGAAGATCTGGGTTAGAATTGGTCTTTAACAGCCTATGCTTGTTGTAAGAGGCGACTAACGGATCGGGTGGTCAGGCTCGCTAACTTGGTTGACTAATGTCATCGTATCCCAGTTGGTAGTTCGATGCTCATGCTGTTGATCACTGGATTTTCCAGACTCGATTATTTACAGACCGCCTCCTTATAGCTGTAATATTGCTGAGTGCGGCGTTAAACAACAAACCAACCATCTAAATCCACGTGAAAGTTGTCATTTAAACAGAATCAAGAAAGCGGCAGGGTAGCCTAGTGGTTAAAGCGTTCGCTCGTCTTGCAACGAGTCAAATCAGAAGTGTACTCATTGATTTCCTCTGCGTAACGATGACCAAGCACGATCACTTCTCCACGGTATACCTCTCTTTCAACAAAGGGATACGCTTCGAGGTCATTAAACAAACTCTTAAAGATGCCTTGTCATCCGTAAACAAGCATCAGTGGCCATGACCCGTGGGATTATTACACTAAAGAACAGCTCGGCTGGAATATTCGAGAAACATGGCTAAACTGCCTCCATTATATGAACATGGCTGAACATGGCTCCAGGTACATCATGATGTCTTTTGTCCATTGTATTTGGAACATGTCACAGAGCTGACGCGCTAATGTGTATTACTCTTTGACAATGTTTCCGCGCGTGAAGAAATGAATAAGACAGGGCTTGTATGGGAAATTCATTTCATCCTTGAAACTTAAGTCGACACGCATTGTTCAAGTATGGTAGTTTCCGGGTCACTGCGCCTTCTTGAAAAGACGGATTAATTCTGACCTTCGTTTATGAATTGTTAGTATCTAGGTGCTGAGAAAATTAAAACTCCTCGAGGCGGTGGGCTAGCCTAGTGGTTAAAGCGGCCTAAAACCATACTTTGTCACTCATTCACAGTTAAGCTAATCAATGAGTTAGTCTTCTGTATTCAGTTATGAGGGATGCTGCAGAGTTTTGGACTGACTGAGTTTGGTTTTACGCCGCTTTTAACAATATTCCAGCAACATCACGTTGGGGACACCAGAAATCTTCATTGTGCCCACTCAGTCTTATGACGAGCCAACGCTTTAACCACTAGGCTACCCCAACGCCCCGCAGAGTTTTGGAACACTTATTAGTTTTGTCGCTTGTCGTTGCTACTTGCTCGGTAACATATGTTGCTTTGTCATGTTTTCCTGGTATATTCTTGGTATCACAAGAGTGAGCGACTGTGGGTTTAGTTTTTGTACCTACGTAGGGAATCGAACTCGGGTGGTCGGCTTGACGAGAGAACGCTTTAACCACGAGACTACTATACCCAACGCCCATTCATGGATAGCACCCACCAACATGTGACAAATAATTTTGTGACTACAATCCCCTTTTCAGAGTGACTCCACTACACGAATTCGTCATGATTACGAAATCAATCGGTTTAATTGCACATATGGGGACCGCCTCCGTGGTGTAGTGGTTAGAGCGTCCGCCCGGAGAGCGGAATGTCCTGGGTTCGATCCCCGACCGCGTTATACCAAAAGACGTTAAGATATGGTACTTGTTGGTCCCTGCCTGGCGCTCGGTATTAATGGGTACAACAAGGACTGGTCGGCTCGGAGTCAGTATAATGTGTCTGAGTGGGGTATTCATGCTTCACTGCTTGTCTGGGCTAGTACAAGCAGCCGCACATACACATACACACGCATGCACGTCGTCATATGAGCGAAATAAGCACGACGTAAAACCATTTCACACATCACACCACACCTCACATATGGTTAGGGGCGGTGGGGTCATGGTTAAAGCGTTGGCTCGTCACGCTGAAGACCCGGGTTCGAATCCCCACATGGGTACAATGTGTGAAGCCCATTTCTGGTGTTCCTCGCCGTGATGTTGCTGGAATATTGCTAAAAGCGGCGTAAAACCAAACTCAGTCAGTCACATATGGTTACACATGCGTTTGGGGCGGTGGGGTAGCCTAGTGGTTAAGGCGTTCGCTCGTCACGCCGAAGACACGGAATCGAGTCTCCACATTGGTACAATGTGTGAAGCCCATTTCTGGTGTCCCCCGCCGTGATATTGCTGGAATATTGCTAACAGCGGTGTAAAATTAAACTCATTTACTCACTCACATATGCGTTTAAAGCATTAAGAGAAAGGATTAACGAGTAGAGAGGCTTTGACGGCTACAGTTACTGGCCAGTGTATGAATTATGATAACGTACATATAGTTTTATATATCATATTTATATACCAAGTTAGTTCTGGCAGGTAACATAGTTTACAGATAAAAACCTAATTCGTTTTATATAATATATATTTTTATATATTTGTATAGCGCCAGTATCCAGCTCAGCGCAACTGCACAAAGGCGATTTGTTATTTCCTCGATCGTTAATCACAAACGGCACATTGCATTATCAATCTCACCTCAATCTCAACTCCCTGGGGAGCATAAAATCTACACAGGTTCTGTAGTATTGACACATTCTGTTATCAACATAGGCTTGACATTATATAGATTTTTATATTTTCAACAAGGGAGTGGAACACGTCACCAATTTGGGTTGGAGAAATTTGATAGTATCTTTGGATATTGAGACTACTTCCCATCGACCGACTGAAATTGGTAATTCATGGTTTGAGGTTATAAATTTTAACATGTGTATTGCAGTTAGTGAGTTAAGATCTAACGTCACATTGGCGATATTTCAACCATATCATGACGAGAATTTGAATATGAATACTAAAGATAGTTGGGTGTCAATTTAGTCTCTAGCCATGAAATATGTAAGTGACAATAATGGTAATTTGAAATGAAATGTCCGTACAGTTTTTCTTCATAAACGATATTAGGGGTGTCCGATGTCTATCGCTCTCTACCTTGTCACGTGTTCGCTTTGATCGATACTACGTGCAGGGAACACGATGTCCTCCTCGTAAAAGGACACGTACATAGCTGATGCCTACGTTCACAGGGACGATATCTTTCAAGGGCATGGGGAAGGTAAGCCCTTTACATTAAGTTAATATTCATGATCAGTTCAGTTTTGGACGTGTTCCAGTACTTGATCTGACCCATCAGAACACAGATAAGTCAATTCAAAATAAGAAAGCACTTCTCGTCATCTCTGTTTAAATATTGCACAATAAAGTGTTTGTGTTTCAGTTAGTGAGTGGGTTAAAAGTTAAAGTCACAAAGACAGCCAGTTCGTGACGAGAACAATTACATTTCATATATGTAATATAAGGTACAGTTCATAATTTATGGTTATTGAAAAATTATCTCCATAAACATATAACGCTAGCTGTACACAATATCAAAATCAAAACAGGCTGTACACGGACAGCAACTGAAGGCAGATCACCATACAAATGACCATTCTGAGTTATAATACCTTCACTAACTGCTTCATGCAAGCAGAATTTCCATCATTCCTCAGGAGTTGGTAGTAATTAGAAAAAATAGTCAAATATCTATAGAACTCATACATGTGTACAACGATTTAAACACACAAAAAAATCTTCGTCTAACACACCCTCTCTAGGGGACAATAATTTTATACTACTTCAACGCCCTTCGATGGTTCAGAAAATGCCACCTTAATTAATAGTTGCATGTTACCAAATTTTAAATTACAGAACTTTGTACATAATTGCTTTATCAATTCTATTTCATTAAGAAACCAATGAATGAACGTATCCTATTTAATATTCTTTAATGAACAAACTTCACAACTGAGAATTTCACATCAATCACGTAAATGTTTTATTTTGGACCTAACTCCTTCATAATTGTCGAAATCCCTCATGATTTGGTTCTTGTAAGCTAAGATCTGAGTTAACTTTCTAGATCGTCGGCTAATGTGTCCGCTTCCATATTGGTTCTAAAACAGGGCTTAAGATACGTCTTCTCGCCTGGTGGTCCGATGTTATTATCAAATCAGTGTATAAACATTTGATTTCACTGCGATTGCACCAGTTCATATTTTAGATGTTAAATAACAATAAGATGACTTAAAAAATACAAAGAATATGGATCTTGACCGTCCCAGCCCGGCGGAATGCAGTCACATTCCTCAGATCAAAAGATTGTCGAGAATAGCAACCCTGCGTTGCTTCGTAGAGAGCTTCGAGTCTGCTCGCTGCCAGATTGAGATGACAAATGGTTACATTTGAAATTCAACATGAGAGCGTTCTTGGAAGGATTTAGAACATGTTCTACAAGTAAATATCTGACCAGTAGACGCAAAGCTGCTACTCGTAGCATGAAGTAGTGGTAGTGAGTGAGTTTAGTTTTACACCGCTTTTACCAATATTCAAGCAATATCACGGCGGGGGACACCAGAAATGGGCTTCACACATTATACCCATGTGTGGGATCGAACTGGGACCTTCGGCGTGACGACTGAACTCTTTAACCACTAAGCTACCCCACCGCCCCATTAGTATTAGAAACAGACCTTGATGACTATTTAGAAACTATTCAGACAGGAAACGTTTAAGAGAGGAAACATTAAAATATCTCAACTATGTATATGATTACCAATTCGTATGCGAATCTGAATTGTTTTTGCAACTAAAACTTATAAAACAGATGTTACAAGTTCAGTTCAAGTCTGGTAAGATTTGTCTACATTGCTTCATGCATTGATCTGGGCTCCATTTGGTCTTCATTTTTCTATTTCGTAGATTAAGATTTCTATTTAATATTTCTGGGACAAACGGGAGCCAAATGATGAAGTACAAAGGTAACCAAATAAGAAACCAGCATGCCGCATGCAAGTCTACATGCCGTACAAGACAAGAGTAAGTATGAAATATGAGAAACAAGTGATCACGTGACAAAATGTCGTGAACAGTAGTCCAAGTTTCCAGATTCTCTTCATACAATAAAATCCATCATTATATACTACTAATCAAAAGTTTAGACTCACTAGTGTAAATATAGCCACTCACTTCAGGCAACTGTTCTAAACTAAATTTTGCAAACTTTTCCATACTGTTTAAAGGTATACTGTTTACACATAACCTGATGTATAGTATAACACATTTGTAACGTTGAAAAGATTATTGTCATGAGTTCAATAAATGATGAAGCTCAGTGAAAATTGGCGAATTATAACAAAACTTTACACCAAAACGCAGCTGTTCACATGCATGACATTTGCACAAGCTTTTCAGCAATTTGATGCATGATCCTGGTGCAATTCATCTGCATGAGGTTTGCAGTTGGTTCTTCCAAGTTCCAAGTTAGGGGGGAAATCAATCTTCGATGTAACCATATATATACACAACGTATAGTGAGTGTTTTCAGTGAGTCTAAACTTTTGATGGGAAGTATATATGATTACGATTTCATTATTTAAATTTGACTTGTGAATAGTAGTATCCGTTTTATAATTGGTTTTAAGCAACCCATACTTCTTGTAAGAGGCGACTAACGGGATCGGGTGGTCAGCTTTGCTGACTTGGTTGACACATGTCATCGTATCCCAGCAGATCGATGGTCATGATGTGATGTTGATGACTGAACTGTCTGGTCCATATTCGATTAAATACAGGCCGTCCTCATTTCGCAGGAAAATAACAACAAATAGAGAAACAAATACTATCTAGGAATATTACTCCACTCGAGACTGACTAAACATATCTATTCAAATTAACATTCGCAACAAAATCGCTTTCATTTTATTCAGTGTATTTATACCCATACACAGGCCGCCCGACGCAACAGTCGGTAGTCGTTTCCCATGTGGGTCAAGTTTGTCGGCTCGACAATCCACTAGGTCACAGTGACTTATCCCCCATTCACGCAGTCGGTCGCCGTGACATGAGATGACGAAAGTCTATCCACATGTTTTCATTTCTCTGGTACAGTGGATACTGCCGTACAACCTCTAAACAGTGTCCATGGGATGTGAGTTTCTAGTTTCTTTCGGTTTCTGTAAGTGGACGTCATTTATGCTATACTGAAATTATAGTATGGCAAGTAAACTGTAATCTTCAAAATTCTCCCAGGAACTGAGACATGATCTACAGTCGTGGATTATGGGATATACGTTATACACAATATACAGTACAATCAGAAATTATTGAGAATTTAAAGATTGTAAAAAAAAAATTTCACTCATTACTCACGTATTTAATGTGAATATGAGCAGAACATTACTCCAGATTCAAAGACAGGTGAACAGTTAGTATTTTGTCAAGTCACCATGGGCAACAATGCAGGCTTCAATGCGGCGGGGCATACTACTGATCAAAGAAATCGTGGTCCATGCTGTTCCAATATCGGACCACCTCTTCTTTCATTTCAGCAATATTTGTCAGATTTTTCTTATTGACACTTTCCTTCATAAGTCCCCAAACATTTTCTATTGGATTAAGGTCAGGGCTATAGCTTGGCCAATCTAATAAGGTCATAGTTTGGGTCCGAAACCAGGCCTGTGAATGCTTTGAACGATGTTTTGGGTCGTTGTCCCGCTGGAAACTCCAAAAATTTCCATAGAACACGTGAGCAGATGGAAGTAAATGTCCCTCGAGAATATCTGTGTACCGCTCACTGTTCATATTCCCTTCAAATACACAGAGGGGCGTTGCCCCTAACACAGATATGCCACCCCACACGTTAAATTTCGGACTGTACTTTGGGCGCTGATACAAAGGTTTTTCAGTTTGTTTGGTCCAGAATTTCAGTGTATTAGGAAACAGCCACACAGAACTTCATCTGAGAAAACACATTGTCCCAGTTAAAATTTCTATGCTGTAAGCACCAGTTCAACCTTCGCTCCTTTTGTTCAGGTTTCATGATCGGTGATGGAATTCCTCTACTTTTCTACCAGCCCATTGCATGCAGTTCAGTTCTAATTGTCTCCTTACAGACAACCACAGTTCCTCTATCAATCATATCAAGCCTTAAGTTTTCTAAACTCCTTCGTTTGTTTTTAGAAACAAGAATACCAAGCCGCCTCCTGTCACCGACAGTCAATTTTCTGGGCCTACCTGCACCTCCCCGGTGCTCAATGCCATATCCATTGGCAATATTTTCAAAACACGATAAACAGTGGACAAAGGGATGCTTGTTCTACTTGAAATCACTTTAGCTGATCTGATGTCCTTGTTATAATACTCTAAAATCAACTTCCACTTCTCTAAATCATCCATACTGAGGATCACTGAAAATGTCGTCTGCTGGCAAATAAACAAAGGGGGATAACTCTTCACAAGCTAATGAAAAAGGATTAACGGAGTTGTCTCTCTTGAATGAAACCAAGCACTTGATAGCTGGTCAAGGTTGTTGATACTAGAATTCCAATTAAACATATTCCTAAAATTCTCAATAATTTCTGGTTATACAATATATATTTCGTACATTTAGCAGGAATTTAAGAAACATCACCGCAGAAACTATGCCTTTTTAGTACGGTTGTCGAATATTTGAGTTACCTCTGTTTAAAATGAAAACAAGCTATTTTCATAGCAAACTTTAACAAAGAGTAGGATCTTGATATAATAATCTGAAACTGTTATTGTATCCCTTATAACTTGGGATGACGATGACCTGCAGTTTAACTTTATTTCCACCTGGCTGTTGAAATAAAATTACATTTTTCTATTCATCATATTAGCGGTGAGTACGATGTCCTGTATAACTTATTTAATTTATAGAAGGACATGCATGATCAGGCTCGGAAGACAAGCTGCTTTGACAGAAGATTGAAACTATAAGAGTAGGTCATAATATTTGAACGAAATATATCAATAATTTACATTAAAGAATAAAACAGAGACACATTTAATGTGACTGCGCTATGTCTCTCCTTTGTTTCGTGTGAAAATGGTTCTTGGTGTCGACATAGGCACAACATAAGGTTCATGAATATTTATAGGGCACTTTTTCATTGTGCCTTTACTGTACTAGAAAGGCGAAAATAAGCAAAGTATTAGCAAAAAATAAATGAAAGTAATATCAGTTTCTGCATAAAAATATACAAGTAGTTTGTTATGTAAACATATTGCAAGCAGTAGTTTTGATAATACTAGCCACATAAAGAAACTGTGCATTGTCAAAATAGCATCCCAGTTGATAAGTACGATAACAATGTCAAAGGTACATATAAACTTTAATGGAGGGATCATGAGACCATAACAAGTCGGGAGAATTTCAGTTGAAAAGTCAATCACAATGACGTCACGAGTCCACAAGCGGGACAGGGGTCAAACGACCATGTCACAAGCTCAATAACGGGTATGTCCACCATCGGCATTGAGAACAGCAGTGCATCCACGACGCATAGAGCATCAAACGTGCAAGGAAGGCTTATGGGATGTCACGCCAGATTCTCTCAAATTCTGTTGCAAGGTCAAGGACGTTATCTGGCGGATGAGGAAGACGGCGTAGACGTCGATCCATCTCGTCCCAAACATGCTCTATCGGGGAGAGATCCGGTGAATTTGCAGGCCAAGGCAGTAAGTCAACGTTGTGGTGTTGCAAGAAATCCATAGCAACCCTTGCCGTATGAGGGAGGGCATTGTCTTGTTGGAATGTTAACCCAGGGCTATGACGTTGCGGAAAAGGAATTGCCACAGGTCGAAGAATCTGATCCCTGTAGCCCACACCAGTTAAGTTGCCCTGAACAATCACCAAAGGAGTTCTTTGGCGTGCTGTTATTCCACCCCAAATCATCACGGAACTACCACCAAAGCGATTCCTCTCCAGAAACAGGCCTGTGCATAACGTTCTCACACGCGTCTATAGGCACGTTGACGTCCATCACTATGGGAAATGTTAAACCTGGATTCATCTGTAAAAACAACATTTCTCCACCAAAACAAGGGTCTGCGGACATGATTTCGGCACCGAATTCGGCGAGCTTGTCGATGACGTTGTGTCAGGATAGGCCGTATGGCGCGACGTCGTGGTCTGATCCCGTGATGACGTAAACGTTGTCGAACTGTGTTGGGGTGGATACGGCGAAGTCCTGGGATGGTTCGGGCAGTCATCACTGCAGTCTGACACCTGTGGCGAAGATGGGTCACCCTTATCCATCTGTCCTGTCTTGGCGTTGTTACACGTGGACGTCCAGAACGTTTTAGTCTGCTGTATACATGATTTAATCTCACATTAATAGTTTAGTGTAAATCCCCCTGCAATATACTCTTCCCATAGTGTGAACGGGAGCTGATTTAAGCTACACAATTGAAACATTCCACAGTTGCACCTGTGCTAAACCTCGTCGTGAATGGAGAACAGAGAGGAGCAGTCATTCTTTATGTGGAATGCTTTGTAAAAACTGTGGATATGCTCTATTAAGTCTAAAGTTGCTGAGGTTCAGTTGCATCCCTCCGGGTCTCGTTATGATGCATGGGTTGTCGTTCAGTAGACAAACGCTTAGTCTCTGAATCTATATAATTTTGATAATAACAAACAAGCCCATTTAAATTGAAAAGGAGCCCCAGGGAGACCAGAGCTTCAGTGAGATCTAGACTTGCTTTATGTAGGGCTTTAGCACTGCAGATAGGGCTTGGCAGTAGGGGAAAAAATGTGGTTCAGGGACTGTGAGACAGACTTGTCGTTCAGATACATGTATAGATATCCCACGACTGTTATGATGATAAGTAGTTTCTTTGACCTGGTCCGGCATGATGCATGTCCTTTGTGGTATTATAAATCATTTCATATTTTTTTGATTTCTGTACTCCCAAATCCTCTTCTCAGTCGTTGGGCCGTGTTTAAGAGAGGGAGTGCGTTCAGTTTTACGTCGCTTTTAGCAATATTTTTAGCAAAATGACCAGAGTGGGGAGGCCAGAAATGGGCTTCACACATTGTACCCATGTGGGAATCGAACCCGGGTCATCAGCGAGACGAGAGAACGCTTTAACCACAGGGCTACCAGCCAACACACCTGAATATATTCTACCAGCATAGACTCAGGGTAAGCAAAGAAGTCATTTAAAGCAAATACATTATCTGTCACAATTTCAATCACATGAAATAATTTGTAAGTAATAACAATATCTGACAATATGAATGTTTATTGATATATACTACTCAAAACAAGTTAAGGGTCAAAACTTTTCAAGGCCATAACTACAAATATAAATAACAGTAAAATGTAGCGATCATATAACAACTCGAGCCAACATTTCATGATAACCATAACGGGAGACAAAAACAGCAGGAATGTCAGTGATTGCTGATCAATAAGGTCAAAGTGACCTACTGTCAGAAGTGAAAATTCAAACGCCAACATTGGACTAATAACGGATGTAACCACCTCGAGCAGTAACACAAGCAGTACACCTCTGTCTCATACTGTTCACCAGACGTTGGAAGAAGGCTTGGGGTATTGTCTGCCATTCTGCAATGAGATACTGGGCCAGTTCTGCACGGTTGTTTGGAGGGGCGTGGTTGTTACGAAGCCGACGTCCTAACTCGTCCCAAGCACGTTCCATAGGGGCTAAATCTGCTGAATATGCCGGGCATTCCATGTGCTGAACATTGTTCTGTTTACGGAAGTCCGTCACAACACGGGCACGGTGTGGTCGGGCATTGCCACCTTCGAATATGGATCCGACGCCGGTACGTTGTAAACATTGCAAAACAAGGGGTCTGATAATCTCCCGTAGATAGCGATTTCCGGTCAGGGTACCATTAATGACATAGAGGGGTGTCCTATTGATGAAAGGAAAACGCAGCCCAAACCATGACACCCCCGCCTCCAAATGGCAAACGTTGGTTGACGTTAACGTCAGCAAACCTCCCTCCTGGACGCCGATACACACGAGTTCTACCATCACTGAACTGTAGAGTAAACCTAGACTCGTCGGAGAAAAGAACTGATGCCCACTGAGCACGTTGCCAACGAACATGGCGTCTACACCAGCCATGGTCAGTCGTCAGTCGATTCCTGACAGTCTGATCAGATACCAGGGTACTTGTGGCAGTTCTCAGTTGGTCACGGAATTGTCTGGCAGCTACTCTGCGTTGTGCGAGAGCCATATTTGTCAGGTATCGGTCTTCTCTAGGAGTTGTTGATGGAGGCCTGCCAGAACGTGGTCAATTAGTCAGCGTTCCAGTGACACGAAACCGGTGCCATAACCTTCCAATGACACTCTGACTCACATTTAGTCTCTGAGCCAAACTTCGTTGAGGTTCGCCATCTTGAAGCCACGCAAGAGCTCTTCCTCTGTCTGTCATGCCATTGTTGAATTTCAAGTGACAATAACAATGCGACAATTACAAGTTTTATAAGGAAAATAAGCATGCACAGCACTGATCCCACGAAGAACACGTGCACTTGTTGTTCATGATGAAACATCATCTTTTCACATGCACAGTGGTGGCGCTTCTGTGAAGCACTCGATGTTTCAATTTGTTCATTTTTTTAACACCCTACCATATGATGACTATTGGCACCACGGTTATCTGCAGCCTTTATCCAGGTTCTGCAATGGTTTTGAATAAACTGCCATACACGGAATGTAAAATTGTATTTATACATAATGCAACCAGCCTCATCAATAACATTACATGATGACATCGCATGACCCTTAACTTGTTTTGAGTAGTATATATTTATGTAGTTTCTGGATTGTCTGGCCCATACTCTTACAGACCGCCGCCATATAGCTGGAATATTGCTGAGTGCGGCGTTAAACAACCAACCAACCAACTATTTATCTTATTTCAACTATAGCTTGTTAGATAGTACTTCACGAAGTATATGAAATGCTTTGAATTTCCGTATTAGACAGAGGTTAACATGCTTGCTCAGAACACTAATATTCTATGGGAACAGTTAAAGTATATGTTATTTGTTCCGTTAATATTTACTTTTTATTAAGCAATAAGTTTGCTTAAGAAGGTTTTAATTATCATTATTTGGTCTTGACACATTTTAGAAGAGTGAGATAGTGAGTTGTGTTTAATGCTTCATTGGATAATTTTCAGTTGTCAGTATTATGTTAGACGAAAGTCCAAATGTGAGTGAATGACTTTAGTTTTACGCCGCACTCAGCAATATTCCAGCTATATGGCGGCGGTCTGTAAATAATCGAGTCTGGACCAGACAATCCAGTGATCAACACCATGTGCATCGATCTACGCAATTGGGATACGATGACATGTGTCAACCAAGTCAGCGAGCCTAACCACTCCATCCCGTTAGTCACCTCTTACGATAAGCATAGGATACTGAAGGCCAATTCTAACCCGGATATTCACGGGTCCCAAAATTTGCTGCTGATCTTGGACCACTTTGGAGCCAGCAAACCAAAGATCATAACGATGGCTAAATGGAGTCAACCCTCGATCTGTTAGTCTTTGGGAAAGACCAATTTTACCCCGGATGTTCACGGGTTAAATACCCAAGGGAACGCTGATCCATTGACTGCATGTTTAATCATGCACCGCTTGGAGCATACACTGAGTATAGAGTTACTCGCTTCACAATCCGGCTTATGTTATCGTGTTTGCTAATATCACTGACTGACGTCAAACGATGACAAATGATGTTTTAATAATGAAGTAGTGAAACAAAAAGCCAGCCCTTGAGGATTTTGTCCGAGCTCAACACTCTCCACACATGCAGTGTAAATAACGACATGCTATACACATAGAAACGATGGTCTTCTTAAATTCCTCGCCATGTTGGTGAAGGTGAGCGAGCAGTTTATGTTTTGCAATTCAAATCAATGCACTCCAAGTGTAACGCTGCACAGTGTTATTGTTCGTGGTAAGAAGGTGTCTTTACATGACCCTCATGTTATGCCAAATAATAAGTTAAACGATTTCTTTGGGGTTTGTCCTTTTTGGGAGTTTTTCTTTAGTTTTTTTGGGGGGGGTTTCACGACGACCACGCACATTCCAGAGGTGTATGACTGGGCGAATTATAATCGAGTCTGGACAAGTCTAATCAGTGTGGAAGCATATTATAAGCTTGAAGAAGGGTGTCCAGCGTCCAGCATTGTGAATAAGGTAGTACTTAACTTACCGTATAGTTCATAAACATAAAACGATATAATCATATTTCTAGTTGTCAAATGTTTTTTTATAGCATTAGTTACACAAACTCTTTAACAGTAGGAATATGGTTTATAATACACAAAACATTTTATTTGCTTTCATCAGACTGAATCAGAAATTAACTTAAATTTCCTACAATAAAATAAATCGATATAGACGCGCAAAGAAAATGTTTCTACAGATTAAGACATATGTCATGGAACTCAATTTTTTCTAAAGTGACATAAATCACCTTAGAATTCGTTAAATAATACCCGATCAAACTTACAAGAAAAAAACTAAAGTAATGAGGTAGAGATTAGCATGTTTCCACGAATATTCTAATACGTGAAGGACAAATTCATTAAAACGTGATCACATCTCTGATAATAAACGTTTCCTGCTCCATAATGATAGTTCCAGAGAATTTAAACAAGAAAATATATCGTCTTTTTGCATCATTTAAACATTAGCAGCCATTTGTCTCCTCTTTCTTTTTCTCTCCCTCCCCCACATTCAGATACAGATACAGATACACATACACACACACACACACACACACACACACACACACACACACACACACACACACACACACACACACACACACACACAACAAACAAACAAACAAACAAACACAACACACACACACACACACACCACTCATGTCTTTATCTTTCTAAATTTCATTTACTCATCGTCCTAATGCCCAATCATAGGTTTCTGCCAAGCGCCAGGGGTGGCACTGGAGCACACAAAGGAGCACCAGTTGAGCTTAAAACAGTATGGATGAATCTTATGTGTTCAGTTCATCAGCGTTTGCACATTAATGTGCCAATTGGTTTCTTTGCACTCAGCAATAAATGACATTGGGAATGTTTGTCTCCCACACATCATATCTCTAGAGTTTTGAAACATAATAAACATACCTTAGTATCATCGATAGCCTCCATGTACATTGTAGCCCCTTTACCGAGTTAATTGCTCATTACCTGGGTTTTTGGCCATAATGGTGCTGACATTGGTGATAGTAGGGCTTTTTTAATTTGCACCTAGATTTTCTTTGTTCCGAGGCTTCATATGCCTAGTAATGACAGGTAGAGACAGGATCAAGAACAATGTGTATTTGAATCATTATTTTTCAAATGGAATTCAGTCTTTCATAGGAGCATGAGAGAGTGAGTGAGTTTAGTTTTACGCCGCATTCAGCAATATTCCAGCTATATGGCGGTGGTCTGTAAATAATCGAGTCTGGACCAGACAATCCAGTGATCAACAGCATGAGCATTGATCTGCGCAATTGGGAACCGATGACATGTGTCAACCAAGTCAGCCTGACCACCCGATCCCGTTAGTCGCCTCTTACGACAAGCATGGGTTTCTGAAGATCAATATTCTAACCCGGACCTTCACGGGTCTCTAGGAGCATGCATTGCAGGACTGCGGCCTCGAAATATGGTGCTTTATGCCAATCAATGAAGCAATCCATAGATCCTTCATACTATGAATTTCCAAACTCTTAACCTTATCACATATAAAAAATTCATCCATTCTATATGTTTTAGCTCCACGGTGCTCCGTTGTGTTCAGAGTTCGGCCACTTGGGTTCGGCAGAAACCTATGATTGTTCGAATCCCAGATTCGCCATGGTTATGTCTCAAGGTTTGTCAGAACCATACACGCGCTCATGAGTCTCACCAAGGCGCTAAATGTCTCAGACCGCCATGAAGCAATCTTGCCTTGACTTATAATGAATTAGTGTTCACAAAGAAACACCCAACACTAACAAAGTATCAAATCAATATCAATATACATTACATGATTGTTTGACAAGAGGAAAAACAAATTATACAAGATTATATAGATATATTTCAAATCTATAGAGTCATTTCATAACCCGTAATTTTCACTTGAGATTGGCGGATGAATATTTTGTTTTAGTCTTTTTCCTGGGCCACTGACATAACCAAGTCTTAGCTACCTTACAGAAACTACACACTACGTTTTAGCATTATCTTAGGATTAGTCATTAACGTTTTTTTGTTGTTTGTTTGTTAGGGGTTTTTTTCTTCTTTTTTTCTGTTGTTCCTTGTTTTGTTATGTGTTTTTTGTTGTTGTATTTTGTTTGTTTGTTTGTTGTTTCTTTTGGGGTTTTTTGGGGGGCGGGTAATTATTTTTGTTCCTTTCATCTGGATACAATCATCCGTGTTGGATATATTCTGTAGACACTGTTTTATAATGATACAATATAAGAAATGGCATATATCTTTGTTACAATTTGTAGTGGGAATAATGATATATAAAAGTGGTACAGCGCAAATATGCTTAATGAGTAGAAATAATTCATTGTCACAAACAATCACAATACATTCTCAAGAATACTCCATTTTCTCTCAGGTAATTTCATACTGAGATTGTTTCTAGAAATATATTTTTCAATGTCATATACGTCTTTTAATATCCCCTCATATGAGGTGAAACGTGGTTAGTCATTAACGTTGAGGAGGGACTAGGCCAGGCTGGAGTCACCATACGCTGCTTGTCATCCTGGAATATAACAGATCTTTATTCATACCGGATTCGGTTTCATTCGTCGCCACCTATTGCCTATTGCTAGTATTATGAAGGTGAGGTGAAATTGGGTTTTAACGTCGTGCTTGAGAATATTTCGCTCATATGACGACGTGCATGCGTGTGTATGTGTATGTGCGGCTGCTTGTACTAGCCCAGACTGAAGCTGGTTTTATACTGCTAGCCCACTGAGATACCAGTGAAGCAGGAATACCCCACTCAGAGATATTATACTGACTCCGAGCCGACCAGTCCTTGTTGTACCCATTAATGCCGAGCGCCAGGCAGGGACCAACAAGTACCATATTTTAACGTCTTTTGGTATAACGCGGTCGGGGATCGAACCCGCGACCTCTCCGGGCGGACGCTCTAACCACTACACCACGGAGGCGGTCCTAGTATTATGAAGGTACTGGTTGGTGGAATTATAGTGAAGGCAGGAGCATATGCTGTTTGCTGACATGTGGTTATCCATCATTCACTTTTGTAATGTGCTATCATTTCATACATTGTAACCTGGTTTTATTTTATACATGCATCTCTACACGCTGACCTATCTTGGTTTTCATTTACGGAAATACAATATTGTTTAAACTTTAAACCATGAGTATATCAGTTACAACAGCTGAGTATGACCTTCGCTCATCACACCTTGCACCGGCAGTCACTCGTGTGTCATGGTTGTTTGACATGCTCCCTTCTGCTTACCCAAACAGGATTAACCTTAATCACATTCAAGGAGGTGGCAAATCGAGAAAAGGAGCAGATATAAGGTGATCAGTTTACTTTGTTATACAAAGGCAGGCAAGTCGTCACCTGCTTCTGTACTGCAATTCATGATCTGATGGAGACTAACGGTTACGCTATCGCAAGTCTAAAATTCCACATGTTTAGAGCTTAAATGAAACGTTTAAATGAAACAGAATACGTTACAACGATTACAATGTATTACATTTGCCTAGCAAAGTCTGTTTGTGAGGGCTATGTACACATTAAACATATAAATAATCTATATGATATGATCCTGTTTCTAAACCACTAAGTTTTGATATTAAAGCCCTTGACATTAATATGTTGATCTAATGTCACAATTATTCAAACATTACAATACAAACTGAAGACTGTGTTCTTTATGATGATGATGATGATGATGATCATACCAAGTATGATTATCATGAATATATCTGTAACACCTGTTTTTCATAAAATCCATGCAGCCTAGTCCTATTTACGATGAATAAGTAGTTTAAATCTACTACCATGTGATTTTAATAAGAATAAGAAATGTATTGCGCGTAACAAGACATTTAACGACTTATTGTGATTTTCGAAATTATCCTCATGATATTGTTATCTTTGTACATTCTCCCACCTTGCGTTGTGTAAACGTTTTCTATATCTATATATTCACTCTGGGCACTGACTCAGCATTCACCTGATGAAGGAGCAGGAATTTGCTCTGAAACGGCGTATAAAGAATAAAAAGAATTTGTTATCCATACAAACGTGTCATGTATTCAAGGTCATTGATCCCACTGCCCATTCCAGTTCACAGGTAACCATCACTTTTCACCTGGTGCTGTAAAGGGATGCTGTTATTTTGGATGATGGAGGATGCATTCAGTATAAATAGGTTTGATATGATGGCATTTTCACTTCATAAACATTTTGTGAAAAGATACATTATTTTTGTTATATCGTTAAAGATTATTTACTAGTTCATAATCAGGTGCATGATGTAATGTTACATGACTGACATCTGGATGAGAAGTTCTGAATTATGTCTAGTCATTCCTAAGCAAAAGCAGTAATTTATATATGATTGATTATGTAAACTAGTAATACAATTATACTTGATGGCTATCTCTTTCTAGGCGAAACTTTAAGCAACCATTGGTTGGGCTAACTTTAGAGAGAATATCGTTATGATGCGGCCAGTTTCAGACAGAAAATTAAAGTTACCTCATATTGCTTATTTGAACCAACTGTTGTTACTTCATTATTATGCACTCAGGAAAATAATTTAAATTTTTATTTTAGTATATATATATAAATGAAAGCGACAACACGCTTTCCATATTCATAGAAATCCCCGCTGAAAGCATAAGACCAAATGTATGTATTTTTAACGAATATGTGTGTGTGTGTGTGTGTGCTCTTAAGTTATTCTTATACCTACGCATAATCAATTCACAAACTCTGCTGCCACTAGAGATTGCTAGACCTTTTATAAAAGTGATACAAATTAGTTAATCGCTGTAAATCCAGACAGCAATGAAGTGGAAGATTCATCAATATCTTTTATTGCTTATCATTAGTTTGCCAATCTACTTTGTTCGCGTCTTCATATAAAGTTAAATTTAAATAACTCCAGTGATTAAGGAAAAAACTCTAGTTTAACATCACAAGGACGACATTCTCATTGGTTGATGTGAAGGGAAGTTTCCTATGTTTACACAGGCGTATAGAGGCTGAGTGAAGCAATCAATCGGCCACACAACAGGGTGGTTCAGTAATACTGCAAGCCCGCATGACAGTGCAAATCACATATTGTAAGCTTACCCCATCCCCCTCTTTTAGGGGAAAAGGATGTATTATCGCATGTTATCAATGGAGATATCAGTGGTATTATAACACAATTGAACTCTTCCTGCCGTGATCCTATTAAGTGTATGTGACAGATCACCGTGTGCGAAATATGCATTATGTCGGCAAGCTTCATATCATCATCATCGATATGTTACCATTGTCCGACTGACCGATGCACATAAGGGGTGTTTCAGTAATACTTTAAGTTTCCATGATAGTGTATATCCACGCTGTTATCTTGTCCTTCTCGAGCTCGGTGTCTCTGAACCATATTATCTTCCGTTCCACCCATCCCTAGCTGTATGGAAAAGCCCTAAATGAAATCAAATCTAGATTTTCCTCAGGTTCGGATTCTGAAGTACCACTAAACTGGGGCTTCGTTAACATCAGAATTACACCTTTTCAGAGATTAATCGTTTAGTCGTAATGTTAGAATGTTCCCTCATACTCCAAAAGAGGTTTTTAGCCTGTTATCAATGGTACCGGTCATGCAGTGGTAGTAGAAAACAAAATGAACTCCTCTTGCCTTGACTAATGATCAATTCATGTTGAAAGGTACATAAAGAAACAGCCCGCGCTAAAAAACGTAACGACATCATCTCCATCGTATTCATTACATGATTTTTGACAAGAGGAAAGTCAAATTATATATGATTAAATATACATATTTTTAAGAATATTATATCAAAATATGTCTTTATCTGTGGGATAGGTTTTATGTGTAATCATACCCCCGTGATACAACTAATAAAATAACTTTATATGTTCGAGTCTATATCATATGTGGTAATGTTTAGTTTAAAATATACGATTTTCGTAATGATTGAAAAAGCAGACTAGTTAATGTTACACTAATTTATGTTTGATATATGAAGTAAGAAGTATTATGCAATTAGAATTTATGTAAACTTTAATACAACATTGCCTGAACAGCAGGAAGTCAGTTCAAGAGCTTGACCTTCAGCTTACAAGGAGCATTGACGACCCTTAAGATAACATGAAGAGAACAGTTGGCTTCAGGGGTGATTTCGAATCAACGCCCAAACAGCTTCATGGCGATGCACTGTGCAGCAAGTCATTCATACAGGTCGGCAATCGCTGGTGCATGTTTGCACAGTTCACGACAGCAGTAGAGTCACGTGTAAGCAGTGTAATCACACCGAGAGACGACGAGACGTCAGCAATAGCCACCGCTGTCATACTACACTGAAGCCAAATTTTTAAAAGTCTGCAAATATACTGCAACGTTTACAGTCAGTGAAACCGAATGTCATCAGTGGTCCACCGGCAACATGCTACTGGCGCTTTTACGTCAAGTGTTTACTCCATCTACTGGCGCTTTGTCAATAGAGGGCCTAGTCTGTCTCACAGTCCCTGAACCACATTATTTTCTCTACGGCCTAGCCCTCCCTGCAATGCAAAAGCTCTAAATGTGGCAAGGCTAGATTTCCTCAGCCTCTGAATCTCCCATCTGGGGCTCCTTTTCAATTCAAATGGGATTATTTGTTACTATCAAAATTTTATATATTCAGAGGCTAAGCGTAGGTCAAGCTTAAATGTCACTATCAGTACCTGCTAATCTGTTCAGCTTGAACTTACACAAGAAATACCTCAGTCACTTCCCACAGAGGTTACTCCTGTCATATCTTCCTACGTAACGTAGGAAGATTAACCTCTGTGGGAAGAGAATGCAAATACCTCTGAATTGGCATTTTGTGGAGGAAGCCACTTCTTTCAGTGATGCAATCAATTGTCCTCAATTTGAACAGGTGATATTGTACAGTGGACCCAGAAAAAGAGGATGGGTTGTTTGGATTGAAATATATACCACAAGAATAATTCTTCCACCCCAGCTGTAGACTAACGCTTTGTCTCTGAATTAATATAATACTGATAGTAACAAATAAACCCATTTAAATTGGAAAGGACCATAAGCTAGATGGAAATCCCAGTGAGAACCCTGTACCTGAGGGAATCATCAATACTTTAGGTTATATCTGTGTTCTGTGTATGTACATCCACTGAGCCACCGGGGCAGGTGGTGAATGGTTGTTTCATCGTACATGTCAGGATTTCACTTCTGTGCTAGACTAACGCTTAGTCTATGTATGCTTATAATTTTGATAGTAACACATAAAATCATTATAACTGAAAAGGACGCCCAAGGTGAACCCTGAACCCACGGAAATATAGACTTGCTTCATTTAGGGCTTTAGCATTACAGGGAGGGCTAGACAGAAGGGGAAAACATGTGGTTCAGGGACTGTGAGACTTCCCCAGCTGACATACAGATATAGATATAAGGCTGTAGAAATTATTAATCTCTTAATCTTACATATTATATCATCGGCTTACAAAGCTTGATTCACAGTTTAGAGAAGAGAAATCAACATCTTGCCAACCCAGCCAAACAGTCTTGTCACTTGACCGTGTTTCATTGTTTACCTATGGGTTACTCTGTGTAAACAACCCCGGGAGACCGAGACCTTGTTATGGTTATAGCAAGGGAGTTCCCCAGCAACATGTTCTGCTTCACAACCACACAACATGGCTGTCGCTGGTGGGCTATTTTTAACTCAATCCGAGGCGGTGTTTCCATGACCGCACAGATGAGAGTCATTTCTCGTCGACCAATCAGAATGTGTGGTATGAAACAACCCGGTGATAGTTTATTTTAAATTTTGAGGCGCCGACTCTGGGATTGCCTCGTCACCGTGACATTGTGATTAAGTTTCTTCACAAATACACCCCCCACCCCCACCCCCCTCTCTCTCTCGCTCAGTTCGGTGACTCCTGTCGTATTGACCCTACCAATGTTAATTTCTACTGCTCCTCACCATTATCAATCTAAACAAGTTCATCTATATTTAACTAGCAGTTTCAACAAAACCAACACAGTCACATTGTTTCTGCTGGTATATTGACAAATGTAATCGTTTAGCTTTTAGGTCGCACTGAAGTGATTAACTTGATATTCCACAGTAGATACTCTGTTGATATATTCTCCATTTACGACCACTGTGGAATCAGGATTTGTATTGATCTGAGGCACCGTTACCTCGGCAACTGATGGTGCTATCTTTCTAACACAGAGCTGAAGTCTTTACGTAATGCCATTTGAAAGTGGTCAAATGCAACATATGTTATATTTGGGATTACACTTTCTTAGTAGGTGCCTGACTCTGAGGGTGTGAGTTCGAATCCCGGATGGGGCTCAACTCAAAAAGTACTAGAATTTGTACTTTACTAAGAAAGTGTAATCCCAAATATAACATATGTAGCCACAAAGTTGCTTCACCCTGTGTTATCTGTGTTATCTAACCCGGGGCTCTGAGGAAACTGTCTGCTACACTTTGAAACGGTTTGGGCTAGTTAGAGCCTTTACAAGGACGTTTGACTGATCCATTGCCACTTGTTCAGACGATGAATGTTTCTCACTACACAATAACAAAAGTTACAAATCCCATTTGTCAACAATATTACAAAAGTTACAAATCCCGTTTGTCAACAACATCACCATATTTCGTGGATTAATTGACTAATTACTTACTATTCATAACGCCTAATGAATTCTTATACGACATTCGTTTACATCCGACATGCCAATATGGCGATGTCAATTTCACATCTGATTTTAATCCTTCCAGTATCTTAAAAGAGCCGACTATCTTCTGATCATTCCCATAAACAGTTCAGTCATCGATCACATAGATTGTCAGTGTCCAATCGAGGGCTTTATGCTTAAAAACAAATAATAAAATAACATGATTTATTATCTGACCCCAAAACAAGTGTTACTCATGTACAATCGAGTTACGTCCCCTGATTGTAAGACGGTGACATAGATCCAATGCAAAATAGAAGAAATATTTGTCAAATATACGGAACATTATGCTTAAAAATACATCAGTATGCATAAGAGATTCATAGAACGTCGGCAGGATCCGATTGTGTGATCAGCTCCCGTAACTAGACTAGATTTAGCTGCTAAACACTAACAACATATTGTTGGCACGGTAATGGTGGTGTCTCTAACTCTGTCGCCTGTCCCACCCGTCCCGTGATCATGTCAAGAAAAAAACGAGAGTGCGCTGCATGATAACCCCCGTCAAGTAGAAAACAAACACATTCGGAGTGATGAAACTATTTGTGATAAGAAAAACAGAGGTCAAGGTCATGGTTGTGATGTGAGGGTGTAGCGGGCACAAAACATACAGATATTCAGGGGAGTAGAAACATACCCAAAATGACTCAGCTCACAAACTCAGCTCACCAACTCTAACCCGTGAAGATCCGAGTGACAATTGTTCTGCAACCCATGCTTGTATTAAGAAGCGACTAATGGGACAGACACACAGACAGACAAGTGTTTATTTACTTCAAAGACTTGGACTAACCGTCCCTCGTCTGTTTTCTACAGAAATGTACATTTGTGCCAGACAATAGAGGCTGGACTTATTATCTATACAAACACAGTTTAATATACTTAGTCAAATACAGCAATGGAAGTTTAGAGGTACACTGCAACAGCTCTATTAATTTAGATTCATTTGGAGGGTTCCAGTAATATTTACATATATATTTTACTCTGTTTGTATGGTGATTTGGCCACACAATCAAAAAATGGTATTCGTCCTCTATGACACGTATATCGTCCGTTAAGAGGATCTGACGAAGAGACTTGACACATTCAAGTACCGAGTCTGTGGACAGAGAGGTTCTTCTAGGAACACTAAAAACAAGTTTCATATACTTACCTTAAGGTGAAATCACAAACCTACACATTACCCAGAATAAAGTGGTAGGTTTGCCAGGAGACGGTTTGTAGATGCATGGTGTTAAGATTATGAAAAGGAACAAAGCGAAATACAACCCAAGGATGAGATCTGGGAAAGAAATACGCAGATTTAAACGCTACTGGTCAGATGGCTTACATGAGCAATGGAATAATATTGGAGATAAATGTGATTTTCAAGTTTACAAAGTTTATATAAGGTTTACGAATAAACACATATATTATACAGCCGCTTCTGACTGCTACACAGGTGGAATGTCGAGAGACAGACTTTAATATGTGTTTAGTATTGATATTTTACAGGCGCTTCTTTGGCTGCAAAAAAGTACTGAAGAGTGAGTGAGTATAGCTTTACGCCGCTTTAGCATATTCCAGTAATATCGTGGCGGGGGACACCAGAAGTACTGAAGAGGCGACAATTTGTATGTTTACTCAACATTCACCAATATAGTTGCCAATAACCGACTTTGAACCAGACAATTTTGTGACTATAACCAAAAGTATCAATCTACGCAATTTGGATACCATGACATACATCAACCACCCAATCTCGGGTGTGTTCCTTTTACGACAAGCATGGGTTGATGAAAATAGGTTCTAACTCGGATCTTCACGGGTAGACTATCGTAATACTTTTATCCACTGAGTCACCGGGGTAGGTAATGAATGGTTGTTTAACCTTACATGCCATGACTTCACTTGTGTGCAGGCTTTCTCCTGTACACGTTGCTCGAATTTCTCTAATATTTGGTTTCACTAATACTATAGAATTTATTTTCCAAGTTTCAGGCCACAGGCCCATAGAACATACATAATACAAATATACATGAATAACACATGGAAATTGCATCGGTGATTATTTAGTGACTCTCGTAATTTATAAGCGTGGAAGAGATATTTCGAGAGTTGTGTAACAGTGTAGTTACATTTAGAAGACATAAAATGTACAAATTTTCCATATGATGGATTAGTGTAGAAATTGTTATCGATAAAACACGCCGTAATGCTGAATATGAATTACATATAAGTAAGAAATGATATTCATTTTAGATTAAATTAGAACCTAGTAATCTTGGGCACTGTGGGCAGAATCTTTTATTTTCTTCTGTATTAGTATGACATCCAGTTTTGATTATAAGTTTATGGCAGCTGCAGCGAAATCTTGTTAACGTTTATTGAAAGGTCTTCTTAACTACTGGCTGAAGGTAAGGTTTCTATATCTAGTACTGATTTAAAAGTTGGACATGTTTTAAGGTTTTTTTTAAGGTTTTCAATCCCCTGTTGTTGATCACAGTCCATGATTCTACACAATAAGGAGTTGAAGAATGAATCAGGTCATTTGAATAGTAACATTTCTTTCACCGGCATTTTATTAGTCCATCACATCTTCAATGAACCCAATACACATTGTCAGCTTTTACAAGGAGAGTTGCATGCTTCGACTGTCATATGCTAGATTGGGTCTGTGGTTGGTTGTTGTTAAACGCCGCACTCAGCAATATTCCAGCTATATGGCGACGGTCTGTACATAATCGAGTCTGGATCAGACACTCCAGTGATGAACAACATGATCATCGATCTATGCAACTGGGATACGATGACATGTGTCAACCAAGTCAGCGAGCCTGACCACCCGATCCCGTTAGTCCCTTTTTACTTACAAGCATGGGCTGTTGAAGACCATTTCTAACCCGGATCTTCACGGGTATCATATATATGGTTGGAATATATATTCCATTTTGATAAATGCTGTTAACCTTTACGCCATTACAGCTACGTTTCAAGTATGAAAGCAAGACCTTAGGTATACCTATTCAAGGTCATCATGAATGACAGAAAGGTTAATGAAACTAAATTCGTTAAAAAAAAATCATTCTATTTTTTTATATTTTTTATTATTATTATTATTTATTTTTTTATTTATTTATTTTTTTTTTTAGGTGGGGGGGGTAATTTAATCAAAGTTACAGACGTGAGCGATTCAGTTTAAAAAACGAACGCGACTGCAAATGGGTCGAAATAGGATAGAAATAACTGCACAATGTTTTTCAAAATCCTCGGAGATTCCAGAGGTGGTGAAAAGTGAAATATTCCTGTAAAATATTCTTGTAGACGACACTTATGATTGATACCGTGTGTGAGAGAGAGACACTGGGTGAATGATGTTTTACGCACTATACCAGGCTGCAATGCACAAATCAACCTTAGTGTTACGACAATCATAAGTCTGTGTTAAGGTACGGGAGTTACGATCATCTTAGCGCCAAGATCGCTTTGTTCTACGACAGCCAACTATGTAACATCATATCACATCATCCTGTAAGTAATATTGTCTCCATCAAGCAAACCGGTGGTCGATAGCATGGGCACGATTCATTCCCAAACAATTGTGGCTAAAACAATCACTTGATTGCCTGGTTTGTTTACAGGTTGCTGAAGATCAGTTCTAACCTGGATCTTCACGAGTCTACATATATGTCTTGAAGATGTGATAGAAAAGATATTCTGTCGCCAACAACAACATTATCTTCAAAGTGAGAATGACAATAAACAATTCCAAACATGTGAGTGATCGTCACGAGTCAGTTATGTATGGTTCGTTCACCCAAATCCCTGTTTCTTTGTGAAGACCAGCTGTAGGCTTTCAAATTACTCACACCCGGTCTCGGGGGAATGCTTCGGTTCAAGGTTATGCAGTTATCCATCATGACACATTATTATCGACAAAAGAGTTACAGTTCATTTGCTCTTACAAGTGTTTTATTGGCATGTGCAGTGACCGTGACGTGGACACGTGTGCGCAGCAAACTGCGTTTCCGTGCACCTGAATTCAATCGTAAAATGGAATGGAATACTTCATTGTACATACATGTAGGACTCCGTGTATGGACGTCAGTCAGACCCTCGTAATAGAGTTAGTTAGTCTCATCATCTAGCAGTACCGTCATAATGACATTGAGCGAGACGGTCCTATACAGCAGGTACAGGTATCTCGCAGTCCTATTGTTACGCTAAACAGTCAGGTACAAGGATCTAGCAGTATCTTTATTGAGCGTGACAGTCCGATACAAGTATCTAGCAGTATCGTTAAGCTCAAACGTCCGGTACAATCATCTAGCAGTACCAGACAGACAGAGAGACAGAGTTTATTTTGTAATGTCGGCCTAATGGCCCATAATACAGTTACATAATATAAGGTACAGATGGACAGTGGTCATTCTCATTAACTACATTGTAGCTTTATACCTGCAAGAGAGTATTTGGTGTATAAATAAAGCAGTAATGTATATAATACGTGGATGTTTAGAGCATAAAATATGATGGAGTGAGAGTGGGCCCTTATATACATTTCTAAGTTGGATGAGATATTTTTCGCGGAAGTGTTGGTACTGTTTACAAGAAAAGAAAATAGGTTTTTCGTCTTCAATCTGTGGGGAATTGCAGAATGTACAGTAGAGCTCTTCAATAGGCACATCCTGATTACAAAAGATGTTGGCTTTAAAATCGTTGTGGACAATCCGAAATTTGCAGAGAGCACGTATGAGGTCTTTACTTTTTAGTTCTGTGATGTAAGGTTCCAGTTGGAGAACGTATTTGAACTGTGAGTATTGGTTTAGATGTTAAATGTATTGATATCGTTGCGCCAGCTTTGGTGTCCTATATCTGTAAGTCGTTGTTGGAAGATAAACATGAATAACTTTACATTTTCAACTCCTTGGTTGAACCATACGTGTTAAAAGCCGGTTCGGAAAAGAATGGTTCTTACATTTGACACCCAGTTCCTCTTGCCTATATCGTCGAAAGATTTAAGCATCGTATATGATTGTAAAGGGTAACGATTATTCTCCATATGCAGTAATTTGAACCAGAATTTTATTACTTTGGCCTGTGTGAGCGCGAACATAGGAAGACGTCCTAGTTCACCAAGGATGGCCTTATTTGACGCACATTTTCCAAGTTTTACGAACCTTTTGAAATACGTTGTTTGGATCCGTCCAATGACCTCTGTGTATCTGAAGCCCCATATTTCCGATCCGTACAGAAGTATCGGTACTATATTCCTATCAAATATGGTTGAAGCGGTGGAATAAGTCAATTCTTTATTTTTATTAAATAGTCTGAACACAGACGGATAAGCTTTGTTCGCTTGTTGTGCAAGAGTTTCACATGCTTTTGTCCAAAAAGTCTTGAAGAAAACACAATCCCGAGGTATTTATAATATGTTACAACTTTTATTGGTAGTTTGCGATACGTCCATTTTTCAAACTGGGTGAGGATTCCTCCGTTGCGAAACACAACGATATTAGGTTTATTCAGATTCACTTCCAGTCCCCATTTGGCACAGAATTGTTCTAGGACATTAAATTGACGTTGAAGAGCAATGACGCTGCTTGAGAATAGAACGATGTCGTCAGCAAACATAAGGAGGAGAAGATCCTGTATTTCTGGAGTGACGAATATCCCATGATTACGTGACTTATATAATGCAGTTGCAAGTTCATTGATGAACAGGATAAATAGTACCGGACTAAGGTTACATCCTTGTCTAACCCCACGCGAAGTATCAAATGCTTCTGATCTCTGGTTGTCCACTCTAACACATGCTTGCACTGACGTATACATACTCTTCAGTAGCACAAGTAACTTTCCGTGGCATCCACTTTTAACTAATGTATACAATAATTTATTCCTATCCACATAGTCGAAGGCCTTTGTGAAGTCGATAAATCCACAGTAGAATCGCCCTTTCGTTCTATTTAGATACTTAAAGCACAGTGCCTCTAACGTGAATATATGGTCTATCGTGGAATATTGTGGACGGAATCCAGCTTGGCTTTCAGAGAGTAAATTGTTGAAATCAATCCATAATCTAAGTCGTTTTTCAATTATTGTTGTAAAAATAATAGCAGTACCGTCATTTAGCTTGACAGTCCGATACAAGTATCTAGCAGTTCATTGTTAAGCGTAAAGGTCCGATACAAGTATCTAGCAGTTTCTTTATTGAGTGTGACAGTCTGATACAAACATCTAGCAGTTTCTTTATTGAGCGTGACAGTCCGATACAAGTATCCGGCAGTTTTTTCATTGAGTGTGACAGTCTGATACAAGTGTTATAGGGACTAATTCAGGACAGCCATCGTCCAAATATTTAAAAAGTCCAAAAGTATGAAGACATTTGTGAGACTTTATTGTAATATATATATATATGACGCTAACCTGTATTTTTAATCACTACTGTACATCCTTATCACTACCGCATTGTAAATTGACTTGTCAGCCCATTAATTATTGTATAAGACATTTATAACCTTCATTGGTAATCCCCCTTGGCCGTGTCTGCCATCACATCAACTGGTCAAGGAAGTGCTATTGTTTTTCTGTCTGTCCATTGATGAGTCGTCGCCTGTCCATTGTTGTCAAAAACTGTATATATACTTAGTATGCTCACATCTAGACGGTAAATGAGTACGAGTCCTGTCGACGCATAACCACGCGTTGACAATTTTGGTGTAAGAATCCTGGTAGAGTAGCTTTTAGCTTACTGCCGATCCTGAAACCTCTCTATGTGCCTACAATTAATATTGTATATCTAGGATGATTCCCCAAGTTCAACGTCTACTTGAAAAGATTGCAAGTGTCTTGACCAACATGGATCCTCAACGCCGCCATCTTGAATGGAGCATCACACAGCAACCACCTGATGGACAACCTACAAGTTAAGGATGAAATACTCAGATACCACAGTCCAAGCAAGTACACGTGTCTCTGATGAGATCTGAGAGATCTGTGAGATCTGATCACAGCCATCAATATGGAGATCCTGTATTCATACAGAAAATACCTCAAAGACATTTTCAAGATGGACATTGTGTACAACAGAACTCATCAGGACTTACTTATCTGTGTGTACTTAAATGGACTCAGTTCACGATATACAATGTGTTATTGTTGATAAGTGCAACCAGGGATGTTAGATCACAGGCCAGTACATTACTACTTTCTTATGCCTATACCATAATGTATTAATTGCGTGTGAACAATGTACACCAAATTAATTCTGTAAAATGAAGTCAGAATAAGGATATTCTTAGGCCCAGCCACCCACAAACACATACGTATTTTATGTGTCAGTATTAAGAAGACATTAACAGCGAAGTAATATTCAGCATTATAGAATTTTGAAGTCAGAGTAGGATTTATTTTTTCTTATTGGGCATAGCACCCACAAAATATGGGCAAGCTCCGTCACAGACACGGGGAGAGCACCCATCGTACTTAACAGGGCAACAGTACCCACAAGTACCGTCTGAGTCGCGCGGTATAGTTTGACTCCTGGTTTCAAATTTCTTAATGTGAACTATTTGCTGAGATGTTTATGTGTACTTTTTATGACGCTAATTATTGTCATTATTTGGTACTGAGCCTCTCAAACTCTCAATTCTAGCTTATTACTAAAAATCTAGTTTCTCACTAACAACTGCAATTTAGCAATGGGATAAGATAGGTCTCAACCTTAACACGTAGGTGTTATTAACAGTGCTAGTAGATAGAAACGGCCGCTCTACTTCACCCCAGACTTATCTCACCCCTGATTTCAAAGATCTTTTTAATGAAATGTTTATTGAATCCGTCCAATGCAGTAATAAATACCTGGATGTGAAATGTACATTACAACAAGTCAGACTGGCAAGATGATCACTCCTATACTGTCATGGCATAGGTATATCTGTTGCACGAGATTTCAATGACTTTAAGAATTGTTCGTTAGTGATTATTTACCGATCTGAACATTTGGTATTGATATAGCTTCACTCCTATCAGATTTATTTAAGCTTGGGGTCCAAGCTTTACGGAACGGAGGGAAGTTGTTATAGTGACTTATTCAGGACAGCCATCGTCAAAATATTTAAAAAGTCCAAAAGTATGTACTCAAGACATTTGTGAGACTTTATTGTAATATATATATGACGCTAACCTGTATTTTTAAACACTACTGTACATCCTTATCACTATATATACTTAGTATGCTCACATCTAGACAGTGAAAGAGTACGAGTCCTGTATTCCGACTGTCTGTGTAGGGACGACCACGAGGAGGTGAATGCCGCTTGTAGGAAACGCCCTGGGTTTGAGCAGGAACTCTACACACCTCATTTTATGTTTTGTGTATTTGTTTGTCATGTAACTAAAGAAGTTTGAGCTCAACTATGCCTTCGTCTTCATCAACGCTCACTTCATCTTAACATGAGCTAATTCCCCAGTTGACGCGTACACCACGCGTTGACACAAGCATCTAGCAGTTTCTTTATTGAGCGTGACAGTCTGATACAAGTATCTAGCAGTTTCTTTATTGAGTGTGCCAGTCCGATACAAGTATCTGGCAGTTTTTTCATTGAGTGTGACAGTCTGATACAAGTATCTAGCAGTTTCTTTATCGAGCGTGACAGTCTGAAGTATCTATCAGTTTCCTTATTGAGTGTGACAGTCTGATACAAGTATCTAGCAGTTTCTTTATTGAGCGTGCCAGTCTGATACAAGTATCTAGCAGTTTCTTTATTGAGTGTGACAGTCTGATACAAGTATCTGGCAGTTTTTTCATTGAGTATGACAGTCTGATACAAGTATCTAGCAGTTTCTTTATTGAGCGTGACAGTCTGAAGTATCTATCAGTTTCCTTATTGAGTGTGACAGTCTGATACAAGTATCTAGCAGTTTCCTTATTGAGTGTGACAGTCTGATACAAGCATCTAGCAGTTTCTTTATTGAGTGTGACAGTCTGATACAAGTATCTAGCAGTTTCTTTAATGAGTGTGACAGTCTGATACAAGCATCTAGCAGTTTCCTTATTGAGTGTGACAGTCTGATACAAGCATCTAGCAGTTTCTTTATTGAGCGTGACAGTCTGATACAAGCACCTAGCAGTTTCCTTATTGAGTGTGACAGTCTGATACAAGCATCTAGCAGTTTCTTTATTGAGCGTGACAGACCGATACAAGTATCTAGCAGTCTCATATTGAGTGTGACAGTCTGATACAAGCATCTAGCAGTTTCTTTATTCAGCATGACGGTCTGATACAAGTATCTATCAGTTTCCTTATTGAGTGTGACAGTCTGATACAAGTATCTAGCAGTTTCTTTATTGAGTGTGACAGTCTGATACAAGTATCTAGCAGTTTCCTTATTGAGTGTGACAGTCTGATACAAGTATCTATCAGTTTCTTTATTGAGTGTGACAGTCTGATACAAGTATCTAGCAGTTTCTTTATTGAGTGTGACAGTCTGATACAAGCATCTAGCAGTTTCCTTATTGAGTGTGACAGTCTGATACAAGTATCTATCAGTTTCCTTATTGAGTGTGACAGTCTGATACAAGTATCTAGCAGTTTCCTTATTGAGTGTGACAGTCTGATACAAGTATCTAGCAGTTTCTTTATTGAGTGTGACAGTCTGATACAAGCATCTAGCAGTTTCCTTATTGAGTCTGTGACAGTCTCTGATACAAGTATCTATCAGTTTCTTTATTGAGTGTGACAGTCTGATACAAGTATCTAGCAGTTTTCCTTATTGAGTGTGACAGTCTGATACAAGCATCTAGCAGTTTCCTTATTGAGTGTGACAGTCTGATACAAGTATCTAGCAGTTTCTTTATTGAGCGTGACAGTCCGATACAAGTATCTAGCAGTTTCTTTAATGAGCGTGACTGTCCGATACAAGTATCTAGCAGTCTCTTTATTGAGCGTGACAGTCCGATACAAGTATCTAGCAGCCCATCGTTAAGCTTTATGGTACGGTTCAAGCATCTAGCTGTCCTATTGTAAAGCTTAACAGTCCGATACAAGGATCTAGCAGTCCCATTAAAAATCGTGCAGTCCAGCTATGAACTCTGAAAGCTGAGTACACATATCCAGTTGTCCATCTGTAGTATGGCTTTAAGTATGTCTTAACTTGTTCATGCGTGACTGTGTGAAATGAACAATCTGCTCTCTTTGTCCCTTTGAGCATTGCTTCACGAACGAGATATTGTCGAAGTCAAAACTCCCAGACACTCACTAATTCACAAACTTGAATCCGAACACTCATGTGAGTGAGTGAGTATGGTTTTACGCCGCTTTTAGCAATATTCCAGCAATATCACGGCGGGGAACACCAGCAATGGGCTTCACACATTGTACCCATGTGGGGAATCGAACCCGAGTTTTCGGCGTGACGAGCGAACGCTTTAACCACTAGGCTACCCCACCGCCCCCCAACGCCTATTTGAACAGCATTTCGGTATAATCCTTGAGTGAAGCTTGTCTAACACAACATACCTTGGTTTCCTTCGTCTGGGATTGAACATAACCAACACAGCATTTATGTAACAGCGTTAATTTAATCATGTCTTGGCACATTTCTCTGCCCCAATTTCATCAGAATGTTATACAAAACATAACAGTGGGAATTCCCCGGAGGTTCCACAGCAATCATATAAATGATCTACTCAGACTAAAAGATGCACGTCGTCATAGAAACATTGATCCATTGCTCGAGTGAAATAGAACTTATTTGTTGATGGGCGTGTTCATACTTACTAAAACAATAACACCATACAAATTTGATTACTGAAATATTGTCAGAAATGGTGAAGAAATTGTTTCATCAATATAATTAAATATTCACTGTAAACATGATCAAACGTCTACAAATGGTGGTCGTGTGTTAAACAGCGCCTGCCAGAGAGCGGAAGGCCGGTGATTAGATCCAATGGTCGCGTCGTACCAAATACATGAAACTATGACATTTGATGTTGCCTTGCCTTTCGCTCTTAAGGGATAACATAAAACCGATCTACTCCCAGTTAGTATAAGGTAGCAGAGTGGTTGTATCTTTGTGGATGGCAGTGAAAAACTAACCCAGCTGAAACTGAGTATCATTAAGAAGAAGTCGACTGAGGGCCAAAGCAAAGTTCCCTAATTAAAACGAAATGGAATTGCGTAGTACAGCCTAGCTCAAACTCCCCAGGACAGGAATATTGCCAACGGCGTCAAACCTCACTCACTCACTAACGTAGATACATTTGTAAGGCAGTTTCTTATTTTAGAAATGTTTTAAGAAGTGTTACAAAAGCTACAATGTACAAACCTAGATTTCTTGGCAATTGGTCTGATAGGGAAAGTCATCAAGGCAAGGCGTGCGTTACGAGACTGACGTTTACAAAATATTGTGTAATCAATATAAGCGCTCAACAATATGAAAATTACGTTCTTCAAACAAAAAAAACCTCGTTAATCTGAAGGATAAAATACACAATGGTAGATTGGTTTGGTGACAGGTTGTGAGTATGGGTAGAATCAGTCCTATTCAATCTGAGATTAGCACAGATGAATGCTTTTGTCATTTCCAGAATATATTCTCTCCCAGCAATGTAACTGATGTTATCTCAGATCAATGATTCAGATGTAATTTTCCAGGAATGTTTGATACTGATAATACCATGCTTAATGCACAGATTGCGGACAAGAAAATGGTTGATGTTGTGAATAAATTACTATTTCTACGGAAAATCATTTGGCCCCAACAACCTTACAGCAGAAATGTTGAAATCCTTACTATCAGTGATGCTTCGTTATGTTGCTTGTTTATTCAATAAAGTATATTCGACAGAATACTTTCCAAAAGCGTGGAGCCAAAGCTTAACTGCAAATAATGGGATCGCTGCAAATGATCCCAATAGGATATTAGGTATCAGTCCACAAATGATCCCAATAGAATATAAGGTATCTGTCCAAACAGTGTTTTCGTGAAGTACTTAATAACATATTGTGTCTTTGGGTTGAGCAAAATGACTATTTGTAGAACGGACATGTTTCAAACATGGTTATGCAACATTTGTCAATTTTTTAACTCTGAAACCATGAAATTTGTTTACTTCCAACAAGTCATTGATGCTGTTGATCGTGAGAGGCCACCCTGGCTTCTAAGAAATAGTTGCAACATGTGCAACATTGGGATTACACTGTCGGAGAAAAGTACAGATCCTAGTACTTTAGGGCTTGATTCGAACTCGCAGCAGCATCTAATCGCAGCAGCAATCATGTAGAGATATGATTGCAAGAATAGTCATCCCTACTTAAAAGCAACTCTCGCTTTGACACTATTATATATACACAGAGAACTTAATTAAGCACCCCCTGTATGTTTGCAATGATAGGTTTTCAACACGTGCATACAACTTCTCGTGGTGACCAAGATGGAAACACATGCGTTCTTCTGACCCGTTTCATCCTTTGACTCATACAAAATGACAAAATGATTGGAATTCATGTTGATTTTATGATGATAATTGCTCATTTAAAAAAACAACACTGATTTTCATACATATCCATGTCTGTACAAGTATGGCCCTGGAATGTTTAATGTTGAATTTATTGGTGAATGTGAACATTCAAGATGTCATTTTGCGTGTCTTACACGATTCAAGGTCAATACCGAGTGTAACCTCCATGTGACAGTATAACAGCCAGTACTCTCCTCCTCATACCCCCTATCAGCCTCCTAATCCTCTGAAGTCTACACCATTCCTCATGTAAAGCAGCTTCCAACTGGGTCAGGTTCTGTACAGGAGGAACACTTTGTTTCACACGACGACCAGTCATGTTCCAGAAATGTTCCAAAGGGTTAAGATCGGGGCACATTCAATCGGGTGCTTTTCAAAGTTCTTTGTGTATATTTAAAGTACTTCAAGAACCATTAATTTATCTTGTAGATTCCCTTTTGAAAATTACTGTAAAACATTTTGAAAATTAAGAGGTGGCACTTGGTATCTAACTATTGAGAAGGACAGGAGGAACGGTATCTCAAGACACGATCGGTTAGAAACATACTGTAATACACATGAAATAGAAGATGTTTACCACCCGTGAATATCCGAGTTAGAATTGATCTTCAACAACCCAAGCTTGTCATAAAAGGCGACTAACGGGATCAGGTGGTCAGGCCCGCTGAGTCAATTGACACATGCCACAGTATCCCAATTGCGTAGATGGATGATCATATTGTTGATCACTGGATTGTCGGGTTTATTTACAGCCCGTTGTCGTAAAGCTGGAATATTGTGTGCGGCGTTAAGCGACAAACAAACAAGAAGATGTTTAACATTTTACAATTATCTGTCCATCCCTAGATGAAGTAAAGAGTGAGTGAGTTAACATTTAACGTCACATCAGCAATATTTCAGCAATATCGTGACGAGAATAATTTATCATACTAAAGATCAGTACATACCTTGGCAAAGTATATATATGTATAAAGGTTCAAAGGAATTCAAAGTTTTATCCTTTTCTGATAAATGTTTGAGATAAGAGCTATTGTTGTCATTTCATAGCTATTTTTAAGCATGACATTTTGATTTAAAGTTGAAACATCGAAATAAATTTTATAGAAAATTCTTGTCCAAGCTTCTCTGCTGATGCAATATACCAATCATACAAACCAAAGTAGTTTACCCGCAGTTTACATGAAAACATAAAAAATAATACAAATAAAGATTTCTTAAGAGCAAAGGCTGAAATTGTCCTTTTCCGTAGAATGACCCCTTAGCATGTATCATTTTATCTCAGAACAGATTCTAATCCATAGGAATTAAGATAATACAATCTACAATAAAAGCAGAGAATGCAAGATTAAAGAACAAATAAACATGAAAAGATTAATGTAATATGTTAACTAAACAAAGAACAAGTCACTGAAACAATTTTAACCAAATGTGATCAATGGGAGACGCTATTTGAAAAAAACGGTATTGATTCCTTTACTCATTGTGGCTTTCGTGGTGATTCGCGGAACCGAGGTTTGTACTTGAAATATTGCTTTAGCGCAATTGGTATTTTTCAAATGTGGCTTTCCCGGGCGGACACCCTAATGTATGTTTGTCCATGGCCCTCCATGCAATAAACACCATTCATTCAAATGTGCTAAAACTATCCATATTCATTATTTTCACTCAACAAAACGTGACATGTTCTCATACAGTTAGTCCCCATCTTCGATTAACTTGTGCAACATATTTCTATTCTATTAGGAGCAACGCTCAGTCGTTACCGTAGCCTAGTTTTGAGATAGAGTCGACGTCCAATCAAATGTCATTGTTTTGTAGAATGGTAACGGTTTGGACAGTAACGGCGAGGGGAATACAACCTTACGAGGGACTGATAAAACCCCGTATTTTCCGAGACACGATGTGATAACGCATTTATCTAGCTGAATGTTTTTACTAAATCAAAAGAAAACAATACGCATCAATTTCATTCTCAGTTGTTGTGGCAAAACGTTTCCTTGCTGCTATGTTGACACCAGCTGATCGATTGACCTCAATGCAGCGCACGTTACTAAAGGCTTGGAGATGCACGCTTTTCTCACTTCGCGTGGTCACCGAGGCGTGGCGGGATAATATGATTTTTGTACTCCCTGCTCGCGGATCGTGACGGGTGTACATGGTATTTTATCAAAGTCACGTGAACCAATCAAACCTCGACATTCTTACATGCAGCTGGATAAGAAACATTTAGGTAGGCCTACGTACTGCTGTTCCCAGATATGACCAAAACCTATATCAAACAATAAAGACTTATATTTTACCAAAACTAGCTGTCTGCATCAACATATTATAGGACTTCTTTGGGTTAAATAGGTTTTGTGGTTTGCATCACTCTTGCAGTGGCTATAGACTCTGAGTGAGTGAGTTTAGTTTTACACCGCACTCAGCAATATTACAGCTATATGGCGGAGATCTGTAATTATCGGATCTGGTCCACCAGACAATCCAGGGATGAACAGCATGAACATCAGTCTACGCAACTAGGATATGATGACATGTGTCAAAACAGGCAGTGAGCCTGACCACCCGATCCCGTTACTCGACAAGCATAGGTTACTGAAGATCAATTCTTACGCGGATCTTCACGGGATCCTATTGACTCTGAGGCAACCTTCTCTTTCTGTTCGAAAAATCGAGCATTCAGTGTCGAAAGTGTTAATCCACAGGTAATTAAGGAGTACTGTGCAGACTAACATAAACATTTCTTCTTTGAACAGCATTTTAGAAGTTGGGAAGTACAATATAAACAAACCTTATGGATAACAATTTCTTTATTTCGTAAGTGCGACGTTTCGATACGGATTTTTGTACCGTTGTCTTTGCTCGAGGCCAGCAGATTGCTGATATTAGACCAATGTACCGAAAAGTTTCAGCTGGGACTATGACATCGCGTTCAACGTCATATCGGGCAACAGGAGTTCGAGTCAAAGGGTGTTCTCTGTACATGTAACCCACACTTGAATATATTGTACAATGTTTCAAGATGATGATGGCTGGCCCAGACACTAACATCTGCCTCACAACAAACTACAAATACGAAGAATACTCAGTGCATCTTCACCTCACCTGTCTGCCTCAAAGTTGTGGAACATTAGGAACAGATTGTCATGTATTTTCGAACCTATTACTGATTTTATGACAAATAGGAATGAGTATGCCGCTTAGAAAATTGCATACCCGTATTATAACACTCAGGGTATACTCAGACATCGGCAGTTTGAGCAAAAGTATCTTCTGCGATTACTAACACTGCCCTTCTTCACCATGAAATGGTCGACTTCGTGACATCACCTGGGAATACTTCGGTATTCTTGTCAGTAATCGTGTCTGGGTCAGACATGCACCAACCAAATCCGCGTGTCTGACCACCCGATCCCGTTAGCGCCTCTTACGACAAGTATGGGTTGCAGAAGCCCGGATCTTCACGGGTCACCACCATTTACAAACTATAAGCTATCAGTGGTTACACATTTCTCAAAATGAACTACTTTCAGATGTTGATGCGCCCAGGGATGGTAAAAATATTTAAGTTAAGTTAAGGGGCTGTACTAACTGTTCAGCAAGTGATTTGTAACCATGCACTGCGATACTGAAGCTCTAATGCAGAGATATTGCCTAAAAGCACACCAAAACGATTTTAATACGACTATAAAAGAGACGTTTTTCAGACAATGAAACAGTTATGTGTGTAGTTTCTGCCAGACAGTCCCCCCTGTGATAGATCCTCCTCCTCCTTCAGCATACAGCCGGCACGTGGATGGATTGTCTACGTGGGAGAGGGAGATGCACAGGTGTGCACAGGTGTGTTTGGTAGTGTTGGTGAGTTCGTGTTTCAGGCTGACGTCAGTTGTGGAAAACACCTGAGAAAACCAGTGTTCACCTCCGAGCAGTTTGTATGCAGCTCCATTATCCATGATTGTACATCTCTACCTGTACTTTCTTCATTGGAGTTAGTAATGTTCCCGTTGGTAATGTTGCCGATGTTACCATTGTCAGTGCTGTTTGTACCGTTGTTGCTGCCGTTTTCGCCACTACTGCCACCGTTGTTACCATTACTGTTTCCGCTGTTACCATTACCGTTGTCGTTGTTACCATAAGACACTGAAACTATATAAATGGCGTTTACATATATGTATCTAAAACAGGGCTAAATGCAACTACATGTACCTTGAATTCTACGTTTCACATTTCACTACGCAAGCCTGAACATAAGAGTATCTAATGAACAAGTAATTGTTCAAGAATAATACACGGAAAAACTAACATGGGAACACAAATGGATCATAAAACAACTGTGTTAATGTTCTCAACATTGATATGGTTCGTCCTCTCTGAGAAAATGGTATTTAACAGTTGATGCCCGAGACATCAAATCGAGTAGCCCAATAAATAACTGACCGGACACACAAAAACAAATATATTTATACACGTGTAAATATGAATGGGTGAGTAAAGTTTAAGGTTGCCTTCAGCAATATTCCAGCAATATCAAGGCAGGAATGCGAGAAATGGGCTTCACACATTGTGCCTGTGCGGGGAATAAACGATATACGAAATGTGAGGTCAAAAGTCCGTGAAACAGGCCATCCACTGGATATAAGAAATGGAAGTTCAAAAGACCGTGATAACAGGCCAACTACTGGATATAAGAAATGGATGGTCAAATGTCCGTGATAACAGGCCAACCACTGGATATAGGACATGGATGGTCAAAAGTCCGTGATAACAGGCCAACCACTGGATATAGGACATGGATGGTCAAAAGTCCGTGATAACAGGCCAACCACTGGATATAAGAAATGGAAGTTCAAAAGACCGTGATAACAGGCCAACTACTGGATATAGGACATGGATGGTCAAAAGTCCGTGATAACAGGCCAACCACTGGATATAGGACATGGATGGTCAAAAGTCCGTGATAACAGGCCAACCACTGGATATAGGACATGGATGGTCAAAAGTCCGTGATAACAGGCCAACCACTGGATATAGGACATGGATGGTCAAATGTCCGTGATAACAGGCCAACCACTGGATATAGGACATGGATGGTCAAAAGTCCGTGATAACAGGCCAACCACTGGATATAGGACATGGATGGTCAAAAGTCCGTGATAACAGGCCAACCACTGGATATAAGAAATGGATGGTCAAAAGTCCGTGATAACAGGCCAACTACTGGATATAAGAAATGGATGGTCAAATGTCCGTCGATAACTGTGGAACCACTAGATATAAGAAATCCGAGGTCAAATGTTGATGTTAACAGGCCAACCACTGGATATAAGAAATGGAAGTTCAAAAGTCCGTGATAACAGGCCAACTACTGGATATAAGAAATGGATGGTCAAATGTCCGTCGATAACTGTGGAACCACTAGATATAAGAAATCCGAGGTCAAATGTTGATGTTAACAGGCCAACCACTGGATATGAGACATGTAAGATCGAATGTCCGGGATAACTGTCCATCCATTGATAGGAAAATCAAGTCTTCAATATCCCCAGAAAGAGATTCTTTTGGTGCAAAAGGTACACATAGCTTAAAAATGTTCATGAATGATCAGCGATGACTTCAGTTGTTCCCGAAAACGATACTTATATCTAGGGGTGACTATTGAGAGGGAAACAACTATTGCGATACCGATAGTTTATTGCGACCAAATATTGCAATACTATTTTTTCTCCTTGAATTGTCTCATTTGAAGTCATTTCCCAAATGGATGTATAGTTCATATGAAATAAAAACAAGCTGAAATAGTTTAAGTCTCTTTTAATAACTGACAAGAAACTTGAAACCCAGATCAAGTGAACAGTTCAAACATAAACTCAATGAAGCTGCAAGTCTGCACCCAAACAATAAAAAAATACAAAACAACATAATTATTTAGTAAATAATTGCGCTGCACATTTATCAACGAAAGTCAATTACTAGTCACACATACTATCGATGCATCTATAGTTTTTCTACCATCGATTAATTGCTATCGGAGACTGAACAATTACAATCCATCGATAGATCGATGCATCGTTACAGCCCTACTCATATCCTGCCCTACCGGTAGCACCCGCCATTCACACAGCTTCCTTTTAAAATAGAATGTGTCTCGCCTATACAGTAGGTTTCATGCCTTTCGACTGCAGGCTGTAAACTTTGGTTTGGTTTGTTGTTTAACGCCGCATTCAGCAATATTCCAGCCATATGGCGGCGGTTTGTAAGAAAACAAGTCTGAACCAGACAATCCAGTGATCTATGCAATTGGGATACGATGCCATGTGTCAACCAAGTCAGCGAGCCTGAGCACCCGATCCCGGTGGTCAGGCTCGTTCACTGGGTTGACACATGTCATTGTATCCCCGTTGCGTAGATCGATGTTCTGCTGTTGATCACTGGATTGTCTGGTCCAGACTTGATTATTTACAGACCGACGCCAGAAAGCTGGAATATTGCTGAGTGCGGCGTAAAACTCACTCACTCAATGCAATAAATATCATTCATTCACATGCGCTAAAGCTGTCTATATTCGTTATTTTCACTCAACAAAACTTGACATGTTCTTATACAGTTAGTCCCCATCCTCGATTAACTAGTGCAAAATACCTCTATTTTATTAGGAGCAACGCTCAGTCATTACCTTAGCCTCGTTTTGAGATAGAGTCGTCCAGTCAGATTTCACAGTTTTGCGTTGACGATTCGAACAAGTGACTATTCAGCAGGACATATCTCATCTTGTACAGCTGTTGCCTTGGACGTCATCCCCTTGTAACAAAAGCTGTAGTTTGTTCCTGTGATTCAATGATTCAAAGTACATCAAGCGCTTGCTGGGATGAGGCCACGATGTTTAGTGTGCACCTGAAGATCTTTGACAAACTCACAGAAGATGACCCATTTGGATTGGCTATTGAAGATTAGCCTATGACCGGATGAAGTTCGGCGCTGTGTTAGTGGTAAGACACGTGTGCACGTAACCATTACAGATCGCATTTATCTCTTTACTTTAGTCTTGCAAGTATATTACATATGTAATCATCTTTTATATCATTTTGCTATGAATGTATGACATATGTCAATATATGTTCATGATACTGCAATATGATATCAAGAAAATATCCAAATACCGACTACGATATTAACAAAGCCAATAAAGTCGTTAACTAATACAACAGAATGAAAGTTAAATGAAGAGAAGTACAAATGTTTAACCTGAAACATTGAAACTATGACAACTGCGTTTAAACATAATACTAATTTATATGACAGAACAGTGTTTTAACCTTTCACAACCTACTCAGGATCTCAATCTGGTACTTCAGTGACATCTTTAGATGTTTTCACAGGCTGACCATAATTAGATGCGTTAATTTATTGTTGAGTATGTGACAAGCACTGGGACTCTCCTGAAGTTGATCACTAAGATTCAGCACAGTAAATATGGGTCAAATCTCGCATTTCTTGATTGATTCTGACAATAGTTCGCCAATGCTGTTTTGTTAGCATTGTTTGCACGACAATCCGATAATGTGGACAATCTTTAGATCATGGGACAATGTGAGTTCCTGATTCAAACGCTGTTCTGGATTGTTCAATGTCTGTGATGGAAATCACAGATAAATCGTACTTAGCGACGAGCTACTTTCTTGGAAATATTGAATTTTGTAAAGTAGAGCCTCGGGGATCTAAAACATAGATGGTGGTCGAGAACATATATAATGTTTGTCCTGATTCGCCACAATAACTGGAATATGAACTTGGACCATGAAAGTGTTAATTCAGTTCTGTATTTTGTTACTGTAGGCGATCGGCCCAAACTACGTACATGCCATAGACAAGTTTTATAGGTGTACACTACTCGATGAAGAGTATTAGCATTCAAGTTAGTGTTCTACCGAGTCACATTGCTTGATATACATACCTAGATTCTTAATTAGAATTGCAATCGTTGGTTGACACATATTAAACCTAGATTAAGAAGGATACAAGTAATACTTTGTGGGTATGTAATTTGTACGTAGCTTACTATAAGTGGGGCATATTAAGAGAAAGTGATATTTACAACATAGGCTTTTATTTCTTTCAATATTAATATACCTTCCAGTTTAAATACTTAACTGACGGGAAAATATGGAATTGGGCAAGAGCAACCCTAACTCTTTTTATAGTTTTAGGGGCGGTGGGGTAGCCTAGTGGTTAAAGCGTTGGCTCGTCACGCCGAAGACCCGGGTTCGATTCCCCACATGGGCAGAATGTGTTAAGCCCATTTCTGGTGTCCCCCGCCGTGATATTGCTGGAATATTGCTAAAAGCGGCGTAAAAGTAAACTCAGTCAGTCAGTCAGTTTTATAGTTTTATAATGCGAGAAAACCCTTCCCACATTCAAAACTAAGGTATAGTGAGTAAGTTAAAATTTACAAAAAGAAGTAGGATTAGGTTTTGTTACCTTTTGGAAGTAAACTATGCCAGTCTTGTTCATGGATATAATTTCAGAGGAGATAAGAGAGGAAGGGAGAGGAAGAATCTGGTTGTTTTTTCTATCCTGCTTTTGATTGCATTATTATTCCTTTTGCTTTTTTTTTTGTTTATTGTTTCTATTGCGTTATTTAATTCTGCTATAGAGTTTCAAATCTCCTGTTTGACACTGATGTCGGAAGAATCTTGTGTTATTTTTCTTCAATTTCTTGCTTCAATTCTTTTTCTCTTTTTTCCATTGATCTTTTTTTCTCGGAAGAGTATTTAATGGTATGACCCTAATCATTAACAGAAGCCTTTCAAAGAATAACTGATCGCCTATGTTAAATATGATTTTCCCGTTCTCTTCTCACTTTTTGTATTGTTCAATGATATTTGAAATAACGTTTTGGCTTTCTTAACATAATCTTTGTCATAAAGAAGTGAATTGTTGAAATTCCAATATCCTCTGCCTCTTTCAGTGTTATCAAATTTAAGGGTTACCTAATGAATAGAATGATCTGATCTATATGCTGGATCTATTCCGGTTTTATGTATGAATTTTTCGAGGTCTTGCGATAGAAGGAAGAAATCGAGTTGGGATTGCTTAATTGGTTTTGTTTGTTTCCAGGTAACTCGTTTTGAGTTTTGGTGTAGGTCTCTCCTAGCATCATACATGTTAAAACATCGATAAGTTCTAGAACCTTTTCTCTTGCATTCGGATTATTTACAGCTTTATAGTTATATAGGTCAATATCCGGAGTTTGGATTAAGTTCCAGTCGCCACAGATGGAATGGTGATCAGAATCGAATCTTTTAACAATAATAAACTTTTTTTTTTCAAAGAACGATGGCGAAGCTGTTAATTGGTTTGTAACTTAAAGTTTAGAGTGGTACTGTTAATACATTATAGTTTAATTATAGAATTCTATTTGTAGTTCTGGTTCTAGAAATTACGTATGTGGATAGTCGAGCTGTTGTTTTGTTATAGAATAATATTTTTTCTGAGGGTAACTATAATATGTTGTGTGTGCTTTAATTTAAGTGCATCTTTGTTTCATGGTAATTAGAAAGTTCAAAGTTGATTTGATAATGTGTATTAATTTAAGCAACTATACGGGTGATTCTAGTGGTATATTGTGTATTTTGATGGGTTTTGTTATTAAGTTGATGTATTCTGTGGAGATCTGTGTCCTTTTGTTGGTCTTGATTAGTAGTGATGTTTTTTATTAGTGTTTTGCATATGGTCCATGATGTTATGTCAGCTGTGTGATGTGGTGAGTTGGATTAGGTTTGGTTGTATTTTGTTGTAGTTGTTAGGATTGTTAGGATTGGATTGGACATGATTATAGGTTTTCAAATTCCAAGAAAATGCTTGTCCTGTGTCATAGTATATACATCATTATGCGTTACTAAAGTACCAGATATGTACATCAAGTTATTGGCAAAACAAAGTTAATAATTAAACAGCAAACCACTCAAGGACAAGCATATGCTCCATGCATACAACTTAATGACATTCATTATATACATGTAATCCAATATAAGTCGAAACATATAAATTGACGACTTCTTTGGGTTAAATAGGTTTTGTGGTTTGCATCACTGTTACAGTGCCTATAGACTCTGAGTGAGTGAGTGGGTGAGTTTAGTGTTACGCCGCACTCTGCAATTTTCCAGCTATATGGCGGCGGTCTGTAAATAATCGGATCTGGACCACCAGACAATCAAGGGATCGACACCATGAACATCAGTCTACGCAATTTGGAACCGATGACATGTGTCAACCAAGTCAACGAGCCTGACCTCCCGATCCCGTTAGTCGCCTCTTACGACAAGCATGGGTTACTGAAGATCAATTCTAACCCGGATTTTCACGGGTACCTATAGACTCTGAGGCAACCTTCTCTTTCTGGTCTAAAAATCTAGCATTCAGTGTCGAAAGTGTTAATCCACAGGTAATTAAGGAATACTGTGCCGACTAACATAAACATTTCTTCTTTGAACAGCATTTTAGAAGTTGGGAAGTACAATATAAACACAGCTTATGGATAACAAAGTCTTTATTTCGTAAGTGCGACGTTTCGATACCAATTCTTGTACCGTTATCCTTGCTCGAGGCCAGCTTATTGCCGATATTAGACCAAAGTGCCGAAAAGATTCAGCTGGGACTATGACATCGCGTTCAACGACATATCGAGTAATAGGAGTTCGAGTTAAAGGGCGTTCTCTGTCCATTTAACCCACACATGAATATACAAAGTTTCAAGATGATGATGGCTGGCCCAGACACTAACATCTGCCTCACAACAAACTACAAATACGAAGAATACTCAGTGCATCTTCACCTCACCTGTCTGCCTCAAAGTTGTGGAACATTAGGAACAGATTATCATGTATTTCCGTACCAGTTTGCAATATTCCGAAATCGAACCTATTACTGATTTTATGACAAACAGAAATGAGAATGCCGTTTGGAAAATTGCATACCGTATCATAACACAGAGATTTAACTCAAATATCTGTAGTTTGAGAAATAGTATCTTATAGCGATTACTAACACTGCCCTTCTTCGTGACACCACCTGTTAATACATCGGTATTCTTGTCAGTAATCGTGTCTGGATCAGACAAACCCTCTGGGTCAGACATGCACCAACCAAATCCGCGTGTCTGACCACCCGATCCCGTTAGTCGCCTCTTACGACAAGTATGGGTTGCAGAAGCCCGGATCTTCACGGGTCACCACCATTGACGAACTATAAGCTATCATTGGTTACACATTTCTCAAAATGAACTACTTTCAGATGTTGATGTGCCCAGGGATGGTAAAACTATTTAAGTCGACAAGGGGTGGTGCTAACGTTTCTACAAGTGATTTGTAACCATGCACTGCGTTGCTGAAGCTCTAATGCAGAGAAATTGTCTAAAAGTACACCAAAACGATCTTAATACGACTATGAAAGAGACATTTTTCAGACAGTGAAACAGTTATGTGTGTAGTTTCTGCCAGACAGTCCCCCCTGTGATAGATCCTCCTCCTCCTTCAGCATACAGCCGACACGTGAATGGATTGTCTACGTGGGAGAAGTATACACAGTCAGAGAGGGAGACGCACAGGTGTGCACAGGTGTGTTTGGTAGTGTTGGTGAGTTCGTGTTTCAGGCTGACGTCAGTTGTGGAAAACACCTGAGAAAAACCAGTGTTCACCTCCGAGCAGTTTGTATGCAGCTCCATTATCCATGATTGTACATCTCTACCTGTACTTTCTTTCATTGGAGTTAGTAATGTTCCCGTTGGTAATGTTGCCGATGTTACCATTGTCAGTGCTGTTTGTACCGTTGTTGCTGGCGTTTACACCACTACTTGTACTTTCGCCATTGGAATTTCCGCTGTTACTGTTACCGTTGCCGCTGTTACCATTACCGTTGCCATTGTTACCATTGCCGTTGCCATTATTACCGTTGCTGTTGCCATTGTTACCATTACCGTTGCCATTGTTACCATTACCGTTGCCATTGTTACCATTTCCGTTCCCGTTGTTACCATTGCCGTTGCCATTATTACCGTTGTTGTTGCCATTGTTACCATTACCGTTGCCATTGTTACCATTACCGTTGCCATTGTTACCATTACCGTTCCCGTTGTTACCATTGCCGTTGCCATTATTACCGTTGTTGTTGCCATTGTTACCATTACCGTTGCCGTTGTTACCATTGCCGTTGCCATTATTACCGTTGCTGTTGCCGCTGTTACCATTACCGTTGCCATTGTTACCATTGCCGTTGCCATTATTACCGTTGCTGTTGCCATTGTTACCATTACCGTTGCCATTGTTACCATTACCGTTGCCATTATTACCGTTGTTGTTGCCATTGTTACCATTACCGTTCCCGTTGTTACCATTGCCGTTGCCATTATTACCGTTGCTGTTGCCGTTGTTACCATTACCGTTGCCGTTGTTACCATTGCCGTTGCCATTATTACCATTGCCGTTGCCGCCATAAGACACTGAAAACATATATATGGCGTTTACATAAATGTATTTAAAACAGGGCTAAATGCAACTTACTACATGTACCTTGAACCCAACGTATAGGTAAACATATCATATGCATTTCACTACGAAAGCCTGAACATAAGAGTATCTAATGAACAATAAATTGTTCAAGAATAATAGCCCGGAAAAACTAATATGGGCTCAAGTTTTACAACGCAAAATGTATCACGAAACAATTGTGTTAATGTTCTCAACATTGATATGGTTCCTCCTCTCTGAGGAAAAAGGTATTTAACGGTTGATGCCTGAGACATCAAATCGAGTGGTCAAATATAAAACTGACCGGACACACAAAAACAAATCTATTTGTACATGTGTCTTTGGGTGAGTTAAGTTTAACACTGCCTTCAGCAATATTCCAGTAATGTCAAGGCAGGAATACCAGAAATGGGCTTCACACATTGTGCCTATGCGGGGAATCGAACCCGGGACTTCGGCGTGACGAGCAAAGGCGTTAACAGGATAGATGCAATGTGCAGATTTATACAGGGGATAGAATATCATACACCTGGATATACAAAACCATATCTGGGTCATATGGCATAAGCAATTATGTAAAATCAATTATGACTCATTGAATATAGGTAATACAATCCATCCGATTTTCATTTATTAAAATTCTTTTACTGAGTCAGATTGAGACATATCGGTAAGAACACAGTGTTTGAGCAGCACTTGACGTATGTATGGGCCCCTCGTTAGTTTTTATGCCACTCTCCCACTGCTCGTGGTACAAAAATGACGCAGGACAATTAAACCACAAATGCCCCATTGCAATGCGTTAAATATTTATCTCTTGTATATCCACTGGATATAAGAAATGTAACATTCCACCCATTGGATATACGAAACGTGAGGTCAGTTGTCAATGATAACAGTCCATCCATTTGATATAGGAAATGTTTGGCAAAACGCCCTTTATAACAGGCCAACCACTGGATATACGAAATGGAAGGTCAAATGTCCGTAAGAACAGGCCAACCACTGGATAAAGAGATGGAAAGTCAAATGTCCGTTAGAACAGACCAACCACTGGATATAAGAAATGGAAGGTTAAATGTCCGTTACAACAGTCAACCCACTGGATATAAGAAATGGAAGGTCAAATGTCCGTAAAACAGGCCAACCACTGGATATACGAAATGGAAGGTCAAATATCCGTTATAACAGGCCAACACACTGGATATACGAAGTGGAAGGTCAAATATTTCCGTTAGAACAGACCAGCCACTGGATATAAGAAATGGAAGGTCAAATATCCGTTAGAACAGACCAACCACTGGATATAAGAAATGGAAGGTCAAATGTCCGTTAGAACAGACCACCCACTGGATATAAGAAATGGAAGGTCAAATGTCCGTCAGAACTGTCTATGATATCAGAAATTTGAGGTTATATGTACGCGCTCCGTCCAAAACATGTAACAGAAAATATCAGTGGATAGGAAAATCAAGTCTTCAATATCCCCAGAAAGAGATTCTTTTGGTGCAAAAGGGAAATAAGCTGTAAAATTGTCATGGTTGATCACCGATGACATCAGGATACTCATATCCTTCCCTACCGGTAGCATCCGCCATTCACACAATTTCCCTTTAAAATAAAATATGTCTCGCCTGACTCTATACTGTAGTTCTCATGCCTTTCGACTGCAGCCTGTAAATTGCGGTTTGTTTTGTTGTTTAAAGCTGCACTCAGCAATATTAAAGCTATATGGTGGCCTTCGGTAAATAATCGAGACTGGACCAGACAATCCATTGATCAACAGCATAGCATAAGGATCGATCTTCGCGAATGGGATACGATGACATGTGTCAACCAATTCAGCGAGCCTGACCACCCAATCCCGATAGTCGCCATTTGTTGCTGAAGACTCATTCTAACCCGCAGGCTGTAAACAACACAAGTGATCGATAGACAGGAAATCCGGTTCGAATTTTATAAAACTATGACTGTTATGTAGAAGTGCAAAGTCACCTATGCTTATTAGTATAGGAAAACGTTTTGGAAATAGATTCATTTTGCAACCCAGCGCTGCTGAGAAATGTCAGGTCCAATGTCAATGATAAAGGAACCATCTCTTACCTCTCAGGGAGACCAGTATCACGGTAACGGCAAGTAAGAGATGTATGGAGCCCATCACCTGTCTAGCAGCTCGATTTCTTCGTAACAGAATTAATCCTTCAAAGCGTTGCTATGTCATTTCCTCGTCGGCTTAAAATGTCAGTTGAGTAGCGTGAGATCATAGAGTGCTTAATTCTGCGCCAGTAGTATGGATGAGCATGGATCCTCGACTGAGAGGTATGTGTTTGTTAGAATATCCGTACTTGGTTTCTGTCAACTGGTTAATCAGGTTGATAACAATCCCTGCCCCTCAGAGTTTCTGCTATGGATCGCAAAAATGAATTGAATCACCTTGAATTCCTAAATAAACAAAATTCCATGTATGACTCAGTGTTTTTCTTCAACACAAAGTTTCAGTAGATTACACACACCGTTCATTTCTTCAACACAAAGCTTGAGTATAATCTCCAAACCTTTCTAGAACGTCTCCAAGCATTGTCTCCATAAGCTCGATGTGGAAGTTGATGCAAGACGGGAAAGCGAACAACGTCAGTGTACACGGACAGGCCGGGAAATCTATAATGTCTTGCTAGACGTTTGTTGTTGTCATCATCCGGCCCCTGAACAATGAACAATGACACTTCAGTCTGACTTAAACAATAGCAACGTTATCTTAGTCGAAGCCTTGATAGCGAAACGTATATTGATTGGAAGTTCATTTTTGTGCATGAACGACGATGTTGCAGGTGCGTCTCTATCAGCTGAACTGAAACACAGAAACTTATTTGCAGTCTGGGTTGAAATTAACGTTCTTTACGTAACCATTAGGTCATAATATTGCATGTCAGCGTTATGTTAGGATGTTCTTCACATGGTTCATGGTTTCTTGGTGGACAGAGGGACCCAGTCTTCAAAGATGTACGTGTCTTCACAGTCACTGGTTATCTCTTACAAATATTCTCTGAGGTTTGGGGCGGTTTGATAAGAAACCTTTACCATTGCCCCCTATTATGTTTCTGTATGTCTTGGATTGCGTCCATGCTCCAGTGAGCACAGCGTCTGCCTTGTTTTAGATACTGAAACACAGAAACGTCCGGTGTGTTTAAAGGTAATGGTGAAGCTACCATTACCTGTCGGTGGTGTGGTGGATAAATCATCTGCCTGGAGATCGGAAAATCGGTGGTTTGAATAACGATGGAGATGTTAGAAGATGGTACCGGTAGATTGAGCACCAGATCAGCGTCAGTTCGTGATGCAGCAAGAATATGTGAAGCAATGGAGTGCTTGCCCATCTGCGCCATAATTTACCCACTCCATTTACAAACAAATTATAGCCCATTATTTCAAAAGGCGGAATAGTGGATTAACGATTTTTGACAAACAATGAATCGTAAGAACCTAATGCTAATGAATCGTCTCCCTCAGTGTGTAAATATCTCCACACTTTGTTAATTAAAAGATTTAAACAAACAGGAATGTGCTGAAGTCATCAAGTGCTTGCAATTACGTGTAAGTAAATATCTACCAGGAGGTTGAACTGTGACATTTCCTTTTATCTATACTGCACCAGCTCACCGACAAGAAACTAAGAACGAATAGAATGATATTGTCCGTACATTTTCACAAATATTTCACAAACGGTGTCTGTTGTTAGTAACGGAGAAAAAAATTAGGTCAGGCAGTGTTATTTCTAAGTTTGTAAATTCCCAATACAATGTTTGACATTCTGTATGTATGGTAACTTTCTTTAATTTTCTGCTGTGCGAGAGACTTGGTTAGAAAACGAGCGTTCGCTGGTCACGCCCAAGACCCGAGTTTGATTTCTACATAGGTGGAATCTTAATCCGAGTGTCCTGTCTTGGGATGTAACAGTAGCTTCACCATAACATTAGTGTAAAACTCTGCCCCACTTACTCCCACTAAAGAGCCTTTGATTCTGTTCAAAAACCGCCATAATTATAAGAATTCACTCCTGAAAAGATATCAAATACACAATGCCATTTCGAAAGTGGCCGAGTTGGGTATTTTTTTCTGGTTTTGCTTTCGTATTTGGTGGTTTATGATAATGCTGAACAGGTATACGCATTTTGTGATGTTTTCAAACGAATGTCGAATAATGAGATACTCACTATAGACATAGTATAACAATGAAATACATAATCATTATATATGCATGACCATGTTAATTAGTTTCATGTCGATCATTTACTAACTAAATAGCAATCGGCAATGTCATGATGATTGGGAACAGTAACAATAGCCGTCACATCCAGTAACACCTCACGGTCATTATACATTGGTTAATATGTTCAAACATCGTTAGGTCTTTATTTATTACTTGGTTTATACATCCACCGACCCGAAATAAAAAAAACCAAAAAACTTTATTTTTACGTTTGTTTTGTTTGTTTGTTTTGTTTTTTTTTTTGTTGTTTTTGTTTTTGTGGGGGTTGTTTTTGGTTTTTCTGTTTTTGGTTGGTTTGGTTGGGGTTTTGTGGTTTTTTTTTTGTTTGGGGTTTGTTTGGGTTTTGTTGTTTGTTTTTTAGCCATTATATGCCGCCGAACTGACCAACAACAAAAAAAGTTAAACAAGGAAGAAAAAATTAGCAAATTATACCTTTCAAATATTCCCAGAAACAGTACTTGTATGTGGGTGTGAGATCTCTGCTGGTCCGCACCCTACCATTCAACTTAAATATTTTATTCTCTGAGCTGATTAGTCAGATATATTCGCCTTTACCTGTGGAACAGAGGGAAAGGTAATGCCACAGGCAGCTCAGCTGGCATGCTGCACCTGGCATATATAGTATACTCAAGTATCCAAATAACATCTCCATATTCCCTTTTTTTCCTCCCTACCGACCTAAAATATATTTTTTAAAATCCCTAAACCAAGTAATTAAAAAAGGCCTTATTGTGTAAGACAGACAGCTGATGTGTTGCCCTGTATGGTGGGTCAGGGTTTCCTTGTATTAGTAATTGTTGTGCCGCACCAGAATATGCGACAGAAGCACAATTATAAAGAAATGGTAATCTGGTTCTTGATAATAATGTTACCAAATCAAAGGTATGTTCACATTTATGGAATTTGGATGGACGTGAGAGACGTATAGAACAAGACCGCGAATAGCGTCACAGATATCATAACAGTAGGGTACACATTCAGGTTATCCAGTGTATATAATATAGCCCGTTCCAACGTCCTTGACGGTCTATTTTTGTGAAGGACGGTCTCTTAAATAAGTAAGACCGTCCTTCGGTCGGGGGAAATATTTGAAAAAATAAATTTAACTTGGTTTGAATGAAGAGTTTTAGTTTTTGGGACTGGTTGTGTTTGTTCAGGACAGGTCACCTTTTTGGACAGTCGGTCCTTGGACAGTCCACATTTCAAAACTATTTTATACACTGGATTATCATCAAGCATGGACGTTGCTTGAACGCTGCAGCAATATAAGGTTGTCCTTCAGTAGATCGTTGGCATGACACAATAGGAGGACAAGGACATGGTGACGTTCAAAGGCATTTAGAAGTTGGACGAAAATGAATGCATGGCACGTTTTTATGGATAACAACTTCTCTTTATTAGAAAGAATATAGAGTTATTATCCATTAAAACATGTCATGTATTCAAGGATATTGTGTACATAGTGTTATGGCGTCGGGTAGCGTCGTCATTGGCGTCAACACCATGTTCAGTTAAAAGTGAGTTATTTCCTGACTTAGCAAGTGAATATTCAAGATCTTAAACTCTGTTTGTTTTATTGTATAAGAATGGTACAGAATATTTAAGGTCTTATACTTTGTGTTAATGCATGCGAATGGTACAGAATATAGATAGGTTTGTATTCCTGCATGTGAATGGAACAGAAGTTAAGTGTTTCTAAACCTGAAATTACTCTGACTATTGTATTACAAGTACTCACTCCGACAATTGTATTACAAGAATTTACTCCGACTATTGTATTACAAGTATTAACTCCGACTACTGTATTACAAGTATTTACTCCGACTACTGTATTACAAGTATTAACTCCGACTATTGTATAACAAGAATTAACTCCGACTATTGTATTACAAGTATTAACTCCGACTATTGTATTACAAGTATTTACTCCGACTATTGTATTAGAAGTATTTACTCTGACAATTGTATAACAAGAATTTACTCCGACTATTGTATTACAAGTATTAACTCCGACTATTGTATTACAAGTATTTACTCTGACGATTGTATTACAAGTATTTACTCCGACTATTATATTACCAGTATTTACTCCGATTATTGTATTACAAGTATTTACTCCGACTATTATATTACAAGTTTTAACTCCGACTATTGTATTACAAGTATTAACTCCGACTATTGTATGAGAAGTATTTACTCCGACTATTGTATTACAAGTATTTACTCCGACTATTATATTACAAGTTTTAACTCCGACTATTGTATTACAAGTATTTACTCCGACTATTGTATTACAAGTATTTACTCTGACGATTGTATTACAAGTATTTACTCCGACTATTGTATTACAAGTATTTACTCCGACTATTATATTACAAGTATTTACTCCGACTATTGTATTACAAGTATTTATTCCGACAATTGTATTACAAGTATTAACTCCGACTATTGTATTACAAGTATTTACTCCGACTATTGTATTACAAGTATTTACTCCGACTATTGTATTAGAAGTATTTACTCTGACAATTGTATAACATGAATTTACTCCGACTATTGTATTACAAGTATTAACTCCGACTATTGTATTACAAGTATTTACTCTGACGATTGTATTACAAGTATTTACTCCGACTATTGTATTACAAGTATTTACACCGACTATTGTATTACAAGTATTAACTCCGACTATTGTATTACAAGAATTATTCTGAATATATATATTGTATTACAAGAATTTACTCCGACTATATGGATTGCATGATATGACTTTCCACCGTAGCTTTCAAGTACAATAGGTAAGTCTGACATCTGGTAGTCCACACCTCGTACTTTGTGTACCTCTCTGACGTGTAAATTGGCACGGCCCCATAAGGGCGTTGGTTAGATCGCGTACTGTGTGGGCTGACGATAACGTCCTTCATTCTGAAGGTATGAATTTGAATGCCAGGTGGGACTCAGCCAAACAAAAGTACTATAATATGTTCTTTACTGAGAAAGTGTAGTCCCTAACATTAGAATATGAGGAATGTCTTCACGTTCCCTTGATTTAATATCAGATGCATATCCTACCACTTCTCTCATCACCTTCTCTATATGTTGTGTCCATCGCCAGACTGTACTTATCATAACCACATTCCCCTTGTCTGTATTCAGTATCATAACCCCACCCACCTTCACTTTATTTAATATACTGGTACGTGGGGTAGCCTACTGGTTAAAGCGTTCGCTCGTCACGCCGAAGACTCGGGTTCGATTCCCAACATGGGCACAATGTGTGAAGCCCATTTCTGGTGTCCCCTGCCGTGATATTGCTGGAATATTGCTAAAAGCGGCGTTAAACCAAACTCACTAACTCACTCACTTTATTAAATATAAAAAACAGCCACCTTCTCTTTATTAAACATAAATACCACAATAATCTTCTCTGTATGTATTTGATATCATAACCACATACATCTTATGTTCATTAAATATTATAACCAAACCCACATTCTCCTTATTTGTACTAGTGAAGATCCGGATTAGAATTGGTCTTCAGTAACCCATGCTTGTCGTAAGAGGCGACTAACGGGATCGGGTGGTCAGCGTCGCTGACTTGGTTGACACAGGTCATCGTATCCCAATTGCGTAGATCGATGATAATGCTGTTGATCACTGGATTGCCTGGCCCAGATTCGAATATTTACAGACCGCCACCATATATCTGTAATATTGCTGAGTGCGGCGTAAAAACTAAAATCACTCACATTAACTCACCTTATTTAATATCAATGCAAACTCCATCCACTCATACAGAGAAAATGACCAGCATCACAAACATAAATATCGAGAAAACAGCTTCCAGCCTACAGAACACACTGCATGTAATGTCGGAACCACTTTCACCTTCTGTTTGTGCCACAAAATAACCTATCTTTACCGTCTATTTCCTTATCATTGGAATCGTGTCCACCCATTTTTTATCTCATACCAACTCCACCTAATCTATTTATGTCTGACCTGTCTCGTCTCTCTCTGTACTTAATGTCAGAACCGGGCGGTGGGGTAGCCTAGTGGTTAAAGCATTCGCTCGTCACGCCCAAGTGGGTACAATGAGCGATGCCGTGATATTGCTGGATTATTGCTAAAAGCGGCGTGAAACCATAATCACTCACTCACTATTGTCAGAACCACTACCATTTTAAATTAATATCAAAACTGTTTCCGTCACCTTTTTATCAGACATCAAAAAAACTCTAACCCATATCTATAAAATATCACATCCACTGTCTATTTCATATCACCCAGCTTTTGTTTCATACCAGAATTGTAAGAGGCGACTAACGTGATCGGGTGGTCAGGCCCGCTGACTTGGTTGGCACATGTCATCATATCCCTATTGAGTAGACCGATGCTCATTATGTCGATCACTGGATTGTCTGGTCCAGACACGATTATATACAGACCGCCGCCATATAGCTGGAATATTCCTGAGTGTGGCGTAGAACTAAACTCACTCACTCATATCAGATATATGCCCTCTCACGTAAAGGACTGGTACAATTTGTTCCAGTATTCCTTATATTATAAAACATGTATGTACAATATAATGTCAGAGATCATTCTAAATATAAGTTCTGCCTTTATATACCAATTCTTATCAAGCACGTGATTCTTTTCTCCAATCAAACCAGAAGAAAAAAAGACCAACGCAAGATAAACTTTCCGCCAGGCAATATAAAGACTGTTTTTTCTCAGTTTCAATAGTTGTTCCAGAATGAAGACCCTTCTCATCAGCTTAGTGGCGGCCACGGTGCTTGGGGTGGTGATGTCTCTTCCCTTCCAGCGGGACACACTTGAACAGCTCATACCCTTGCCAGGAGCCTGGGGGCGACAAAGTTCGCCCACTTTGTTCACGAAGCCAACCTGACAGCTAACTTCACAAGGAAAGGTAATTCAATGCATATTTGAGGGCAGGCTTCGTTCAGAGTGGTTTGGTTTGGATGACATATCCATGTGACTGTTGCAGATTTACTTTTGCCTGTGCTGATTATACAATACTAATGCCGTCTGAAATATTTTTAGGGAAAAGCACAATTAGGGGATAAGAGATCTGCTATTTGTCAACACTGGCTCCTTTCTATAACCTCCAAGAAGACATGTCTGTGAATGGTATGTGCGAAAATACGACAAACCAATTAGAAGGCATGTTCTTATTTGTGTGAATAAACCCTTTTTAGACTTGTCTATTTTAAACATTCATAGTACAAACATAGACAAACAAAATACATATAATGAAGATAATCCAGAGTTAATGGTGAGAGTGAATCTGTACCCACAACTGTTTTGATGTATCTAAAAGTATCACATAATAAATACTGAGTAATACCTGGTAATGATTAACGTTATGTAATCAATTTCATAAATTGTTATCAATCGAAGCTACATATGAACTGTATAAGAGAGGTGATCACCAAAGGTGGTTATAGCATTCATATCTTGAGACGATTCAAGTGGTATTTTTATCACAATCCTTGCTATAAAATTAATTCTTAACTGGTGCTTTATCAGCATTATAGACAATAAATATAGATTTGAACATTCTTTCAGAGAAAGATGAGACATGTGTCTTCTTGTTTCAATATCACAGATGACAAATATACTTTAATGGATTCATTTATTACTTTTATCTAAATATCAGGGAAATCTGAGGAAGTTAAATTACAAAAATTAGACCTATTTACTATAAAAATATATATATTCAGAATGAAACAGATGAGAATATTTACGGTCGAATATATTTTTAACAACTATTTTAGCATTATTGTTATTGATGTTGTTTCATCAAAGACGCTTAAATCTTTTAAAAACAGCAATATGGTACTTTTTCTGTCCCTTCTTATTTTTTACGAAATGATCAGGTACAGAGTTATCGTACTTGTGTAAAGTAGTTCAGTTGTTCGTACAACAATATTCTTACAGAGTCGCTCTCCGGTTCAATACGAGTTGGACCACGAATGGCTGGGTGTTTGCAGTTTCACTGTATCTGAAAATGTGTTGATGTGATGTCATGTTTCAACTCAGTTAATGACGATGTAAATTCACGATAGTTTAGCACATTTCCCTTCGTGGACAAGTGCTCGTGGACAACACTCGGACTGCCGATTCATACACTAGAAGCGAAAGATTTTACTGACGCAGTGCACATTTTCAGGAGCTTTGTGACAGGTGCCTTCGCTAGGGCAGCCGCTCTCATATTTCTCGAACATATGTTATTTTTGCCATTTAAAAGCGATGCAAACCATATGCGTATCATACTTTGATTGCATCTTCCTTAGTTTTTTGCTACGTTTGTTTGTCTGCGGATTCATTTTTCAAAAAAGGCAAAACATTTGTGTGAATAAAATGCTTCTCCCTTGAATATAAGACTATGCCGTAACTTGCAGTTTCAGCTGGGAACGAATATATATTATCTTCGTCATTTAATAGCGATGCATACTATATGCGTATGATACAGTAGGAAACTTAGATCGCATTTTGCATTTTGGGTAAAGTTTATGGTCACGTATGTTTATCTGATTAGAATTTTTTCTTTGAAAACACAAGTGAGTCTATGTGAAAAAATACTTCGTCCTTTGAAAATGAGACTATGCGGTTACATGATGTTTCAGCTGGGAACTTCACCCTGTTCGTCCCAGACAACAAGGCCTTCGAAGGTCTGTCTAAAAACATCACAGGAAACAAGACCCTGCTGACTAAGCTCATCCTCTTCCACTCCGTCAATGGAACATACAACAGATCCGAATTGATCCGAAACAAGAAACTAAGGACGCTGTCGGGAGGACTCTTGTACTTTAACCACACTAAGACAAAGGTAAACAAGAAGGACAGATAATATAGTGTAGGTTCCTGTATTATAATGACACTAAGACCAAGGTAAAAAAGAAGGACAGATAATATAGTGTAGATTCCTGTATCATAATCACACTAAGACCAAGGTAAACAAGAAGGACAGATTATATAGAGTAGATCAAGGTATTATAATCACACTAAGACCAAGGTAAACAAGAAGGACAGATAATATAGTGTAGTTTCCTGTATTAAAATGGTACTAAGACCAAGGTAAACAAGAAGGACAGATAATATAGTGTAGATTACAGTATTATAATGACACTAAGACCAAGGTAAACAAGAAGGACAGATAATATAGTGTAGATTACAGTATTATAATGACACTAAGACCAAGGTAAACAAGAAGGACAGATAATATAGTGTAGATTACAGTTTTATAATCACACTAAGACCAAGGTAAACAAGAAGGACAGATAATATAGTGTAGATTACAGTATTATAATCACACTAAGACCAAGGTAAACAAGAAGGACAGATAATATAGTGTAGATTACAGTATTATAATGACACTAAGACCAAGGTAAACAAGAAGGACAGATAATATAGTGTAGATTACAGTATTATAATGACACTAAGACCAAGGTAAACAAGAAGGACAGATAATATAGTGTAGATTACAGTATTATAATGACACTAAGACCAAGGTAAACAAGAAGGACAGATAATATAGTGTAGATTACAGTATTATAATCACACTAAGACCAAGGTAAACAAGAAGGACAGATAATATAGTGTAGATTACAGTATTATAATGACACTAAGACCAAGGTAAACAAGAAGGACAGATAATATAGTGTAGATTACAGTATTATAATCACACTAAGACCAAGGTAAAAAAGAAGGACAGATAATATAGTGTAGATTACGGTATTATAATGACACTAAGACCAAGGTAAACAAGAAGGACAGATAATATAGTGTAGATAACGGTATTATAATCACACTAAGACAAAGGTAAACAAAAGGACAGATAATATAGTGTAGATTACAGTATTATAATGACACTAAGACCAAGGTAAACAAGAAGGACAGATAATATAGTGTAGATTACGGTATTATAATGACACACACTAAGACAAGTATTAGGTAAACAAAAAGAAGACAGATAATATAGTGTAGATTACAGTATTATAACCACACTAAGACCAAGGTAAACAAGAAGGACAGATAATATAGTGTAGATAACGGTATTATAATCACACTAAGACAAAGGTAAACAAGGACAGATAATATAGTGTAGATTACAGTATTATAATGACACTAAGACCAAGGTAAACAAGAAGGACAGATAATATAGTGTAGATTACAGTATTATAATGACACTAAGACCAAGGTAAACAAGAAGGAAGGACAGATAATATAGTGTAGATTACAGTATTATAATCACACACTAAGACAAAGGTAAACAAGAAGGACAGATAATATAGTGTAGATTACAGTATTATAATGACACTAAGACCAAGGTAAACAAGAAGGACAGATAATATAGTGTAGATTACAGTATTATAATGACACTAAGACCAAGGTAAACAAGAAGGACAGATAATATAGTGTAGATTACAGTATTATAATCACACTAAGACAAAGGTAAACAAAAAAGACAGATAATATAGTGTAGATTACAGTATTATAATGACACTAAGACCAAGGTAAACAAGAAGGACAGATAATATAGTGTAGATTACAGTATTATAATGACACTAAGACCAAGGTAAACAAGAAGGACAGATAATATAGTGTAGATTACAGTATTATAATCACACTAAGACCAAGGTAAACAAGAAGGACAGATAATATAATGTAGATTAGATTATTATAATGACACTAAGACCAAGGTAAACAAAAAGGACAGATTATATAGTGTAGATTACAGTATTATAATCACACTAAGACCAAGGTAAACAAGAAGTACAGATAATATAGTGTATATTACGGTATTACAATCACACTAAGACCAAGGTAAATAAAAAGGACAGATTATATAGTGTAGATTACAGTATTATAATCACACTAAGACCAAGGTAAACAAGAAGGACAGATAATATAGTGTAGATTACAGTATTATAATCACACTAAGACCAAGGTAAACAAGAAGGACAGATAATATAGTGTAGATTACAGTATTATAATCACACTAAGACCAAGGTAAACAAGAAGGACAGATAATATAGTGTAGATTCCTGTATTATAATCACACTAAGACCAAGGTAAACAAGAAGGACAGATAATATAGTGTAGATTACAGTATTATAATCACACTAAGACCAAGGTAAACAAGAAGGACAGATAATATAGTGTAGATTCCTGTATTTTAATGGTAATCAGACCATACCTAAAGAAGAAGTACAGCTGTACTGTGGTTAATTCCTTATTTCAATAACTGCAAGATCAAGGTACACAAAACCCCGTCACACTGTTGTGTAGATCCTTGAACCTGAATGACCAAGGTGAAAACAACTGGGAAAGCATTTGATAGATACAACATGTGGTACATAGAACATACTCCTGACGGGACTGATATCTGATATACAAAGTACGGGTAGATTCCAACCTTGGCCGGATTTGATTTAGCGCCCAGTGAGTCTGGTCTGTTTTTCTGTTAATGCAGGCAGTGTTCGTGAACGGTGTCAATATTACTGCATTCAACAAGAAAGCCTCCAACGGCTTCATCTTCCTTGTGAACAAGGTCGTGCTACAGGGATCAGGATTGCTGAACACAACCACCAGCAAAACGTCTGGACAACTCCGCCCACAAGCAAATGTCCTGTGTCGTAATGGCACTTGGGGTATAAACTGCACTCAACATGGCAACGGTACCCATGGAAACTTCACATATAACACCAATACTGTCAATCACCCAATCCAGCATGCCAATGGCAAATTATGCATCAATGGGACTTACGGTAGAAACTGTTCTCACCATGGCAACGGTACCCATGGCATTGTAACCCATAGCAACGGTACAATTTGCCCCAACGGAACCGTGGGTGTCAACTGCACTATCCACGGTAACGGTACTCATGGCAATATTACACATGGCAGTATTGCACACGTTCTAAGTCAAAGCTATGGTCAGTACAGCACCTTGATTGCCGACTTAATGAAATCTGGAACCTGGAGCGAGATAGAGAGTAAGTAACACATTTACTTATTGAAGACATTGTGTCACTCTTTGCTTTAACTTTGCCTTTCTTTTAATCGTTTTACTGAATGTATACTTATGTGTTCATTAGTATACTAGCCACATAAAGAAACTGTGCATTGTCAAAATATTATCCCAGTTGATAATTACGATAACAATGTCAAAGGTACATATAAACTTTAATGGAGGGATCATGAGACCATAACAAGTCGGGAGAATTTCAATTGAAAAGTCAATCACAATGACGTCAGGAGTCCACAAGCGGGACAGGGGTCAAACGACCATGTCACAAGTTCAATAACGGGTATGTCTACCATCGGCATTGAGAACAGCAGTGCATCGACGACGCATAGAGCCTATCAAACGTGCAAGGAAGGCTTGTGGGATGTCACGCCAGATTCTCTTAAGTTCTGTTGCAAGGTCAAGGACGTTATCTGGCGGATGAGGAAGACGGCGTAGACGTCGATCCATCTCGTCCCAAACATGCTCTATCGGGGAGAGATCCGGTGAATGTGCAGGCCAAGGCAGTAAGTCAACGTTGTGGTGTTGCAAGAAATCCATAGCAACCATTGCCGTATGAGGGCGGGCATTGTCCTGTTGGCCGTTAACCCAGGGCCATGACGTTGCAGAAAAGGAATTGCCACAGGTCGAAGAATCTGATCCCTGTATCCCACACCAGTTAAGTTGCCCTGAACAATCTTGAAAGGAGTTCTTTGACGCGCTGTTATTCCACCCCAAATCATCACGGAACCACCACCAAAGCGATTCCTCTCCAAGACACAGGCCTGTGCATAACGTTCTCCCACGCGTCTATAGGCACGTTGACGTCCATCACTATGAGAAATGTTAAACCTGGACTCATCTGTAAAAAACAACATTTCTCCACCAAAACAAGAGTCTGCGGACATGATTTCGGCACCACATTCGGCAAGCTTGTCGATGACGTTGTGTCAGGATAGGCCGTATGGCGGGACGTCGTGGTCTGATCCCGTGATGACGTAAACGTTGTCAAACTGTGTTGGGGTGCATACGGCGAAGTCCTGGGATGGTTCGGGCAGTCATCACTGCAGTCTGACACCTGTGGCGAAGATGGGTCACCCTTATCCATCTGTCCGGCGTTGTTACACGTGGACGTCCAGAACGTGGCCGATCGATGACGTCATTTGTGTTCTGGTAGCCTCTCACCAGTGCAGAAATGGTGTTCCGGTGGCAGTGGAAATGTGCAGCAACTTGTCGTTGAGACATTCCCCCACGGACCATCCCAATGGCCTCATGACGTTGTGCAGACGTGAGCCTTGGCATGCTATGCGTTTCAATAGCCGTTTAATTTTTTGAACGATCGCAAGGGCAGGGGTTGAGCTGTCCAAAGTGACAGTATTGTGTGGCATTTATTTGCTCTGTTTCTCTTTCCCGGAATACACGTGCAACAACGTATTGCACGTCTCAAGGACGAACCCTCTGACGTCACGGAACGTGGCACGTGCATGCATGTTGGATACATGTCACTAATCTTTGAGTTTAAATCCTTCTGTGTCTACACAGGTTTGATAAATTTAGATTTTAAATTTGTGTATGCACAGTTTCTTTATGTGCCACGGTAATACAACAATTCTGTGAATGATTGAACTGAAACATGAACTTGCCTTGCGGCGACGAGGAACTTTCTCCATGTTGAGAACCAGTGGCCAAACACGTATTGCTGAACATGTCTCTTCTGTGAATACACAATGTCCTTTATCTCTTCCGCTAGGACCACATGTGACCCTTCTTGCGCCGACCAATGCGGCGTTCAGCAAGCTCCCGACGGCCTACCGAAACAACCTTGACAATCACGCCAAATTTCTGAAAAGTATGTACACCTCTTTGTTTCGTATTCACACATTACCTAACACAAACTGGATATTTCTCCTCCAAGTTGTATTTACCTCCTCAAATGGATCAGCTGTATAAAATTACCATATCACACACAGTGTTGATGAATGCATGTTTTGTGTGTTTTTTCAGGTACAATGATGTACCACATTCTGAACGGCATCCACGGTCCCCATTCCCTGCATCAGAACGACATGCTCACCTCCCTAGAGGGAAACCGCATCCACGTCTCCATGCAGAACGGTGAGACACATATCATGAGAGAGACTAACTGACTGTACATTTTGAGGAAGTAGATCAACACATTGGTTGGTTGGTTGGTTGTTTAACGCCAAACGCAGTATCCAGCTCTATAGCTGCGGTCTGTAAATAATCGAGTCTAGACCAGACAATCCAGTGATCAACAGCATGAGCATCTCGCTACGCAATTTGGATACGATGACATGCGTCAACCAAGTCAGCGAGTTTGACCACCCGGACCCGTTAGTCGCCTCTTACAAGCATGGGTTGCTGAAGACCAATTCTAACCCGGATCTTCACGGGTCCAATACACATAAGCTGAAACAAATTCTTTCGTGAAATAACACTCACCCTATGTGTATAGAGGCCGCGAGATGATAATTCTGATATTCAATTGATATTTTTACATCAAACTGGTTTCCCAAATTGGAACGGAAAACATTTTTCAGTTTTGCACCTGAAATTCCTTTGGCAGATAGAGCTTGAGACGATATTCTGACCCAGAACTGGCTTACTATCACATATGCTTACTATCACAAGGTTTCTAGAGGCTGTTATTTATGGGAAGTTATGGGAAAGTTGTTATCAAGGCATTGCTCAAGTTCTTCACTATGCTTTGCCTGGAGCTATCTAGACACGTCGCGATTCTGACTCGTGTCGGATGTTTTCCTACAGGCTATGCATCGGTTTGTCAAGTAGTCTTTCAAGTGATATTTTTATTATCGTATGACTCTCAAAAATATGACACTTTTTTAAGACTAAGAAGGATTGGGATGTATGTGCTCAATATTCTCTGCTTGCTGAAAAGACGCCGGCGCGTACCAATCATTTAAAGCTGCGCAATTTACGAAACATTCTATAAGCTCTCTCCACTTGGTTGTCTAAACCTCAACGAGTGCTGTTATAAACGGAATAAAATCATTTTGTTGGGAATACATTGCAGGTCACGTGCACCAGTTCAACAAGGTCAGCATCATGAACGTGGTTCATGCCACCAACGGCGTCATCTACGTCCTGAACGGCGTCCTTCACCTTCCAAGCAGCCCTATTGTATGAAGCAGATCAGAAGAAACCCTGTGAAAGAGATGCAATACTGCATCATGTAGAATGTTGTAATAAAATGACACTGCATCGGCCGTGTGTTTTGAAACTTATCATTAGTGTCTCAGCTCCAAACACTGCATTTAACTTATAACATATGTCCGGTACCTCAACTTGTCACACATGCCCGTGCACTAAAGTCTTCTACACTAATTATTACACATGCTCACACACTAAATGTCAACTACTTCAATGTAGTCAATATGTAACATTATATATATACACCTGGAAAAAAGTTAAGCACCCCCGGTATTTTTTACAAAGCTGAATGTTTCGGCTAACATCAGTGGTGTGCATCCACAGTACGTTGGTAAAGCTACATGTTGTTCTGTAAGGTCATGTCTTGACTTCAAGAAAACACAGCAAGGGACAGTTTACTTCAACGTAGTAATAATGGATATGGTACTATACTTATTACACAAAATCATCTATTTTAGCTCAGAATGATACCTGTTGTAGGTGTGGAGCAAGAGAGAGGATCAATCAACATGGCGACATGAGACAAAAACGTATTTTTGTAAAGTGGGAACCTTGTACAATAATAATATCTAGTATACCCTCCACGTGGCAATTATGTTGTTTCCTTTGTCTATTATGTTGTTTCCTTTGTCTATTATGTTGTTTCATTGTTACATACAGTATATATATGCAGCTCCTACACTTCATGTATCACTCTTGCTTGACAACGGTACAAGAATCTGTATCGAAACGTCGCACTCACGAAAAATAAAGAAGTACGTTGTTATCCATAAAACTTGTTATATATTGTACGTCTCAACTTCTAAAATGCCACTCAAACAAGTTACCCTCCACGTGTTTTATAACTGCCTGTACCCCTCGTCGCATACCCCCGTCAGACGTTGTATCTATTGTAGAGGAAACGCCCAATAATGTGCTCCCAAATATGCACAAGGATGTTCAGGTTTGGACTCATGGCGAGCCACTGCATTATTCTTAATGAAAGTTGTCATCTGACGATAACGGTATAGCCTATCGTTGTCATCCATAAATATGGGTCTTGTAACAAGAGGATGAATAACAATATGTGTGACATCAACAGGATCAAGCACCTCCTTGATATACTGATTCCCCGTCAAATTGAAAGTTAACGTATTGTCGCCAAGTCAAGTTTACAGTCATGAGAGACACATCCCCAACAGGACGGAATCTCCTCCAAAGACAACAGTTGGTTGAACATTTTTGCTGCAGATGCTGTATTTCGCTTCCTCTAATTTCACAAGCGTCCATCAGTTACAATGACCTTTCGTATTCTTTGCCATGTCCTCGGATTCCAGTGTTACAGTGGTAAACACCAAGCCAAACGTTCTTGTTGTCACTCAGTAGAGGACGTTTGATGGTCCTTCTAGAGTTGTACCAGGCTCTCCTTAGGCGATTCCGAACTATTCGCGTAGAGGCCCGGCGAAAGAGTAAATGTGGTGCTTTCAGAACGTTGCTTGTGGCGAATGGATGTCGTCGAGTGAGCCTCAATATTCCCTTGTCTTCACAATCTGAGGTCACCCTGGGTCGACCTTCACTTCATGGCTTTCCCAATATTTCCTGAAAAAACGACTGACAGCTGTGCAGTGGACATTCATTTCATTCGATTGCTTTCAAGAACATACCGTAGTTATGCATACCAACCTCTGGCCATCTGATAATCGTCTTTGCACCATAGTGACAGCTAAATGAGTGAGCATTGTAACCTATGCAGATTAAATACTTTGTGTGTTTGGGAGACACGTTCTACTAAGTACACTTGTGACAATATTTTAAATGAAAGTTATTATCATACGTATCACAATACACGACCTGAACTTGAACATAGCTCTGTTCAGGCAACACGTGTCTGTCGGTGACGTTGGAGCAAAGTTGGACGTATTGCAGGCGGTCGGGGTCGGAAGTTGTACTCCCTCAGTCTGTTTCCTACAGTCCTGGAACTGATTGGACGTCAGCCAGGAATGGTCCGAGCAGTCAAACTGCCAGTCTGGATTCCTTAGATGGGTCAGTTGAATGGGATAGTCTCGATGTGACGTCACGCGTGAACGGCCGGTCTGAGTAAAATCCCATTATGTTGAAAACGTCTGTCATTCTGGGCCATCACAGTCTCCAACATACCAACGGAGCGGAGACGCCGAATTTATGTAAGCCGTGGCATGACATGCGCATAGTTTAGATTGAAATTAACGTGTTTTCCACAACATTCGGACGCTAGAGAGTATTCAACCGATCTTCAGTTTTCAATATCAGGTGTGTGAACTTCAAGTATCAGAAAGCATGCAAAAAGTTAGTTAGTTCATTGTACACAAAGTGCACTTGCGATGCGCAATACGTGATGTCAAATTTCATTCAAAATGCTTTCTTACATGGTTATTAAGGCATATGTTTTCAAATAATTTTTGATATAGCGTTTATTCTATGCAGTTTTATGTTAGGCATATTTAATTTTTTCCGTTAGTATATATCTTGCATCAGTTCTAACTGGTACTGTCAAGCAGTCACTTACACTCTTCAACTCTTCCCCCCACATACTGTTACACATGAAACATACAATGGCCCATTGTCCACAGCTACGAACTATTATATACGAATGAGCATTTGATGTTGGTTGCACTCGTCGTGAACGTCAAGGTCACAACGCTTACCTGCAGGCTCTTGATGTCTGAGTCCGTTGCTTGTAGGGTTTTGAAGCCATCTACTTCCTACAAAGGCATCTAGTAGCATTGTTATGTTTGTTTCAGTCATGGCGGCTGCTGTAACTATTTCTGCCCAACACACAAATCAATGACTGATATTATGAGCAAAATAACATGAAACCCACACACAAAAACAACATGGTCGACTGTATGAAAATATTTATGAAACAAGCATCGGGTTTAAACTAATACATTGGTGCGTTATACACTGGCGAGCAAAAGAAACTACCAGAAGAAAAAGTACTTTAGAAATCGGATTTAAAGACGAAACAATGTTCTGAAATCATGTAAGACCAATCGTACAAATTCACATGAACACCATCGGATGTAAACTAATACAAAGGTGTTATTGTGTATTATACACAGGTTAGAGATTGGATTCTCACAGGCGAGCAAAAGCACACTATACCATAGGGAATTATAAATTCTTTTCGAGATTGGATTCTCAAATCATGTTGGACCAATCGTACAAATTCAAATGAAAATTTTGGTTTAGTTGACGGAACTCCCTATAAATATATCCTTTAAAAGTTCCATATTACGTTGAGCGCAGTTAAATCCTCACATATTATCTGTCCTAAACATAATTATAACCTCATGACTTAGTCGACCCGGTTTGATGTTCAGATACCATGTCTATCGTAAGATGCGATGCGCCTGAGAAGATTTTTGATTTAAACATATTTATTCAAGAGAATGGATAGGGTACAAGTTATGCCAACTTAGTGAAACCCTCTCCTATTTACAGTGCTTACATGCAAAAGTGAAAGAAACTATATGTACAGGGATAGAAAGATATATACAAAATGATATATACAATACAATGAATACATGAATTATTTAGATCATACACATTATATCCAATCACTGAACCTTTTGGAATTTGATATATATTTTTGAACTTCTTTAAAAATTTGAATATTGTCACTATACGGAAGATCTGCACTGCCATTTAATAATACGTCTAGGTTTGTTGGTGCTTTAATGTTACAAATTCTGCTAATATTTTGAAACATTTCCTGTCTGATAACAGAATACAAAGAACATTCCATAAAATAATGTTGAGAATTTTCACAGGTAAATTTACAATTACATTCGGGGTTCTCTATGAGACCGATCCTATATAGATCACCATTTATCTACTATTTAAATATCTTAGCTGGGTATGAATTACATTGAGTTTTCTATTACCAAATGAGAAATATCCTGGTGCTTTTGACTTACGCGAGCTTATATGCGATTTAAAACTTTTAAGGAAACTGATTCTCTAACATATAAAGGGAGATTATTCAAAGTTGTGCAGATGTTGGGAAAAATGATTGACTGTAGAGATTTGTGCGGGAATAGTACTGGGAAAGATTACGAATGTTTCTAAGATTATAGTTTGTCCTAGATTCAACAGTTTGAGGCATAAGATCACAAAAGGTTGGATGGAGCATTTTGTTGTAGATATTATAGAATAAAGACAGTTTACGACATCTTCTTCTTCTTTTAACATTTGCCAACCTGTTTCATATATCAGAGTATCTCTAGTAGCATATTTTGGTAAACCAGTAACTATCCAGCGGCCTCAAACTGAACTTTTTTCAATTTTATCGGTTAAATCTACCGAACAACCATCCCACAATTCACAAGCATATTCAAGATGTGGTCTTATGAATACAATATAAATCGTATTAAGAGTGTCTCTGTTTAACATAAACTTTAATTTTCCCATTGATGAAACCATCAAGGACGTTGTTTTTACAATGTTATCAATATGTGTGTTCCATTTACAATCAGAAGAAAATGTTACTCCAAGATGTATATGGGATTTTTCCAAACGTACACACTGAGTTTCAAATTCTAAATTTAGAATTGTATTATTATTCTTAAGACTGAAAAGTATAGCTTCTGTTTTGTTGGGATTGTATGTCACAAGCCAACGTTTTGCCCAGCACGATAAATATTGTAGGTTCTTATTGAGTGTCTCTTGCATAAGCCTGTGATTGATAGATGAAAATCCCATTGATGTATCATCTGCGAACAAGCGTGCAGCACAATCTAGTTCATCAGCAATATCATTAACATATACTATAAACAGAAAGGCCCAGGACTGATCCCTGGGGTACCCCGGCTGCAAGAGATTTGGGATTTGATAATGAACCATTTAAAAACACCTTTTGAGTCCTGCCACTGATGTAACAGTGTATCCATTTAAATAATTCTTCACCTATACCGTAGCTTATTAATTTCTGCCGTAATCCTCGGTGCCACACTCTGTTAAAGGCCTTTGAAACATCACAAAACACCATGCAATAGTCTTCACGTCTATCTAGAGCTGAGCAAATATTGTTATGAAGTTCTATTAACTGATGAGTCGTAGAATGGCCTACTTGAAATCCGGACTGATATTTGTATAACAATCTATTGTCAGAAAATAATTGAACATATGCTTCATGACAACTCTTTAAAAGATTTTTCCTAAACAACTGATTAAAGAAATGGGTCGGTAATTACTACAACTAGGTTTATCCCTTTTTTCAGAAACCATGTCTATCGTAGATGCGCCTGAGAAGATAAGGTGGTCGGAGTTCACCGTCTTGCTTGATGCCCGTCATCGTAGCTCAGTTGCGTAGAAAGATGCTCATGATGTCAATTACTGGATTGTCTGGTCCAGACTCAATTATTTACAGACAGCAGTTATATAGCTGGAATATTGCCAGGTGCGGCTTACGTTGTATGTTGGCTGTCAGTGTGTTATGATTCGTTGCTGTCTGTTTCAGCAGTATACTCAGCAGCAAAAAAAAAGTACGAATTCAAAATTAGTAATCAAATTATACAGAAATGGACATAATAAGCGGATCAAAAACATTTTTATGTACTATATATCTTGACACATCAATGAATAACACGGCACAATTTCAAGACATTACGTTAACGTTTGTAATCCATTCAGACTCTTGACTTCAGTATCTAGTGTGACCACCACGAGCGGCAATAACTGCAGCACATCGTCTATGCATGGAGTGCACCAATCGATTGATGAAGGGCATTGGCACCTGGAACCACACTCTGAGAAAAGCCTGGGGCAATAAATCGGCTGTGTTCGGCCTTGGTATGACACTATTCAGTTTCCTCTGAATTTCATCCGAAAGATGTTCAATTGGGTTTAAATCAGGACTAAGGGCTGGCCACTGCATAATGTTGACACCGTTCTGCTGTAGGAAGTCCCGTGTAGCTCTGGCAGTATAGGCCCGGAGCGTTATCATGCTGGAAAATGTTGTTCCGGTCACTTGCGTAATTTGGTATGACGTTGGGTCTCAGAGCTTGGTCGATGTAGCGCACCGCTGTGATGCCGCCTCCTCTCTCCCTGGACCAAGGTTCTGGAACACCACAGGACCCACTCTCTGGTTCAGGCCTATTCCACCCATACCATGATGCTTGCACCTCCCCGTGAGTCTCTTTCCATAACACATTGGTCTGAGTAACGCTGGCCACGTCGTCGCCATATATTTTTGTTCTGCCATCTGCAGTTGATACGCAATACCGACATCTGTGAAGAGAACAGTTCTCCATTGCCTGTATCGCCAGTTTTGGTGTTGTAGGGCAAACGACGTTCACGCCGATGACGAAGGGTGAGGATAGGTCCACAGTAAGGTCTATGGCAATGGAGGTTCCCGCTGTTAAGACGTTGGCATACTGTATCAGTACTGATTGGTCTTCCGTGTGTTCCCACTGTCTGGCGTGCTGTTTCGGATGCCTGCATGAAGGGATTCTGTACATGCTGTCGCACAACATGGCGGTCTTGTCGTCCTGTGGTCACCCTTGGTCTGCCAGTATGGGGGCGATCATTTGTGGTGTTGGAAACGTTGCTGCAGCCTGTAGATGGTCCGAACGTTGACCTGGAAGTGATTGGCAACGTTTTGTGCAGTGTGACCAGCTTCAAATCTTCCTAGCGCCAGGTTCCTCTCAGGTGTCGTAAGTCGCGACATCCTGCTGACGTTGTAATGTGAATGTTTCAACCAAGTTTGGGGTTCATTTTATAGGACTGGTCCTTATGAACAGCACGTGCAGAGATGAGTTGCATGAAAACATGGAGAACACCATACCATCTCCGAGATCAGGTTGCGTTTTTGAGACCATTTGCCAGGTTCAATTCTGTGTTTGCTCAGGTAATGTCTTTGCTCAGGTAAAGTTGGATATGTTGTCAAACATATACACCAAAAACATGAAATGAGTTTACAGTTATCCGTTTCTGCGAAGGAAAATTCCAAACTGACGTTTCTTTGCTGCTTAGTATATTTCACAAACGTTATTGTTTCTAGTCAAAACTGAAACATAGTTTCGTCAGTGCGAATGAGTTTATAAAGGTATGGTTTAAGGCACCTTTGTAACAACATTCCTGCAATATCACGTCTGATGAGTGGGTTTACAACCCGATATGTAGTATTGTCAATGTAGATATCTCAAGAAATCTATGATAGTATGGTTTTGGACGCGTTTAGCAACATTCCTTGAGTAGGTGTGCGTGTGCATGAGGGTGTGTGCGTGTGCATGTGTGTGTGTGTCTGTCTGTCTGTCTGTCTGTCTGTCTGTCTGTCTGTCTGTCTGTCTGTGTGTGTGTGTGTGTTGTGTGTGTGAAATGAAAACCACACCCACCGTCACTCCATGTAATATAAGAACCGTACCCAACGCCTCTTATTTTAATTTTAGAATCACACCCAACTCTATAGTTAAGATCAGAACCACATCCTTTTTTCTTAATTTGAGAACCAAACCCGCCGTCTCTTTATTTGATATCAGAGCCACATCCACAGTCTCTCTATTTGATATCAGAACCGCATCCACCGTCTCTTTATTTGATATCAGAGCCACATCCACCGTCTCTATTTGATATCAGAACCGCATCCACCGTCTCTTTATTTGATATCAGAACCACACCCACCGTCTCTCTATTTCATATCAGAGCCACACCCGCCGTATCTTTATTTGATATCAGAACCACGATCGTCTTTATTTGATACCCACAACATCCACCGTCTCTTTATTTGATATATCAGAGCCACATCCACCGTCTCTTTATTTGATATCAGAAACACAACCATCGTCTCTTTATTTGATATCAGAACAACACCCACCGTCTCTTTATTTGATATCAGAACCACACCAACCGCATCCACTGTCTTTATTTGATATCACAACCACATCCACCGTCTCTTTATTTGATATCAGAACCACACCAACCGTCTCTCTATTTGATATCAGAGCCACACCCACCGTCTCTTTATTTGATATCAGAGCAACATCCACCGTCTCTATACATCCACCGTCTCTTTTATTTATATGAGAACAAACTCCATCCACTTTCTTCATCTAATATCAAGACCATCGTCTCTTTCATTTTAATCTCATATCATAAAAACAGCATCAGTCCCAAACAAAACACTGTATCTAATATCTAAAAGCAAATTGCATCTTCTGTTTTATAATATCAAAACTACCTTCACCTTCTGGTTACCTATCGTTGGAATCGTGTCCACCCATTCTTTATCTCATACCAACTCCACCTAATCTATATATATCTGACATGTCTCCTCCCTCTCTTTACCCAATGTCAGACCCACCACCCTTTCCAAGTTTGAAATTAAATCTGTTTCCATCGCCTCTTTATTTCACATCCGAAACACTCTACTCCATCTTTACATGATATCACAATCATCTCAATCCACTGCACATCATCCCAGGTTTTATTTGATACCAGAACTCTCGGCTCTCACATGAAAGGATTGGTGCAAGTTGTTCCACTGTCCGGAATTATAAAATACATTACCTAACATGTGTTCGTAACAGAAAGATAATTCTAAATATAATGTCGTGCCTTTATATACCGATTCCTATCAGCCACGTGATTCTCTTGACCAATCAAACCACAAGATAAACTTTCCGCCAGGCAATATATAAACTGTTTAGACTCAGTTTCAATAGTTATTCCTGCAGAATGAAGACCCTTCTCATCAGCTCAGTGGCGGCCACGGTGTTCGGGGTGGTGATGTCTCTTCCCTTTCAGCGGGACACACTGGAGCAGCTCATACCCCTTGCCAAGAGCCTGGGGGCGACGGAGTTCGCCCACTTTGTTCACGATGTCAACCTGACAGCTAACTTCACAAGGAAAGGTAATTCAATGCATATATATATATGACAGGCTTCGTTCAGAGTGGTTCAGTTTGGATTACATATCCATGTGACTGTTGTAGATTTACATTTGCCTGTGAAGAGTGAGTGAGTGAGTTTGGTTTTACGCCGCACTCAGCAATATTCCAGCTATATGGCGGCGGTCTGTAAATAATCGAGTCTGGACCAGACAATCCAGTAATCAACAGCATTAGCATCGATCTGCGTAATTGGGAACCGATGACAATACTAATCCAGTCTGAAATAGTGTTGGGGAAAAGCACAATTAAGCAACGGGATAAGGGATCTCCCACTTGTCAACACTCGCCCCTTTCTGTAACCTGGAAGAATCTATTTCAGTTTAATATCCATCTTGAGTAATGAGAGGTGATTTCTATGAAAATAGCTAAGATTCAAAACCATATATATTGGTGTAAATTAGGCTTATCATATGTAATCTTGAATTTGAGGATATGTTAGCCTGACATTTTCTCAAATCTTTCAAATTTTCTTCATTTTTAATTTCCACCAGGGGTATGGCATCTAGGTGACATGCCAGGTTAGACTCTTTCCAAATTGTACTCTGCTGTTTGCATGGCTCTTCGTGAATTCTTCTGTTCAAGGTACCGGTTTATCCTTGTTCTATGAAAGCTTTATCACTGCATGACGCATATTTTCTTATTCATGTTGAGTAAACCGTGTTTAGACTTGTCTGTTCTAAACATCTATCGCACCACGATAAACAAACTAAATACAATAAAGATATTCCAGAGTTATGTGTATCCACAGCTGTTTGATTAATCAAACTGAAATAATCACATATCAAATACTGAGTAATATCTGGTAATGCTTAACGTAAAATATATTAGCCTATTTCATAACTTGTTATACATAGAAGATACATATGCAGAGTATGAGAGAGATGATCACCAAAGGTGGTTATAGCATTCATATCTTGTACCTGTGAAGGTCCGGGTTAGAATATTGATCTTCAGTAACCCATGCTTGTCGTAAGAGGCGACTAACGGGATAGGGTGGTCAGGATCGCTGACTTATTTGACACATGCCATCGGTCCCAATTGCGAAGATCGAAGCTCATGCTGTTGATCACTGGATTGTCTGGTCCAGACTCGATTATTTATAGACCGCCGCCATATAGCTGGAATATTGCTGAGTGCGGCGTAAAACTAAACTCGCTCACTCACTCATTCATATCTTGAGACGATTCAAGAGGTATTTTTATCACGGGCAATGCTATAAAGTGAATTCTTAACTTCCTTATGAGCATTATAGACAACGATAAAAGATTTAAAGATTCTTCATGGGAAATATGAGATAGATGTAGATCTCTGCACATAATGTCTTTTTGTTTTAATAACAGATCAAACATGATTTTTTAAGGGAAACTTATGTTTTTCCCTCAGTAAATATTCAAACGTGTGTATGTTTGTGAGTCTGTCAGTGTCGGGTGTGTATGAGTGTATATACAAAGATAAGAGAAACATTTCCCATTGTTCTGGACGCTGGAATTATACTAATGTTTTACTGTTAAGGCTAGCTTTGTATCAAAATACAGAAATAAATGCTGATGGAATTGGTTTATCAACATTAATGTAAATGTTTTCGAAGTGTTAGATTACCAAACTGACACTCATATTTTATTTTGTATTGACAATTGTGTAGGGACATTACAGATGACAAATATAATTAAAGTGACTATTCATATTAAATACTTATTATTCAAATATCAGGGAAACTTCGAGGAAGTTAAATTACACTAATCAAACGTTTTTTTCTGCTTTCAGCTATTTAACTTTAACGCAGAATATGTACGGTCGAACTTATTTTTAACAACTATTTCAGTTGTTGTTAAATGTTTTCATAATTGATAGATCAAATATGTTTGTTTCTTTTTAAAGCAGCAAAATGCAAGTGTTTCTGTTCTATTCATCTTGAAGAACTGAGCAGATACAGAGTTAATTTTCTTGTGTAAAGTAGTTTAGTTGTTGAATGGCTAGGTGTTTGCAGTTTCACTGTATCTGAGAGTACAGCACATTTGCCTACGCGACAAGTGCCCCTCGGACAACACTCGGACTGCCGATGCAAACACTATAAACGAAAGATTTTACTGACGCAGTGCACGTTTTCAGCAACAAGTGATTTCTTTGAGACAGGTGCCTTCGGTAGGGCAGCCGCTCTCATCTTTCTCGAACATATGTTGCCATTTAACAGCGATGCAAAAATATGGGTATGAAACTTTGATTGCATTTTTCTTTGATTTGTGTTTTTTTTGCTACTTTTGTTTAGCTGGATAGCTCTCGGGATTTTTTCTTCAAATCTATTTATGTGAATAACACGCTCATCCCTTGAATATGAGACTATGTCGTTACTTGTTGTTTCAGCTGGGAACTTCACCCTGTTCGTCCCAGACAACAAGGCCTTCCATGGTCTGTCTAGAAACATCACAGGAAACAAGACCCTGCTGACTCAGCTCATCCTGTTCCACTCCGTCAATCGAACATACAACAGATCCGAATTGATCCGAAACAAGAAACTGAGGACGCTGTCGGGAAGGTTCCTGTACTTTAACCACACTAAAACCAAGGTAAGCAAGAAGAACAAATACTAAAGTGGAGATTCCAGAATGTAATCACACGGAGACTAGGGTAAACAAGAACGACAACCGCTGATATCTGAACTCATTTACTTTAATTATATTTAGACCAAGGGAGACATGAGTGACAGGCACTTTTGAGTAGATTCCTCTGCTTTAACGACACAAAGACCACACTTAAACAACAGTTGTTCTGTGGTTGATTCCTGCACTGCAACGACCATAAGAACAATGAAAACTACCTCCATGTTAAGAGCCGGTGTCCAAACACGTTTTGCTGAACATCTCTGCAGTGAATACACAATGCCTATAATCTCTTCTGGTAGGACCCCAAGTGACCCTTCTTGCGCCGACCAATGCAGCGTTCAGCAACCTCCCGACGGCCTACCGAAACAACTTTGACAATCACGCTACATTTCTGAAGAGTATGTACACCTCTTTGTTTCCTATTGCACGAAGCATTCACACATTATTTAACACTAACTTGGTCTTTCTTCGCGTGCTGTTTACCTTCACCAAAGTTCCAGCTGTATAAAATGACAAATGCTCATATCACATATAATGTTGATGAATGCCGTGTTTCATATTTTGGGTTTGTTTCAGGCACATTGATGTACCACATCCTGGACGGCATCCACGGCCCCGAGTCCCTGCATCAGAACGACATGCTCACCTCCCTAGAGGGACACCGCATACACGTCTCCATGCTCAACGGTGAGACGCATATCATGGAGACTGAATGAGGAAGCACACCTGTAACATAAAAACAGACATAAAGCCAATACACATGGAATGCGCATCATGAACGTGATCCATGCCACCAACGGCGTCTTCTACGTCCTGAACGGCGTCCTTCACCTTCCAAGCAGCCCCATTGTGTGAAGTAGAGCAGAAGAAACCCTGTGAAAGAGATGCTATACTGCATCATGTAGAATATTGAAATAAAATTACACTGCATCGACCGTATGTTTATTACCTCAAACTTACCAATCGTATCCCCAGCACTAAACGCTGCTTCTTAAATGATAACATGTGTCCAAACACTAAATGTCAGCTACCTCAACTTATTATACATGTCCCTGCATCAAAGAATTCTACAATAATTATTACGCATGTTCAAACACTAAATGTAAATAATTTAAACATAATCAGTGTCCAATATTCCATATAACTTCCAGTCATTTTTACAAAATCCAACAACTTTAATATATTTCTGATGGTGTAACACAATAAGTCGAAAATTAAAATTCTTCTGAATCATCCTTTCACAAATATCAACATACACGTCGACTGAATGTCGTCTCCATAAACCTATGACACATACCCCACACTCTGATACGTGAACGGCATAACTATGTATCAAATGGATTTGTATTCTTATGTATGACTTTATACGTTCAACGGAAACAACAGCTTGCCATACATTTTCATCTATGACGTCACAGACGTTTGCAAGGTTACACACGCCTGAAGACAAGGTGACATAATAAGGTCACCGTAACGCAGGTCATTTGGTGAAGTTTGCCGTGGATAAGGGCAAAATATTTTCCGGATGTTTTGTTCAACAGGCCCCAAACCATTCCAATACGATCCACTATTATAACCGTATACATTTTCGTATCACAAATTGAAAGAAGTGAATTGTAGATTATTCAGTGATCTCATTATGAAATTACCAGCTTTCGCTAATCCCCAGCTATAGGAAAGGTCCCATATATGTCGGTGTTTCAATCTGAGATCAGATTAAGATCCATGGCCTGTTTACACCATGCTCATACGTTTCACAAACGTAAACGTTCAACACTTCGGACTTTGTTCCTTATGGAGACAATATCGGTATATGCAAGCTGTTACTTAAGTTGCCGACTTGTACTGAAATCACTGAAGAATTGTTCAAAGAGCAAAGGATCAATTAAGTCTCACTCACTCACTCACTCACTCACTCACTCACTCACTGTTACGAGAGTGGAAGGTAAGTAGATTGATACGTGGCAGCATTGTGACGATAGGACCGGTCGGCTTGAAAGCAGTTTGCTGTGTGTGGAACATCCTTCTATAACTGCAGCATAACGTCTTTTGAAGAGATGTGGTGTGAAAAGTCAGTTCACAAATTCAGAATTGTGTGTGTCCACCATTGACGTTGATCCTATAACACTTCCGCCACCAAACTGTCGAAGTTGAACAACGCACGCGTCAGCATACCGTTCACCCTTGCCCTGCCATCTGTGCAGTTCAGATGAAATCTCGACTCGTCAGTGACCAAAACACCATCCCAATCTTGTCCCCAGTACCGTAGATGCTGTCTGCACCAGGCAACACGTGTCTATCGGTGACGTTGGGGAAAAGGTGGACGTATTGCAGGCGGTCGGGGTCGGATGTTGTACTCCCTCAGTCTGTTTCCTACAGTCCAGGAACTGATTGGACGTAAGCCAGGAATGGTGAGAGCAGTCAAACTGCCAGTCTGGATTCCTTAGATGGGTCAAAACGTCTCCATAGAGATGAGACCGTGTTTCGATGGACACCAACATGTCACTTCATTTTGGGACATCCAGTCTCCAGCATACCCACGGCGCGGGGACGCTGGTTTTCTGTAAGCCGTGGCATGACGTGCGCGCAGTTCGGATTGAAGTCAACGTGATTTCCAAAACATTCAGAGGCGAGAGAGTAATCAACCGCACTTCAGATTTCAATATCAGGTGTGTGAACTTCAGGTGTCAAAATGCATGCAAAAAGTGAGGTAGTTCATTGTGCACAAAGTACTCGTGCCACGCGAGATACGTGATATCAAAGTTCATTCAAAATGCTTTCTTACATGATTATTCAGGATTATTTTTTCAAACAAGTTTATTAAATATCTTCTATTTTATAGAATTATGGTATCCACGTTTAAATTTTTCTGTAGGGGCGGTGGGGTAGCTTAGTGGTTAATGCGTTGGCTCGTCACGCCGAAGACCTGGCTTCGATTCCCACATGGGTACAATGTGTGAAGCCCATTTCTGGTGTCCCCTGCCGTGGTATTGCTGAAATATTGCCAAAAAGCGGCGTAAAACTAAACTCAGTCAGTCAGTCAGTCAGTCAGTCAGTAAAGTTTTCTGCTAGTATATAACCGACATCAGTCCTAACTGGTACTGTGAAGCAGTTACTTAATTCTTCAACTCATCCCCCCACATACTGTTACACAGGAAACATACAATGTCCCACTGTCCACAACTACGAACTATCATAAACGAATGAGTATTTGATGTTGGTTGCACTCGTCGTGAACGTCAAGGTCACAACGCTTACCTGTAGGCTCTTGATGTCTGGGTCCGTTGCTTGTAGGGTTTTGAAGCCATCTACTTGCTACAAAGGCATGTGATAGCATTGCTGTGTGTGTTTGATTCATGGTGGCTGCTGTAGCTATTGAACACACAAATCAATGACTGAAATTATGAGCAATGATCAAAATAACGCACACAAAAACAACATGGTCGACTGTATCAAAACTATTTATAAAACAAGCACCGGGTGTAAACTAATACGTCGGTGCGTTATACCCTGGCTAGACAAAGAAACTACCAGAAGCAAAAGTATGTTAGAAATCGGATTTATAGACGAAACAATGATCTAAAATCATGTAAGACCATTCGTACAAATTCACATGAACACTATCAGATGTAAACTAATACACTGGCCAACAAAACACGCTATACCAAGAGGAAATTCTTTTATAAGTCAGATTCTCAAATCATGTTTGACCAATCGTACAAATTTAAATGCAAATTTTGGTTTAGTTGCAGAACTCCCCATAAATATATTCTTTAAAAGTTCCACATTCAGTTATGCACAGTTAAATCCTCACACATTATCTTTCCTAAACATACGTTTAACCCTATGACTGTCGACCCGGTTTGGTTTTCAGAAATCATACTTATCGTAAGATGCACCTGAGAGAACAAGGTGATCAGGTTCACCGTCTTGGTGGTTGATGCACGCCATCGTATCTCAGTTGCCTAGATAGACGTTGCTGATGTCAGTCACTGGATTGGTCCAGAGTCGTTTATTTACAGTCCACCGCCATATAGCTGGAATATTGCCAGGTGCAGCTAACATTGTATTTTGGCTGTCAGTGTGTTATAACTCCTTGCTGTCTATTTCAGTAGCATTTCACAGACGTTATTGTTTCTTGTCAAAACTGAAACATAGTTTAGTCAGTGTAAATGCGAATGTTTTATAAAAGTATGGTTTTAGGCTCCTTTGTAACAACATTCCTGCAATGTCACGTCTGATGAGTAGGTTTACAACCCGATATGTAGTAATGTCAGTGTAGATATGGTATCTCAAGAAATCTATGATAGTATGGTTTTGGACGCGTTTAGCAACATTCCTTGAGTAGGTGTGCGTGTGCATGAGGATGTAGGTGTGTCTATTTAATATGAAAATCACACCCACTGTCACTCCATGTAATATAAGAACCGTACCTAACGTCTCTAATTTTAATTTTAGAATCACACACAACTTTTCTATATCTAATATCAGAACCACACCCTCTTTCTCTTTATTTGATATCACAACCACATCCATCGTCTCTTTATTTGATATCAGAACCACACCTACCGTCTCTTTATTTGATATCAGAACCACATCCACCGTCTCTTTATTTGATATCAGAACCACACCTACCCTTATCTTTATTTCATATCAGAACCACATCCACCCTGTCTCTATTTGATATCAGAGCCACATCCACCGTCTCTTTATTTGATATCAGAACCACATCCACCGTCTCTTTATTTGATATCAGAACAACATCCACCGTCTCTTTATTTGATATCAGAGCCACATCCACCGTCTCTTTATTTGATATCAGAACCACATCCACCGTCTCTTTATTTGATATCAGAACTACATCCACCGTCTCTTTATTTGATATCAGAGCCACATCCACCGTCTCTTTATTTGATATCAGAGACACATCCACCGTCTCTTTATTTGATATCAGAGCCACATCCACAGTCTCTTTATTTGATATCAGAACCACATCCACCGTCTCTTTATTTGATGTCTGAACTACATCCACCGTCTCTTTATTTGATATCAGAATCACACTAACCGTCACTTTATTTGATATCACAACAACATCCACCGTCTCTTTATTTGATATCAGAACCACATCCATCGTCTCTTTATTTGATATCAGAACCACATCCAACGTCTTTTTATTTGATATCAGAACCACATCCACAATCTCTTTATTTGATATCAGAACAACACCCACCGTCTCTCTATTTGATATCAGAACCACATCCACCGCCTCTTTATTTGATATCAGAGCCACATCTATCGTCTCTTTATTTGATATCAGAACCACATCCACCGTCTCTTTATTTGATATCAGAACCACATCCACCGTCTCTTTATTTGATATCAGAACCACACCCACCGTCCCTTTATTTGATATCAGAACCACATCCACCGTCTCTTTATTTGATATCAGACCCACATCCACCGTAACTCTATTTGATATCAGAACCACATCCACCGTCTCTTTATTTGATATCAGAACCACATCCACCGTCTCTTTATTTGATATCAGAACCACATCCACCGTCTCTTTATTTGATATCAGAACCACATCCACCGTCTCTTTATTTGATATCAGAACCACACCCACCGTCTCTTTATTTGATATCAGAACCACATCCACCGTCTCTTTATTTGATATCAGAACTACATCCACCGTCTCTTTATTTTATTTGATATCAGAACCACATCCACCGTCTCTTTATTTGATATCAGAACCACATCCACCGTCTCTTTATTTGATATCAGAACCACATCCACCGTCTCTTTATTTGATATCAGAACCACATCCACCGTCTCTTTATTTGATATCAGAACCACATCCACCGTCTCTTTATTTGATATCAGAACCACATCCACCGTCTCTTTATTTGATATCAGAACCACATCCACCGTCTCTTTATTTGATATCAGAACCACATCCACCGTCTCTTTATTTGATATCAGAACCACATCCACCGTCTCTTTATTTGATATCAGAACCACATCCACCGTCTCTTTATTTGATATCAGAACCACATCCACCGTCTCTTTATTTGATATCAGAACCACATCCACCGTCTCTTTATTTGATATCAGAAACCACATCCACCGTCTCTTTATTTGATATCAGAACCACATCCACCGTCTCTTTATTTGATATCAGAACCACATCCACCGTCTCTTTATTTGATATCAGAAGCCACATTCACCGTTTCTTTATTTGATATCAGAACCACATCCACCGTCTCTTTATTTGATATCAGAACTACATCCACCATCTCTTTATTTGATATCAGAACCACATCCACCGTCTCTTTATTTGATATCAGAACCACATCCACCGTCTCTTTATTTGATATCAGAACCACATCCACCGTCTCTTTATTTGATATCAGAACCACATCCACCGTCTCTTTATTTGATATCAGAAGCCACATCCACCGTCTCATCCACCGTTCTTTTATTTGATATCAGAACCACATCCACCGTCTCTTTATTTGATATCAGAACCACATCCACCGTCTCTTTATTTGATATCAGAACCACATCCACCGTCTCTTTATTTGATGTCAGAACTACATCCACCGTCTCTTTATTTGATATCAGAACCACATCCACCGTCTCTTTATTTGATATCAGAACCACATCCACCGTCTCTTTATTTGATATCAGAACCACATCCACCGTCTCTTTATTTGATATCAGAACCACATCCACCGTCTCTTTATTTGATATCAGAACCACACCCACCGTCTCTTTATTTGATATCAGAACCACATCCACCGTCTCTTTATTTGATATCAGAACCACATCCACCGTCTCTTTATTTGATATCAGAACCACATCCACCGTCTCTTTATTTGATATCAGAATCACATCCACCGTCTCTTTATTTGATATCAGAACCACATCCACCGTCTCTTTATTTGATATCAGAACACATCCACCGTCTCTTTATTTGATATCAGAACAGCATCCACCGTCTCTTTATTTGATATCAGAACCACATATCCACATCCACCTCTTTATTTGATATCAGAACCACATCCACCGTCTCTTTATTTGATATCAGAACCACATCCACCGTCTCTTTATTTGATATCAGAGCCACATCCACCGTCTCTTTATTTGATATCAGAACCACATCCACCGTCTCTCTATTTGATATCAGAACCACATCCACCGTCTCTTTTATTTGATATCAGAACCACATCCACCGTCTCTTTATTTGATATCAGAACCACATCCACCGTCTCTTTATTTGATATCAGAACCACATCCACCGTCTCTTTATTTGATATCAGAACTACATCCACCGTCTCTTTATTTGATATCAGAACCACATCCACCGTCTCTTTATTTGATATCAGAACCACATCCACCGTCTCTTTATTTGATATCAGAACTACATCCACCGTCTCTTTATTTGATATCAGAACCACATCCACCGTCTCTTTATTTGATATCAGAACCACATCCACCGTCTCTTTATTTGATATCAGAACCACATCCACCGTCTCTTTATTTGATATCAGAACCACATCCACCGTCTCTTTATTTGATATCAGAACCACATCCACCGTCTCTTTATTTGATATCAGAACCACATCCACCGTCTCTTTATTTGATATCAGAACCACATCCACCGTCTCTTTATTTGATATCAGAGCCACATCCACCGTCTCTTTATTTGATATCAGAACCACATCCACCGTCTCTTTATTTGATATCAGAACCACATCCACCGTCTCTTTATTTGATATCAGAACCACATCCACCGTCTCTTTATTTGATATCAGAACCACATCCACCGTCTCTTTATTTGATATCAGAACCACATCCACCGTCTCTTTATTTGATATCAGAACCACATCCACCGTCTCTTTATTTGATATCAGAACCACATCCACCGTCTCTTTATTTGATATCAGAACCACATCCACCGTCTCTTTATTTGATATCAGAACCACATCCACCGTCTCTTTATTTGATATCAGAACCACATCCACCGTCTCTTTATTTGATATCAGAACCACATCCACCGTCTCTTTATTTGATATCAGAACACATCCACCGTCTCTTTATTTGATATCAGAACCACATCCACCGTCTCTTTATTTGATATCAGAACCACATCCACCGTCTCTCTTTATTTGATATCAGAACCACATCCACCGTCTCTTTATTTGATATCAGAACCACATCCACCGTCTCTTTATTTGATATCAGAACCACATCCACCGTCTCTTTATTTGATATCAGAACCACATCCACCGTCTCTTTATTTGATATCAGAACCACATCCACCGTCTCTTTATTTGATATCAGAACCACATCCACCGTCTCTTTATTTGATATCAGAACCACATCCACCGTCTCTTTATTTGATATCAGAACTACATCCACCGTCTCTTTATTTGATATCAGAACCACATCCACCGTCTCTTTATTTGATATCAGAACCACATCCACCGTCTCTTTATTTGATATCAGAACCACATCCACCGTCTCTTTATTTGATATCAGAACCACATCCACCGTCTCTTTATTTGATATCAGAACCACATCCACCGTCTCTTTATTTGATATCAGAACCACATCCATCGTCTCTTTATTTGATATCAGAACCACATCCACCGTCTTTATTTGATATCAGAACCACATCCATCTCTTTATTTGATATCAGAACCACATCCACCGTCTCTTTATTTGATATCAGAACCACATCCACCGTCTCTTTATTTGATATCAGAACCACATCCACCGTCTCTTTATTTGATATCAGAACCACATCCACCGTCTCTTTATTTGATATCAGAACCACATCCACCGTCTCTTTATTTGATATCAGAACCACATCCACCGTCTCTTTATTTGATATCAGAACCACATCCACCGTCTCTTTATTTGATATCAGAACCACATCCACCGTCTCTTTATTTGATATCAGAACCACATCCACCGTCTCTTTATTTGATATCAGAACCACATCCACCGTCTCTTTATTTGATATCAGAACCACATCCACCGTCTCTTTATTTGATATCAGAACCACATCCACCGTCTCTTTATTTGATATCAGAACCACATCCACCGTCTCTTTATTTGATATCACCGTCTCTTTAGAACAGCATCATCTACCGTCTCTTTATTTGATATCAGAACCACATCCACCGTCTCTTTATTTGATATCAGAACAACATCCACCGTCTCTTTATTTGATATCAGAGCCACATCCACCGTCTCTCTATTTGATATCAGGACCACATCCACCGTCTCTTTATTTGATATCAGAACCACATCCACCGTCTCTTTATTTGATATCAGAACCACATCCACCGTCTCTTTATTTGATATCAGAACCACATCCACCGTCTCTTTATTTGATATCAGAACCACATCCACCGTCTCTTTATTTGATATCAGAACCACATCCACCGTCTCTTTATTTGATATCAGAACCACATCCACCGTCTCTTTATTTGATATCAGAACCACATCCACCGTCTCTTTATTTGATATCAGAACCACATCCACCGTCTCTTTATTTGATATCAGAACACATCCACCGTCTCTTTATTTGATATCAGAACCACATCCACCGTCTCTTTATTTGATATCAGAACCACATCCACCGTCTCTTTATTTGATATCAGAACCACATCCACCGTCTCTTTATTTGATATCAGAGCCACATCCACCGTCTCTTTATTTGATATCAGAACCACATCCACCGTCTCTTTATTTGATGTCAGAACTACATCCACCGTCTCTTTATTTGATATCAGAACCACATCCACCGTCTCTTTATTTGATATCAGAACCACATCCACCGTCTCTTTATTTGATATCAGAACCACATCCACCGTCTCTTTATTTGATATCAGAACCACATCCACCGTCTCTTTATTTGATATCAGAACCACATCCACCGTCTCTTTATTTGATATCAGAACCACATCCACCGTCTCTTTATTTGATATCAGAACCACATCCACCGTCTCTTTATTTGATATCAGAACCACATCCACCGTCTCTTTATTTGATATCAGAACCACATCCACCGTCTCTTTATTTGATATCAGAACTACATCCACCGTCTCTTTATTTGATATCAGAACCACATCCACCGTCTCTTTATTTGATATCAGAACCACATCCACCGTCTCTTTATTTGATATCAGAACCACATCCACCGTCTCTTTATTTGATATCAGAACCACATCCACCGTCTCTTTATTTGATATCAGAACCACATCCACCGTCTCTTTATTTGATATCAGAACACATCCACCGTCTCTTTATTTGATATCAGAACCACATCCACCGTCTCTTTATTTGATATCAGAACCACATCCACTATCTCTTTTATTTGATATCAGAGCCACATCCACCGTCTCTTTATTTGATATCAGAACCACATCCACCGTCTCTTTATTTGATATCAGAACCACATCCACCGTCTCTTTATTTGATATCAGAACCACATCCACCGTCTCTTTATTTGATATCAGAACCACATCCACCGTCTCTTTATTTGATATCAGAACCACATCCACCGTCTCTTTATTTGATATCAGAACCACATCCACCGTCTCTTTATTTGATATCAGAACCACATCCACCGTCTCTTTATTTGATATCAGAACCACATCCACCGTCTCTTTATTTGATATCAGAACCACATCCACCGTCTCTTTATTTGATATCAGAACCACATCCACCGTCTCTTTATTTGATATCAGAACCACATCCACCGTCTCTTTATTTGATATCAGAACCACATCCACCGTCTCTTTATTTGATATCAGAACCACATCCACCGTCTCTTTATTTGATATCAGAACCACATCCACCGTCTCTTTATTTGATATCAGAACCACATCCACCGTCTCTTTATTTGATATCAGAACCACATCCACCGTCTCTTTGATTTTATATTCAGATTTGATATCACATCCACCGTCTCTTTATTTGATATCAGAACCACATCCACCGTCTCTTTATTTGATATCAGAACCACATCCACCGTCTCTTTATTTGATATCAGAACCACATCCACCGTCTCTTTATTTGATATCAGAACCACATCCACCGTCTCTTTATTTGATATCAGAACCACATCCACCGTCTCTTTATTTGATATCAGAACCACATCCACCGTCTCTTTATTTGATATCAGAACCACATCCACCGTCTCTTTATTTGATATCAGAACACATCCACCGTCTCTTTATTTGATATCAGAACCACATCCACCGTCTCTTTATTTGATATCAGAACCACATCCACCGTCTCTTTATTTGATATCAGAACCACATCCACCGTCTCTTTATTTGATATCAGAACCACATCCACCGTCTCTTTATTTGATATCAGAACCACATCCACCGTCTCTTTATTTGATATCAGAACCACATCCACCGTCTCTTTATTTGATATCAGAACCACATCCACCGTCTCTTTATTTGATATCAGAACCACATCCACCGTCTCTTTATTTGATATCAGAACCACATCCACCGTCTCTTTATTTGATATCAGAACCACATCCACCGTCTCTTTATTTGATATCAGAACCACATCCACCGTCTCTTTATTTGATATCAGAACCACATCCACCGTCTCTTTATTTGATATCAGAACCACATCCACCGTCTCTTTATTTGATATCAGAACCACATCCACCGTCTCTTTATTTGATATCAGAACCACATCCACCGTCTCTTTATTTGATATCAGAACCACATCCACCGTCTCTTTATTTGATATCAGAACCACATCCACCGTCTCTTTATTTGATATCAGAACCACATCCACCGTCTCTTTTATTTGATATCAGAGCCACATCCACCGTCTCTTTATTTGATATCAGAACCACATCCACCGTCTCTTTATTTGATATCAGAACCACATCCACCGTCTCTTTATTTGATATCAGAACCACATCCACCGTCTCTTTATTTGATATCAGAATTACATCCACCGTCTCTTTATTTGATATCAGAACTACATCCACCGTCTCTTTATTTGATATCAGAACCACATCCACCGTCTCTCTTATTTGATATCAGAACCACATCCACCGTCTCTTTATTTGATATCAGAACCACATCCACCGTCTCTTTATTTGATATCAGAACCACATCCACCGTCTCTTTATTTGATATCAGAACCACATCCACCGTCTCTTTATTTGATATCAGAACCACATCCAACGTCTCTTTATTTGATGTCAGAACTTCATCCACCGCGTCTTTATTTGATATCAGAACCACATCCACCGTCTCTTTATTTGATATCAGAACCACATCCACCGTCTCTTTATTTGATATCAGAACCACATCCACCGTCTCTTTATTTGATATCAGAACCACATCCACCGTCTCTTTATTTGATATCAGAACCACATCCACCGTCTCTTTATTTGATATCAGAACCACATCCACCGTCTCTTTATTTGATATCAGAACCACATCCACCGTCTCTTTATTTGATATCAGAGCCACATCCACCGTCTCTTTATTTGATATCAGAACCACATCCACCGTCTCTTTATTTGATATCAGAACCACATCCACCGTCTCTTTATTTGATATCAGAACCACATCCACCGTCTCTTTATTTGATATTTGATATCAGGGAACCACATCCACCGTCTCTTTATTTGATATCAGAACCACATCCACCGTCTCTTTATTTGATATCAGAACCACATCCACCGTCTCTTTATTTGATATCAGAACCACATCCACCGTCTCTTTATTTGATATCAGAACCACATCCACCGTCTCTTTATTTGATATCAGAACCACATCCACCGTCTCTTTATTTGATATCAGAACCACATCCACCGTCTCTTTATTTGATATCAGAACCACATCCACCGTCTCTTTATTTGATATCAGAACCACATCCACCGTCTCTTTATTTGATATCAGAATCACATCCACCGTCTCTTTATTTGATATCAGAACCACATCCACCGTCTCTTTATTTGATATCAGAACCACATCCACCGTCTCTTTATTTGATATCAGAACCACATCCACCGTCTCTTTATTTGATATCAGAACCACATCCACCGTCTCTTTATTTGATATCAGAACCACATCCACCGTCTCTTTATTTGATATCAGAACCACATCCACCGTCTCTTTATTTGATATCAGAGCCACATCCACCGTCTCTTTATTTGATATCAGAACCACATCCACCGTCTCTTTATTTGATATCAGAACCACATCCACCGTCTCTTTATTTGATATCAGAACCACATCCACCGTCTCTTTATTTGATATCAGAACCACATCCACCGTCTCTTTATTTGATATCAGAACCACATCCACCGTCTCTTTATTTGATATCAGAACCACATCCACCGTCTCTTTATTTGATATCAGAACTACATCCACCGTCTCTTTATTTGATATCAGAACCACATCCACCGTCTCTTTATTTGATATCAGAACCACATCCACCGTCTCTTTATTTGATATCAGAACCACATCCACCGTCTCTTTATTTGATATCAGAGCCACATCCACCGTCTCTTTATTTGATATCAGAACCACATCCACCGTCTCTTTATTTGATATCAGCCACATCCACCGTCTCTTTATTTGATATCACATCCACCGTCTCTTTATTTGATATCAGAATCACATCCACCGTCTCTTTATTTGATATCAGAACTACATCCACCGTCTCTTTATTTGATATCAGAACCACATCCACCGTCTCTTTATTTGATATCAGAACCACATCCACCGTCTCTTTATTTGATATCAGAACCACATCCACCGTCTCTTTATTTGATATCAGAACCACATCCACCGTCTCTTTATTTGATATCAGAACCACATCCACCGTCTCTTTATTTGATATCAGAACCACATCCACCGTCTCTTTATTTGATATCAGAACCACATCCACCGTCTCTTTATTTGATATCAGAACCACATCCACCGTCTCTTTATTTGATGTCAGAACTACATCCACCGTCTCTTTATTTGATATCAGAACCACATCCACCGTCTCTTTCCATTTGATATCAGAACCACATCCACCGTCTCTTTATTTGATATCAGAACCACATCCACCGTCTCTTTATTTGATATCAGAACCACATCCACCGTCTCTTTATTTGATATCAGAACTACATCCACCGTCTCTTTATTTGATGTCAGAACTACATCCACCGTCTCTTTATTTGATATCAGAACCACATCCACCGTCTCTTTATTTGATATCAGAACCACATCCACCGTCTCTTTATTTGATATCAGAACCACATCCACCGTCTCTCTTTATTTGATATCAGAACCACATCCACCGTCTCTTTATTTGATATCAGAGCCACATCCACCGTCTCTTTATTTGATATCAGAACCACATCCACCGTCTCTTTATTTGATATCAGAACCACATCCACCGTCTCTTTATTTGATATCAGAACCACATCCACCGTCTCTTTATTTGATATCAGAACCACATCCACCGTCTCTTTATTTGATATCAGAGCCACATCCACCGTCTCTTTATTTGATATCAGAACCACATCCACCGTCTCTTTATTTGATATCAGAACCACATCCACCGTCTCTTTATTTGATATCAGAACCACATCCACCGTCTCTTTATTTGATATCAGAACCACATCCACCGTCTCTTTATTTGATATCAGAACTACATCCACCGTCTCTTTATTTGATATCAGAACCACATCCACCGTCTCTTTATTTGATGTCAGAACTACATCCACCGTCTCTTTATTTGATATCAGAGAACACATCCACCGTCTCTTTATTTGATATCAGAACCACATCCACCGTCTCTTTATTTGATATCAGAACCACATCCACCGTCTCTTTATTTGATATCAGAACCACATCCACCGTCTCTTTATTTGATATCAGAACCACATCCACCGTCTCTTTATTTGATATCAGAACCACATCCACCGTCTCTTTATTTGATATCAGAACCACATCCACCGTCTCTTTATTTGATATCAGAACCACATCCACCGTCTCTTTATTTGATATCAGAACCACATCCACCGTCTCTTTATTTGATATCAGAACCACATCCACCGTCTCTTTATTTGATATCAGAACCACATCCACCGTCTCTTTATTTGATATCAGAACCATACATCCACCGTCTCTTTATTTGATATCAGAACCACATCCACCGTCTCTTTATTTGATATCAGAACCACATCCACCGTCTCTTTTATTTGATATCAGAACCACATCCACCGTCTCTTTATTTGATATCAGAACCACATCCACCGTCTCTTTATTTGATATCAGAACCACATCCACCGTCTCTTTATTTGATATCAGAACCACATCCACCGTCTCTTTATTTGATATCAGAACCACATCCACCGTCTCTTTATTTGATATCAGAACCACATCCACCGTCTCTTTATTTGATATCAGAACCACATCCACCGTCTCTTTATTTGATATCAGAACCACATCCACCGTCTCTTTATTTGATATCAGAACCACATCCACCGTCTCTTTATTTGATATCAGAACCACATCCACCGTCTCTTTATTTGATATCAGAACCACATCCACCGTCTCTTTATTTGATATCAGAACCACATCCACCGTCCGTCTCTTTATTTGATATCAGAACCACATCCACCGTCTCTTTATTTGATATCAGAACCACATCCACCGTCTCTTTATTTGATATCAGAACCACATCCACCGTCTCTTTATTTGATATCAGAACCACATCCACCGTCTCTTTATTTGATATCAGAACCACATCCACCGTCTCTTTATTTGATATCAGAACCACATCCACCGTCTCTTTATTTGATGTCAGAACCACATCCACCGTCTCTTTATTTGATATCAGAACCACATCCACCGTCTCTTTATTTGATATCAGAACCACATCCACCGTCTCTTTATTTGATATCAGAACCACATCCACCGTCTCTTTATTTGATATCAGAACCACATCCACCGTCTCTTTATTTGATATCAGAACCACATCCACCGTCTCTTTATTTGATATCAGAGCCACATCCACCGTCTCTTTATTTGATATCAGAACCACATCCACCGTCTCTTTATTTGATATCAGAACAGCATCCACCGTCTCTTTATTTGATATCAGAACCACATCCACCGTCTCTTTATTTGATATCAGAACCACATCCACCGTCTCTTTATTTGATATCAGAACCACATCCACCGTCTCTTTATTTGATATCAGAACCACATCCACCGTCTCTTTATTTGATATCAGAACCACATCCACCGTCTCTTTATTTGATATCAGAACCACATCCACCGTCTCTCTTTATTTGATATCAGAACCACATCCACCGTCTCTTTATTTGATATCAGAACCACATCCACCGTCTCTTTATTTGATATCAGAGCCACATCCACCGTCTCTTTATTTGATATCAGAACCACATCCACCGTCTCTTTATTTGATATCAGAACCACATCCACCGTCTCTTTATTTGATATCAGAACCACATCCACCGTCTCTCTATTTGATATCAGAACCACATCCACCGTCTCTTCTATTTGATATCAGTCTCTTTATTTGATATCAGAACCACATCCACCGTCTCTTTATTTGATATCAGAACCACATCCACCGTCTCTTTATTTGATATCAGAACCACATCCACCGTCTCTTTATTTGATGTCAGAACTACATCCACCGTCTCTTTATTTGATATCAGAACCACATCCATCGTCTCTTTATTTGATATCAGAACAACATCCACCGTCTCTTTATTTGATATCAGAACCACATCCACCGTCTCTTTATTTGATATCAGAACAGCATCCACCGTCTCTTTATTTGATATCAGAACCACATCCACCGTCTCTTTATTTGATATCAGAACAGCATCCACCGTCTCTTTATTTGATATCAGAACTACATCCACCGTCTCTGTATTTGATATCACAACCACATCAACCGTCTCTTTATTTGATATCAGAGCCACATCCATCGTCTCTTTATTTGATATCAGAAACACACCCACCGTCTCTTTATTTGATATCAGAGCCACTTCCACCGTCTCTTTATTTGATCTCAGAGCCACATCCACCGTCTCTATCACTTATATGAGAACAAACTCCATCCACTCTTCATTTAATATTAGGACCGCCTTCTTTCATTTTTAATCTCATATCTGAAAGGTATACAGAGAAAACCATCACCGTCCAAAATTTAAAAAAACAGCATCATCCCAAACAAAACACTGTATCTAATATCAGAGCAACTTGCACCTTCTCTTCTTATAATATCAAAACTACCTTCACCTTCTGTTTACTTATCATTGGAATCGTGTCTACCCATTTTTTATCTCATACCAACTCCACCTAATCTATCTATATATATCTGACATGTCTCCTCCCTCTCTTTACCTAATGTCAGAACCATCACCCTTTCCAAGTTTGAAATCAAATTTGTTTCCATCGCCTCTTTGTTTCACATCCGAAACACTCTACTCCATCTTTACATGATTTCACATTCAACTTATTTCACTGCACATCACCCCAGGTTTTATTTGATACCAGAAATATCGGCTCTCACATAAAAGGATTGGTACACGTTGTTCCAGTATTCGGAATTATGAAATACATGCATCTAACATGCGTTCGTTACAAAAAGGTAATTCTAAATATATGTCGTGCCTTTATATACCGATTCCTATCAACCACGTGATTCTCTTGACCAATCAAATCTCAAGATAAAAGACCAACGCAAGATAAACTTTCCGCCAGCCAATATAAAGACTGTTTTAACTCAGTTTCAGCAGTTGTTCCTGCAGAATGAAGACCCTTCTCATCAGCTTAGTGGCGGCCACGGTGCTCGGGGTGGTGATGTCTCTTCCCATCCAACGGGACACACTTAAACAGCTCATACCTCTTGCCAAGAGCCTGGGGGCGACGAAGTTCGCCCACCTTGTTCACGAAGCCAACCTGACAGCTAACTTCACAAGGAAAGGTAATTCAATGCAGCTATATGACAGGCTTCGTTCAGAGTGGTTCAATGTCGATGGCATATCCATGTCAGTGTCGTGGATTTACGTTTGCCTGTGAAGATTACACATTACTAATACAGTCTGAAATAGTGTTGGGGAAAAGCGCAATTAGGCAAGGGGATAAGGGATCTCCCAATTGTCAACACTCGCTCCTTACTGTAACCTCGAAGAAGATTTGTCCATGATTCTTATGGCCGAAAATACGACAAACAAATGAGAATGCACGAAAAGAACTTGGCATGTGGATAACAAATTTACAAACTTATCTTACTTTAATATCCATCTTGAGTACTGAGAGGAAAATAACTAAGTTCCAAAAAACCATATATACTGGAATATATTAGGCATATCGTATTTCATAAATTGTTTTAAGTCGAAGCTACATATGCAGTGCATGAGAGAAGTGATCACCAAAGATGGTAATAGCATTCATATCTTGAGACGATTCAAAAGGTATTTTTATCACAAGTCGTGCTATAAAATATATTCTTAACTGGTGCTTTATTATTATTATTATTATTATTATTATTACAGACAACGATTAATGATTTGAAGATTCTTTAAGAGAAAGATTAGATAGATGTAGTAGATCTTTGCACATGTCTTTTGTTTTATATTGCGATATATTGTAATAATTTAAGAGATATAGCTATACATATGTGATATATTGACTGGAAGGTCTCTGCCCAAGTGCGTACATCATAAATTCATAGTAGCTCTCTGTGTGCGACATCATCTTCTTAGTTGCTGTTCTTAGTTGCTGTTACAACATACTTTCAGGCTCCACGTCACCATTGTGTATGGTTGTATGCCAATCGTTTCCAGATAGATAAATGATATAGAGCCTTAACGTGGAATGTTTGATTGAAGTATTGCAACATAATGATAAAGATAATAGTATATCATGATTTTCAGCGTCAGTGTTGTTTGCTTCAACAGAATGCACTTCAATGTAGTGTGTAATAATTGTTACTGTATGTCAATGATTCATTCAGATTCAACTCCAATATAAACATGTGATAACATGAACTATTGCAAAATGAAACAAACATATGATTTAGTTTAACTACTTGAGCTTAAAATCCAATAACTAAGAACCTTGACTAGAATGTCATTATACAGTCCTACAAAATTGAGACTTAGACATTTATGATAAATTGATATCATATGTCCCATTATGAAATAAACAAAAGTAACAATTGTGAATTGTAAAATGGTCACTCAGACCCAGAGCCTCTACTTATAAGTCCAAAGAAATAAATGGTCCTTTTGAGGCCACTTAATTCCTCAAAATGAAACAATTCAAACGCACAAAACGTAAAGCATTTGGTAGAATATATGGCACTTTTGGAGCCACTTATAATGTCACTTCCACTTGTAAAATGTTACATGGAAATCAAGGGCAGATAATTCAAAGGGAGCTGACTCTGGATGACCCAATATATTGCAGAATCTGAACCATAACGCGATAATATCGCGAGATACTGTACCGATATCTACCGGTTTACCGGTAGTATTGCATACCCCTAGTTTTAATAAGAGATCAAACATTATTTGTAAAGGGAAACGTTTGCCATTGTTTTCTACGCTGGAATTATGCAATGGTTTACTGTAAAGGCTAGCTTCTTTTATCAAAATACGGAAATAAATGCTGATTATCAAACATTAATGGACTAAAAACGAAAGATTTTACTGACGCAGTACACATTTTCAGTAACAAGTGGTTTCTTTGTGACAGATGCCTTCAGGAGGGCAGCCGCTCTCGTAGTTATCGAACATATGTTATATTTGCCATTTAACATCGATGCAAAGCATATGCGTATGAAACTTTGCTTCTTTTGTTGAATATGAGGCTATGCCGTTACTTGTTGTTTTAGCTGGGAACTTCACCCTGTTCGTCCCAGACAACAAGGCCTTCAATGTTCTGCCAAGAAACATCACAGGAAACAAGACCCTGCTGAGACAGCTCATCCTCTTCCACTCCGTCAATGGAACTTACAACAAATCCGAATTGATCCGAAACAAGAAACTGCGGACACTGTCTGGAAGATTCCTGCACTTTAACCACACCAAGACTAAGGTAAGCAAGAACGACAAATACTAAAGTGGAGATTCCAGTATTATAATCACGCTTAGACCAAGGTAAATAAGGACGTCAGATAATGTAGTGGAGATTCCTGTTCTTTAACCACACTAAAACCAAGGTAAAACAAGAACGACAGAAAATATACTGGAGATTCATGTTCTTTAACCAAACTAAGACCATGGTAAAACAAGAACGACAGAAAAATATAAGTGGAGATTCCTGTTCTTTAACCGCACTAAGACCAAGGTAAACAAGGACAACAGACGCTGACATGTGAATTCATTTACTTTAATGATATTTAGACCAAGGCAAACAAGAATAACAGGCACTTTTGAGTAGATTTCTCTGTTTCAACGACACAAAGAGCACACTGCACTGCCTTCCATAAGACCAAGGTACACGAAACTCACTGCAGATTTCGATCTTGGCCATATTGATTTAGATCTGAGGCATTCTATTCTATCCTTTTTATCGTTAATGCAGGCAGTGTTTGTGAACGGTGTCAATATCACGGGATTCAACAAGAGAGCCTCCAACGGCTTCATCTTCCTTGTCAGCAAGGTCGTGCTAAACGGATCAGGACTGCTCAACAAAACCAACAACAAAACGTCTGGACAACTCCACCGTCAAGCATATGTCCTGTGTCGTAATGGCACATGGGGTAGAAACTGCACTCACCTTGGCAACGGTACCTATGGCAACAGCACATTTTGCCCCAACGGAACCTGGGGTGTTAACTGCTCTCACCATGGCAACGGCTCAATTTGGCCCAACGGGACCTTTGGCGTCAACTGCACTTACTATGGCAACGGCACAATCTGCCCCAACGGGACCTTTGGCGTCAACTGCACTTACTATGGCAACGGCACAATCTGCCCCAACGGGACCTTTGCCGTCAACTGCACATACTATGGCAACGCACAACTGCCCTAACGGGACCATTTGCCCTCAACTGCAACCTGGGGTGTCAACTGCTCTCAACTGCACTCACAATGGCAACGGCACATTTTGCCCCAACGGGACCTTTGGCGTCAACTGCACTTACTATGGCAACGGCACAGTCTGCCCCAACGGGACCTTTGGTGTCAACTGCACTTACTATGGCAACGGCACAATCTGCCCCAACGGGACCTTTGGCGTCAACTGCACTTACTATGGCAACGGCACAATCTGCCCCAACGGGACCTTTGGCGTCAACTGCACTTACTATGGCAACGGCACAATCTGCCCCAACGGGACCTTTGGCGTCAACTGCACTTACTATGGCAACGGCACAATCTGCCCCAACGGGACCTTTGCCGTCAACTGCACTTACTATGGCAACGGCACAATCTGCCCTCACTGCACTTACTATGAACCTAACGGAACCTGGGTGTCAACTGCACTCACAATGGCAACGGAACCCATGGCAACGGCACATTTTGCCCTAACAACTGGGGTGTTAACTGCTCTCACCATGGCAACGGCACAATCTGCCCCAACGGGACCTTTGGCGTCAACTGCACTTACTATGGCAACGGCACAATCTGCCCCAACGGGACCTTTGGCGTCAACTGCACTTACTATGGCAACGGCACAGTCTGCCCAAACGGGACCTTTGCCCTCAACTGCACTTACTATGGCAACGGCACAATCTGCCCCAACGGGACCTTTGCCCTCAACTGCACTTACTATGGCAACGGCACAATCTGCCCCAACGGGACCTTTGGCGTCAACTGCACTTACTATGGCAACGGCACAATCTGCCCCAACGGGACCTTTGGCGTCAACTGCACTTACTATGGCAACGGCACAATCTGCCCCAACGGGACCTTTGCCGTCAACTGCACTTACTATGGCAACGGCACAATCTGCCCCAACGGAACCTTGGGTGTCAACTGCACTCGCAATGGCAACGGAACCCATGGCAACAGCACATTTTGCCCTAACGGAACCTGGGGTGTTAACTGCTCTCACCATGGCAACGGCTCAATTTGCCCCAAACGGGACCTTTGGCGTCAACTGCACTTACTATGGCAACGGCACAATCTGCCCCAACGGGACCTTTGGCGTCAACTGCACTTACTATGGCAACGGCACAATCTGCCCCAACGGGACCTTTGGCGTCAACTGCACTTACTATGGCAACGGCACAATCTGCCCCAACGGGACCTTTGCCCTCAACTGCACTTACTATGGCAACGGCACAATCTGCCCCAACGGGACCTTTGGCGTCAACTGCACTTACTATGGCAACGGCACAATCTGCCCCAACGGGACCTTTGGCGTCAACTGCACTTACTATGGCAACGGCACAATCTGCCCCAACGGGACCTTTGCCCTCAACTGCACTTATTATGGCAATTGCACAATCTGCCCCAACGGGACCTTTGGCGTCAACTGCACTTACTATGGCAACGGCTCAATTTGCCCAAATGGGACCTTTGGCGTCAACAGCACTTACTATGGCAACGGCACAATCTGCCCCAACGGGACCTTTGGCGTCAACTGCTTTTACTATGGCAACGGCACAATCTGCCCCAACGGGACCTTTGGCGTCAACTGCACTTACTATGGCAACGGCACAATCTGCCCCAACGGAACCTTGGGTGTCAACTGCACTCGCAATGGCAACGGAACCCATGGCAACAGCACATTTTGCCCTAACGGAACCTGGGGTGTTAACTGCTCTCACCATGGCAACGGCTCAATTTGCCCCAACGGGACCTTTGGCGTCAACTGCACTTACTATGGCAACGGCACAATCTGCCCCAACGGAACCTTTGGCGTCAACTGCACTTACTATGGCAACGGCACTGAACTGCACTTACTATGGCAACGGCACAATCTGCCCCAACGGGACCTTTGGCGTCAACTGCACTTACTATGGCAACGGCACAATCTGCCCCAACGGGACCTTTGGCGTCAACTGCACTTACTATGGCAACGGCACAATCTGCCCCAACGGAACCTTGGGTGTCAACTGCACTCGCAATGGCAACGGAACCCATGGCAACAGCACATTTTGCCCCAACGGAACCTGGGGTGTTAACTGCTCTCACCATGGCAACGGCTCAATTTGGCCCAACGGGACCTTTGGCGTCAACTGCACTTACTATGGCAACGGCACAATCTGCCCCAACGGAACCTTGGGTGTCAACTGCACTATGAATGGCAACGGTACTCATGGCAATATGACGCATGGCAGTATAGCACATGTTCTAAGTCAGAGCTATGGTCAGTACAGCACCTTGATTGCGGACTTGATGAAAACTGGAACCTGGAGCGAGATCGAGAGTAAGTAACATTTACTTCTTGAAGACAAAATGTCACTCTTTGCTTTAACTTTGCCTTTGTTTCATTCGTTTTTTAGATTTGTTTCTAACGTGTTCATTAGTATAAGCAACGATTATACAACAATTCAGTCAATGATTGAACTGAAACATGAACTTGCCTTTGGGACCAAACACGTATTGGTGAACATGTCTCTTCCGTGAGTACACAATGCCTATAATCTCTTCCTGTAGGACCCCAAGTGACCCTTCTTGCGCCGACCAATGCAGCGTTCAGCAGCCTCCCGACGGCCTACCGAAACATCCTTGACAAGCAGGCCAATTTTCTGAAGAGTATGTACACCTCTTTGTTTCATATTCCACAAAATATTCACAAGTTACTTGACACTAACTGGGTACTTCTTTAATTTGTATTTACCTACACAAATAGATAAGCTGTATCAAATGACCATATCACACACAGTGTTGCAAGTGTGGGTGTGTTTATTCAGGCACAATGATGTACCACATCTTGGACGGCATCCACAGCCCCGATTCTCTGCATAAGAAAGACATGCTCACCTCTCTGGAGGGACACCGCATCCACGTCTCCATGCAGAACGGTGAGTCACATATCATCAGAGACTAAATGAGTCAGACAGAGCTAGTACACATTGAAAATGATAACCAGTACACACTGAAGACCCAATCCTGTACACTATTTGTGTCTGCTTTGTGTACAGGCCATGATTGTCTGGGTTAACCGTTTCTGACTACAACATTAAGTCAACACAAATTCACACCCATGTGTACAGACCTTTTTCTTGGACTTTTACACAGCATTCTTTTGACCTGTCAGCAATTTCATTAGACAATATATTGTGATAATCGAAATCAAGGGGAAAACAATGTTTTGCTTTGGCAACTCATTTGTTTGTGAACAAATCTAATGACAAAAGTCTGTCACAGAAATGGCTTACTATTACAATTTTTACTAATATTACGGCTCTGCTTATTATCAAGTCTTTAGTAAAGATCTTCACATTTGGTTTCCTGGACCTATTCAGACATGTTTTCCGATGTTTTCCTACTGGCTATGTATCAGTTAGTCATGATTCAAGTAATTCTATTTGCAAATTATTATCGCATGGCTCTCAAGAATATGCCTCGAAAAGGACTGACTCTTTCAAGACTGTTTAAGACTAACTAATTCGAATGTGCTTCAATTTCTTTGACGTCTGAAAAGAAGTCGATACATATCAACTCATTTGAGCCTACGCGATTTAGGAAACATTCTTATAAGCTCTCTCAACATGGCTTTCGAATCCTCAACCAGTGCTGTTTGAAACGGACTAAAACCATTTTGTTGGGAATACATTGCAGGTCACGTGCCCCAGTTCAACAAGGTCAGCATCATGAACGTGGTTCATGCCACCAACGGCGTCATCTACGTCCTGAACGGCGTCCTTCACCTTCCAAGCAGCCCTATTGTGTGAGGTAGACCAAAAGACCCTGCGAAAGAGATGCAATACTGCATCATGTAGAATGTTAAAATAAAATTCTACTCAGCACCTCAGACTTATCAACCGCTGCTTTTTATCTTACAACATTTGTCCAAACGCTAAATGTGCTGTACCTCAACTTGTCACATATCACCCTGCACTAAAGTCTTCTACACTAATTATTACACATGCTCAGACTCTAAATGTCAACTACTTTAATATAGTCAATATCTAACATTCAATATAGACTCATGGAAAAAAGAACCCCCGGTATTATATACAAAGCTGAATGTTTCGGTTAACAGTACGTTGGTAAAGCTAAAGTAAAGTCTTTTAAGTTTACAGTCATGAGAGACACATATCCCACCATGACGGAATCTCCACCAAAGGCAACAGTTGGTTGAACATTTTTGCTGCAGATGCTGTGTTTCGCTTCCTCTATTTTCACAAGCGTCCATGAGTTACAGTCACCTTTCGTCAGACCAATGTATTCTTTGCCAAGTCCTGCATCGATCGTATGTTTATTACCTCGGACTTATCAATCGTACTCCAGCACTAAACGCTGCTTTTTAAATGATAACATGTGTCCAAACACTAAGTATCAGCTGCCTCAACTTATTATACATGTCCCTTCATCAAAGTCTTCGACAATAATTGTTACACATGCTCAAACACTAAGTGTCAGCTGCCTCAACTTATTATGCATGTCCCATCATCAAAGTCTTCGACAATAATTGTTACACATGCTCAAACACTAAGTGTCAGCTACCTCAACTTATTATACATGTCCCATCATCAAAGTCTTCGACAATAATTGTTACGCATGCTCAAACACTAAATGTCAGCTACCTCAACTTGTTATACATGTCCCTTCATCAAAGTCTTCGACAATAATTGTTACACATGCTCAAACACTAAATGTCAAGCAGTCCTATTGTGTGAAGTAGAGCAGAAGTATCCCTGTGAAAGAGTGAGTGAGTGAGTGAGTGAGAGCAACAGGTAGAATGATGAAATACAATTATACTGCATGTATGTTTTCACCCCGGACTTATCAATAGTACCATAGTACTAAATGTGCTTTTTCACTGACAACATGTGTCCAAACACTAAAAGTCCGGTACCTCAACTTATTATACATATCCCTGCATCAAAGTATTCTACAATAATTATTACGCATGTTCAAACACAAAATGTAAATAACTTAAACATAATCAGTGTCCAATATTCCATATAACTCCCAGTCATTTTTTACAAAACGCAACAACTGCAATATATTTCTTATGGTGTAACACAATAAGTCGAAAATTAAATTTCTTCTGATCATCCTTTCACAAATATCAACATACACGTCGACTGAATGTCGTCTCCATAAACGTATGACACATACCCCACACTCTACCTGATATGTGAACGGCATAACTATGTATCAAATGGATTTGTATTCTTATGTATGACTTTATACGTTCAACGGAAACAACAGCTTGCCATACATTTTCATCTATGACACCACAGACGTTTGCAAGGTTAGACACGCCTGAAGACAAGGTGACATAATAAGGTCACTGTAACGCAGGTCATTTGGTGAGAATTTGCCGTGGATAAGGGCAACATATTTTCCTGATGTTTTGTTCACCAGGAGCCAAATCATTCCAATACGATCCACTATTATAACCGTATACATTTTCGTATCACAAATTGAAAGAAGTGAATCGTAGATTATTCAGTGATCTCATTATGAAATTACCAGCTTTCGCTAATCCCCAGCTGTATGAAAGGTCCCATATATGTCGGTGTTTCAATCTGAGATCAGATTAGATCCATGTCTGTTTATACCATGCTCATACGTTTCACAAACGTAAACGTTCAACACTTCGGACTTTGTTCCTTATGGAGACAATATCGGTTTATGCAAGCTGTAACGTAAGTTGCCGACTCGTACTGAAATCACCGAAGAATTGTTCAAAGAGCAAGGGATCAATTAAGTCTCACTCACTCACTCACTCACTGTTAGGTAAGTGGATTGATACGTGGCAGCATTATGACGATAGGACCGGTCGGCTTGGAGGCAGTTTGCTGTGTGTGGAACATCCTTCTATAACTGCAGCATTGATGCCATAACACTTCCGCCACCAAACTGTCGAAGTCGAACAACGCACGTCAACATACCGTTCACCTTTGCCCTGCCATCTGTGCAGTTTAGATGAAATCTCGACTCGTTAGTGACCAAACCACCATACCAATCTTGTCCCCAGTACCGTAGATGCTGTTTGTACCAGGCAACACGGGTCTGTCGGTGACGTTGGAGAAAAGTTGGACGTATTGCAGGCGGTCGGGGTCGGATGTATTACTCTCTCAGTCTGTTTCCTACAGTCCTGACACTGATTGGACGTAAGCCAGGAATGGTCCGAGCAGTCCAACTGCCAGTCTGGATTCCTTAGATGGGTCAGTTGAATGGGATAGTCTTGATGTGACGTTACGCGTGGACGGCCGGTATGAGGCAAATCCCATCATGTTGAAAAGGTCTCCATAGAGATGAGACCGTGTTTCGATGGACACCAACATGTCACTTCATTTTGGGACATTCCAGTCTCCTGCATACCCACGCCGCGGAGACGCTGATTTTCTGTAAGCCGTGGCATGAAGTGCGCGCAGTTTGGATTGAAGTCAACGTGTTTTCCACAACATTCAGAGGCGAGAGAGTAATCAACCGCACTTCAGTTTTCAATATCAGGTGTGAACTTCAGGTGTCAAAAGGCATGCAAAAAGTGAGGTAGTTCATTGTTCACAAAGTACTCGTGCAACGAGATACGTGACATCAAAGTTCATTCAAACTGCATTGTTACATGATTATTCAGGATTACTTGTTCAAACAAATTTTTAAATATCTTCTGTTTTATGGAATTATGGTATGCACGTTTAGATTTTTCTGTAGGGGCGGTGGGGCCTAGTGGTTAATGCATTGGATCGTCATGCCGAAGACCCGGGTTCGATTCCCCACATGGGTACAATGTGTGAAGCCCATTTCTGGTGTCCCCCGCCGTGGTATTGCTGGAATATTGCCAAAAACGGCGTATAACTAAACTCAGTCAGTCAGTCAGTAAGGTTTTCTGCTATAAGGGTAATGCTATTTTTGAGGGCATTATCATTTGCAGAAGCCCGAGGTCTTCCATGAACTGCCCGACGAAGGAAAAAGACCGAGGGCTTCTGCAAATGATAATGCCCTCAAAAAAAGCATTACCGTTGTTATTGCTAAAATACATGGAATTTGTGTTGAAAAGAAAAAGGAAACAATGATGGAATTTGACTGTAACTTCTGACGGGGTTGACTGACCGAATGCAATTACGTAATCGAACAATTCAAGTGACGTCACAACAGAACGTGACGATATTCGACCTTGGCCTTTGACAAGACCATGGCCTGCAACATGTCAAACTATGTCAGACACAACGACAGTTGTCAGGGTGTCCTCCCATTTGTGAGAACTCCCAGTTGTGAGACACATTAATTAATGGTTCAGTGCACATATGTGGTGTTTCCACATCCCTACAATGAAAGTGGGATCTGCCCAGCCCAGTACCCACAGAAGGCATAGTTCATTGATGAGTTCATTAAATAGTTCATTGAATATTTTATTTATTCAGAAGAATATGTAATTATGATAACACATTTTTCTTGACTATTAGGAAGTTTGAAAGTCATTTTGGTTTAAACATATTTTAGTATTATTTATGAAAATGAATTGGGATTGGTGAAGTATTACTGAAGGTTGTGTCTTGATGAGATAATCGTGGACGGATTCAACTATTTTCTGGTTTACACAAGGAGTAAATTCTTTGTTTCCGTTCAAAAAATTATCCAGGTTATAACGGGTAGTTGATATCCACAAGAGCAACATGCACTGTTTATTAAATGTCTGTTATACTTATCGGCGTTTGGGTCGCTAGATCCGAGCCTGAGGTGGCAGTGAACGATTTGACAAAAACAAGAGCCATAATTAAGATCAATATAAATCTTGTTTTCGGCTTTTGTAATTAGGTTTTAAAATTCTTTGAGACTGCATGACTCTTTGGAATTTGGTAGGGCATTCCATAAATTTATTGTGTCGCGTAGAAAGGGATTGGCATAAGGGGCTTTTCGACTGTAAAATTCAGAGTTATTTCAGAGTTATTTCTTAAACTATAGCTTGTAGTTTCGGAGACGCAGTAAATCTGAGTAGGTAAATTGATTTCTCTTTGATCACGAAGTTCCCTACACAAAGTGTTTACTTATTAAAGACATTTACCTGAGTATGTTAATCAATTTATCTTATAAAGTTTCATTAAGTTACCTCCACAAGATTCAATTACATAGCAAATCAGTTATTAGCTAGGGTGAATCTATTCTATCAGACAGGGGAGTATGGTGTGTTTTCGTTGTTAATTACCTACTCCACTGTCTCATAACTGGGAGTCTCACAACTGGGAGTTCTCACAAATGGGAGTAGACCGTTGTCAGTGTTCGTTTTTGGTCCAACAGCAACGTTAATAGTGCAATTGTTAAGGTTAGCACTAGCAAGAAAGCCAATATTACCGCTATTTAAAGCGGGAATTCGGGTTGCTTTGACTTGTTTGCCCCAGAATATCTGCCAGTCCAAAGCCAAAGTGGAATGAACCGACGCACCCACTATGACGTCACTTGACAACAGAACTGATAGTGGCCCGTCGTTAAGGTTGAACGGTCCAATATCATTTGCAGCGGCCGGCAAATTTCTGATAATAGGAGGGCCGTTTCATGATAATTCCATGTGTTTTAGCTATAATAGTATATAACCGACATCAGTCCTAACTGGTACTGTGAAGCAGTTACTTAATTCTTCAACTCTTCCCCCCACATACTGTTACACAGGAAACATACAATGTCCCATTGTCCACAGCTACGAACTATCATAAACGAATGAGCATTTGATGTTGGTTGCACTCGTCGTGAACGTCAAGGTCACAACGCTTACCTGTAGGCTCTTGATGTCTGAGTCCGTTGTTTGTAGGGTTTTGAAGCCATCTACTTGCTATAAAAGCATCTGATAGCATTGATGTGTGTGTTTGATTCATGGTGGCTGCTGTAACTATTGAACACACAAATCAATGACTGAAATTATGAGCAATGATCAAAATAACGCACACACAAAAACAACATGGTCGACTGTATCAAACATATTTATGAAACAAGCACCGGGTGTAAACTAATACATCGGTGCGTTATACACAGGCTAGACAAAGACACTACCAGAAGCAAAAGTATGTTAGAAATCGGATTTATAGACGAAACAATGTTCTAAAATCATGTAAGACCATTCGTACAAATTCACATGAACACCATCAGATGTAAACTAATACACTGGCCAACAAAACACGCTATACCAAGAGGAAATTATTTTATAAGTCGGATTTTCAAATCATGTTGGACCAATCGTACAAATTCAAATGCAAATTCTGGTTCAGCTGACGTAACTCCCTATAAATATATTCTTTAAAAGTTCCACATTCAGTTATGTACAGTTAAATCCTCACACATTATCTTTCCTAAACATAAGTATAACCCCATGACTGTCGACCCGGTTTGGTGTTCAGAAATCATTCTTATCGTAAGATGCGCCTGAGAGGATAAGGTGATCAGGTTCACCGTCTTGGTGGTTGATGCACGCCATCGTATCTCAGTTGCCTAGATAATGTTGATGTGTTTACTTTCTAATTTGTCTGAGTTTAGAGATTCACATATTGTACTTTGTGGCGACATGAACGCGCGAACAGGAGAGAGTAACAACCCCAAAGTGACATGTGTCGATGATAGAAACGTCACCAACATATTTGATGACGAGGAGGATATTCCTGTTGGGGATCGTAAATCACATGATAAGGTCATAAATAGTTTCGGACAAATTTTGATAGACATGTGTTATGCATTTCAGTTTTTTATTGCCAATGGTAGAGTGTTTGGAGATGAACAAGGTGAATATACTTTTGTCGGACAGCATGGCTGTAGTGTTAATAATTATTTCATATGTTCTCCTGATCTCTTTGAATATATAAGTATGTTGAATATAGGTGATCGATTAGATTCCGATCATCTGCCTTTAGAGCTCAAATGCCGATTTCCTTAAATGAACATGATTAAAGGTAAATCAACAGCGGATATCTCCTCTAATGAAAAAATTGTGTGGAATGAGTCTTTATATAAGACCTTTTTAGGAAATCTTCAAGAGAGAACCGCAGCTGGTTTTCAGTCGGTGTTTAATAAACTTGACAGTAATATAGAAGATGCTATTGATGATTTTGTAAGTATGATTTTAGATTCTGCAAGCTGTATGAAGAAACGTGCATCGATTGCACCGCCGCGAAACAATCCACCTCTATCTGCTCAGTGTAAGGCTGCACGACGGGTTGCACGAAAATCTCTAAAGACATGTAGACGTAAACGTAACGATATCAGTAGAAAACTATATTGTAAAGAACGAAATATATACAGAAACTGCTGTAGAAGATTTAAATCGGACCTGAGTAAACGAAATATCGATAACTTAACAAAGGCAACAATAAAGCCCGACCTCATTTTGGAAACAAATCAGATATTTAAAAAGTCGACCAACACGAAAAAATGTATTTCCGAAAGCGGAATGGTTAAATCATTTTAAAAATGTATTTCATAATGATTTTGTTTTTAATGATTCTTTTGATGATTGCCCTTTGCAGGATGATGCAACACCAGATATTTTAACTGCAGATATGTCAGACGTCGAATCACTTGTATTAGACTCACCCATAACAGGTAATGAAATATCAGAAGCGTTATTGCATTTGAAAAATGGAAAATCAGCTGGTCTTACCCTTGTTGTGATGGAAATGCTTAAAAGTTCAGAGTTTGTTACCATGCCCTTTTTGAATAAGTGTTTTAATACATTGTTTGAAAATGGTATTTTCCCCCGTCGTTGGGCGCGATCAATTATTGTTCCCTTACATAAGAAAGGTGATGTCACCGATCCAGATAATTATAGAGGAATTTCCCTTATGAGTATGTTAGGTAAAGTCTTTACATCTGTTCTAAATAACAGACTCATTAAATGGGCAAGTATGACAGATAACATTCCCGAATCACAAGCAGGCTTTAGAAAGAAATATTCAACTTCTGATCATATCTTTACACTATTTGGACTAGCCGAGAAATGTCTATCCCGTCGTAAGCGTAAATTATATGTAGCTTTCGTTGATTTCCGTAAAGCATTTGATTCTGTCAATCGTTCTAAATTGTGGTCTTCTTTAAGTAATGCTGGCCTGAAAGGTAGAATGTATTCAATTTTAAAAGCAATGTATACTAGTGTGATAGCTTGTGTACGTTGTGGTGATGATAAGACTGATTTTTTCGACTGCCCCGTTGGCTTAAGACAAGGATGTGTTGTGAGTCCAATTCTATTTTCCCTGTTTATCAACGAATTGTACTACGATATTATCGCAAATGGTTAGCATGGCATCCAAATGTTTCCAGATCTCTTAGAACTTTTTATTCTTTTATTTGCTGATGACGTAATTCTTTTATCAGAATCTGTAGTTGGACTACAAACCCAGTTAAATATTTTGGAACGGTGTACTAAAACATGGGATTTATCCGTTAATCTAGATAAACTAATATTGTTATATTTAGAAAAGGTGGCCGGATATCTTCTAAAGAAAGGTGGTCCTTTAATGACCAACCTGTTATTGTCTCTGATCATTACACTTATGTTGGTATTAAGTTTACATCTGCTATGAACTGGAAAACATCTGTTACTGAATTATCATTGAAAGCTAAGAAAGCATTGATACGTCTTTTATCTGCCTTGTGTAAAATTGGTGTGTGACGCCCAGTATTTACTTTAAACTATTTGATTGTCAAATTCAGCCTATTCTTTTGTATGGATCCGAGATTTGGGGATTCCAGAGATATGAATGCATAGAAAAAGTACAACTCATGGTCAGTAAGACTTTTTTAAATGTAGGACCCTCTACACCGAATTGTATGGTGTACGGTGAATGTGGGAGGTATCCCCTGTATATAAATGCTCATATTCGATGTATAAAATTCTGGTTTAAGATATTGTGTATGCAAGAACATAGATTACCCAAAAGGCTTATAACATGCTTGTTCATTTGGACAACATTGGTAAAGTGACGTGGGCATCTTATGTCAGAAATCTTCTGTTTGCATATGGTTATGGTTTTGTATGGTTAAGTCAGTCAGTTGATGATGCAAGTTTGATTTTAACTCAGTTTCGAGAAAGAAGTCTTAATATGTTTAATCAAGAATGGTATTCAGTAATAGATAAGAGTTCACGGTACAACTCTTGTAGAATATACAAATTACTACTCCAGCCGGAGAAATATCTGTCGTTTTTAATATTAGACGTTTTTATATTGAACGATGCAAGAGAATGTGCCCACTGTGTAATAGATAGATGTGGAAAATGAAATCCATGTTTTACTTGTATGTCCTTTGTATAAAGATTTGCATACGAAATATATAGCTGAATATTATCTATGTAAGCCACCTACATTAGCATTAAAACTACTTCTTTCATCAACTGACCAGCATGTAATAATAAAGCTGTCGTACTAGATCAATTATGCTCTTATTAAACGTATCAATCTGATAAAAAGTTTTGTAGCTCCATCGTATTTCACTACTTGTACATAATGTACTGCCTGTATCATGATTTGCTGTTTGGATCACTAATTACTACTTATTGCACCATATGTATAATGTATATGTATAACTCCGATGTATATGGGCCGGAGGCCTTTTGTACAATAAACATCTTTGACTTTGATAGACGTTGATGATGTCAATCACTGGATTGTCTGGTCCAGACTCGAATATTTACAGACCACCGCCTAGAGCTGGAATATTGCTAGGTGTAGCTAACATTGTATTTTGGCTGTCAGTGTGTTATAACTCCTTGCTGTCTATTTCAGTAGTATTTCACAGACGTTATTGTTTCTAGCCAAAACTGAAACATAGTTTAGTCAGTGTAAATGCGAATGTTTTATAAAAGTATGGTTTTAGGCACCTTTGTAACAACATTCCTGCTATGTCACGTCTGATGAGTAGGTTTACAACCCGACCTGTAGTATTGTAAGTGTAGATAAGGTATCTCAAGAAATCTATGATAGTATGGTTTTGAATGCGTTTAGCAACATTCCTTGAGTAGGTGTGCGTGTGCATGAGGGTGTAGGTGTGTCTATTTAATATGAAAACCACACCCACTGTCACTCCATGTAATATAAGAACCGTACCTAACGTCTCTAATTTTAGAATCACACCCAACTTCTTTATAGTTAAGATGAGAACCACACCCTTTTTATTTAATCTGAGAACCACACCAGCCGTCTCTTTATTTGATACCAGCCACATCCACCGTCTCTTTATTTGATATCAGAAACACACCCACCGTCTCTTTATTTGATATCAGAGCAACATCCACCGTCTCTTTATTTGATATCAGAGCAACATCCACCGTCTCTATAACTTATATGAGAACAAACTCCATCCACTCTTCATCTAATATTAGGACCGCCTTCTTTCATTTTTACTCTCATATCTGAAAGGTATATAAAGAAAACTATCACCGTCCAAAATTTAAAAAAACCCAGCATGAGCCCACACAAAACACTGTATCTAATATCAGAGCAACTTGCACCTTCTGTTTTTATAATATCAAAACTACCTTCACCTTCTGTTTACTTATCATTGGAATTGTGTCCACCCATTCTTTATCTCATACCAACTCCACCTAATCTATATATATCTGACATGTCTTCTCCCTCTCTTAACCTAATGTCAGAACCACCACCCTTTCAAAGTTTGAAATCAAATCTGTTTCCCAAGCCTCTTACACTCTACCCCATGTATGATATCACAATCATCTCAATTCACTGCACATCACCCCAGGTTTTAATTGATACCAGAACTCTCGCTCGGCTCTCACATAAAAGGATTGGTTCCAGTATTTGGAATTATGAAATACATGTATCTAACATGTGTTCGTTACAGAAAGATAATTCTAAATATATGTCGTGCCTTTATATACCGATTCTTATCAACCATGTGATTCTCTTGACCAATCAAATCTCAAGATAAAAGACCAACGCAAGATAAACTTTCCGCCAGCCAATATAAAGACTGTTTTGACTCAGTTTCAGCAGTTGTTCCTGCAGAATGAAGACCCTTCTCATCAGCTTAGTGGCGGCCACGGTGCTCGGGGTGGTGATGTCTCTTCCCTTCCAACGGGACACACTTAAACAGCTAATACCTCTTGCCAAGAGCCTGGGGGCGACGAAGTTCGCCCACTTTGTTCACGAAGCCAACCTGACAGCTAACTTCACAAGGAAAGGTAATTCAATGCAGCTATATGACAGGCTTCGTTCAGAGTGGTTCAATGTCGATGGCATATCCATGTCAGTGTCGTAGATTTACTTTTGCCTGTGAAGATTATACAATACTAATACAGTCTGAAATAGTGTTGGGGAAAAGCACAATTAGGCAAGGGGATAAGGGATCTGCCACTTGTCAACACTCGCTCCTTTCTGTAACCTCGAAGAAGATTTGTCCATGATTCTCATGCGCTATACGCGAAAATACGACAAACCAATCAGAATGCACGTAAAGAACTGGGATAACAAATTTACAAACTTATTTTACTTAAATATCCATCTTGAGTACTGAAAGGAAAATAACTAAGTTCCAAAAACCATATATATTGGAATATATTAGGCATATCGTAATTCATAAATTGTTATAAATCGAAGCTATATATGCAGTGCATGAGAGAAGTGATCACCAAAGATGGTTATAGCATTCATATCTTGAGACGATTCAAAAGGTAGTTTTATCACAAGTCGTGTTATAAAATATATTCTTAAGTGGTGCTCTTATAGACAACGATTAAAGATTTGAAGATTGTTTAAGAGAAAGATAAGATAGATGTAGTAGATCTTTGCACATATCTTTTGTTTTAATTAGGGCTGGATATTGCCCTGAGTTATATATTGCAATATATTGTAATAATTTAAGAGATATAGCAATACATATGTGATATATTGACTGGAAGGTTTATGCCGAAGTGCGTACATCATAAATTCATAGTAGCTCTCTGTGTGCGACATCATCTTCTTAGTTGCTGTTCTTAGTTGCTGTTACAACATACTTTCAGGCTCCACGTCCCCATTGTGTATGGTTGTATGCCAATCGTTTGCAGATAGATAAAATGATATAGAGCCTTAACGTGGAATGTTTGATTGAAGTATTGCAACATAATGATAAAGATAATAGTATAACATGAATTTCAGCGTCAGTGTTGTTTGCTTCAACAGAATGCACTTCAATGTAGTGTGTAATTATTGTTACTGTATGTCAGTGATTCATTCAGATTCAACTCCAATATAAACATGTGATAACATGAACTATTGCAAAATGAAACAAACATATGATTTAGTTTAACTACTTGAGCTTAAAATCCAATTACTAAGAACCTTGACTAGAATGTCATTATACAGTCCTACAAAATTGAGACTTAGACATTTATGATAAATTGATATCATATGTCCCATTATGAAATAAACAAAAATAACAATTGTGAATTGTAAAATGGTCACTCAGACCCAGAGCCTCTACTAATAAGTCCAAAGAAACAAATGGTCCATTTGAGGCCACTTAATTCCTCAAAATGAAACCATTCAAACGCACAAAACGTAAAGCATTTGGTAGAATATATGGCACTTTTGGAGCCACTTATAATGTCACTTCCACTTGTAAAATGTTACATGGAAATCAAGGGCAGATAATTCAAAGGGAGCTAACTCTGGATGACCCAATATATTGCAGAATCTGAACCATACCGCGATGATATCGCGAGATACTGTACCGATATCTACCGGTTTACCGGCATTATTGCATAGCCCTAGTTTTAATAAGAGATCAAACATTATTTGTAAAGGGAAACGTTTGCCATTGTTTTCTACGCTGGAATTATGCAATGGTTTACTATAAAGGCTAGCTTCTTTTATCAAAATACGGAAATAAATGCTGATGGAATTGCTTTATCAAACATTAAAAGACTAAAAACGAAAGATTTTACTGACGCAGTACACATTTTCAGGAACAAGTGGTTTCTTTGTGACAGGTGCCTTCAGTAGGGCAGCCGCTCTCGTAGTTATCGAACATATGTTATATTTGCCATTTAACATCGATGCAAAGCATATGCGTATGAAACTTTGCTTCTTTTGTTGAATATGAGGCTATGCCGTTACTTGTTGTTTCAGCTGGGAACTTCACCCTGTTCGTCCCAGACAACAAGGCCTTCCATGGTCTGTCTAGAAACATCACAGGAAACAAGACCCTGCTGAGACAGCTCATCCTCTTCCACTCCGTCAATGGAACTTACAACAAATCCGAATTGATCCGAAACAAGAAACTGAGGACGCTGTCTGGAAGATTCCTGCACTTTAACCACACCAAGACTAAGGTAAGCAAGAACGACAAATACTAAAGTGGAGATTCCAGTATTATAATCACGCTAAGACCAAGGTAAATAAGGACGTCAGATAATGTAGTGGATATTATTGTTCTTTAACCACACTAAAACCAAGGTAAACAAGAACGACAGAAATATACTGGAAATTCATGTTCTTTAACCAAACTAAGACCAAGGTAAACAAGGACCACAAATACTATAGTGGCGAGTCCAGTATTATAATCATACTAAGACCAAGGTAAACAAGAACGACAGAAAGTATATTGGAGATTCCTGTTCTTTAATCCCACTAAGACCAAGGTAAACAAGGACAACAGACGCTGATATGTGAATTCATTTACTTTAATGATATTTAGACCAAGGCAAACAAGAATAACGCACTTTTGAGTAGATTTCTCTGTTTCAACGACACAAATACCACACTGCACTGCCTTCCATAAGACCAAGGTACACAAAACTCACTGCAGATTTCGACTTTGGCCATACTGATTTAGAGCTTAGGCATTCTATTCTCTCCTTTTTTTCGTTAATGCAGGCAGTGTTCGTGAACGGTGTCAATATCACGGGATTCAACAAGAGAGCCTCCAACGGCTTCATCTTCCTTGTCAGCAAGGTCGTGCTAAACGGATCAGGACTGCTCAACAAAACCAACAACAAAACGTCTGGACAACTCCGCCGTCAAGCATATGTCCTGTGTCGTAATGGCACTTCGGGAAAAAACTGCACTCATCTTGGCAACGGTGCCCATGGAAACTTCACCCATAGCGCCAACACTGTCAATCGCCCAATCCAACATGCCAATGGCTCAATATGCATTAACGGGACTTACGGGAGAAACTGCACCCACCATGGCAACGGTACCCGTGGAAACTACACCAACCACCCAATCCAGCATGCCAATTTCTCAGGATGCATTAACGGGACTTACGGGGGAAACTGCACCCTCCATGGCAAGGGTACCAATGGAAACTTCACCAATTACCCAATCCAGCATGCCAATTTCTCAGGATGCATTAACGGGACTTACGGGAGAAACTGCACCAACCATGGCAACGGTACCAATGGAAACTTCACCAATTACCCAATCCAGCATGCCAATTTCTCAGGATGCATTAACGGGACTTACGGGAGAAACTGCACCAACCATGGCAACGGTACCAATGGAAACTTCACCAATTACCCAATCCAGCATGCCAATTTCTCAGGATGCATTAACGGGACTTACGGGAGAAACTGTACCCTCCATGGCAACGGTATACATGGAAACTTCACCAATTACCCAATCCAGCATGCCAATTTCTCAGGATGCATTAACGGGACTTACGGGAGAAACTGCACCCTCCATGGCAACGGTACCAATGGAAACTTCACCAATTACCCAATCCAGCATGCCAATTTCTCAGGATGCATTAACGGGACTTACGGGAGAAACTGCACCAACCATGGCAACGGTACCAATGGAAACTTCACCAATTACCCAATCCAGCATGCTAATTTCTCAGGATGCATTAACGGGACTTACGGAAGAAACTGCAGCCTCCATGGCAACGGTACCAATGGAAACTTCACCAATTACCCAATCCAGCATGCCAATTTCTCAGGATGCGTTAACGGGACTTACGGAAGAAACTGCACCCCCCATGGCAACGGTACCAACGGAAACTTCACCAATTACCCAATCCAGCATGCCAATTTCTCAGGATGCATTAACGGGACTTACGGGAGAAACTGTACCCTCCATGGCAACGGTACCAATGGAAACTTCACCAATTACCCAATCCAGCATGCCAATTTCTCAGGATGCATTAACGGGACTTACGGAAGAAACTGTACCCTCCATGGCAACGGTATACATGGAAACTTTACCAATTACCCAATCCAGCATGCCAATTTCTCAGGATGCATTAACGGGACTTACGGGAGAAACTGCACCCTCCATGGCAACGGTACCAACGGAAACTTCACCAATTACCCAATCCAGCATGCCAATTTCTCAGGATGCATTAACGGGACTTACGGAAGAAACTGCAGCCTCCATGGCAACGGTACCAATGGAAACTTCACCAATTACCCAATCCAGCATGCCAATTTCTCAGGATGCATTAACGGGACTTACGGGAGAAACTGCACCCTCCATGGCAACGGTACCAATGGAAACTTCACCAATTACCCAATCCAGCATGCCAATTTCTCAGGATGCATTAACGGGACTTACGGGAGAAACTGCACCCACCATGGCAACGGTACCCATGGAAACTTCACATATAACGCCAACACTGTCAATCATCTAATCCAGCATGCCAATGGCTCAATATGCATCAACGGAACATGGGGTAGAAACTGCACTAGCACTGGCAACGGAACCCATGGCAACAGCACATTTTGCCCCAATGGAACCTGGGGTGTTAACTGTTCTCACCATGGCAACGGCTCAATTTGCCCCAATGGGACCTTTGGCGTCAACTGCACTTACTATGGCAACGGCACAATCTGCCCCAACGGAACCTTGGGTATCAACTGCACTATGAATGGCAACGGTACTCATGGCAATATGACGCATGGCAGTATAGCACATGTTCTAAGTCAGAGCTATGGTCAGTACAGCACCTTGATTGCGGACTTGATGAAAACTGGAACCTGGAGCGAGATCGAGAGTAAGTAACACATTTACTTCTTGAAGACAGAATGTCAGTCTTTGCTTTCACTGTGCCTTTGTTTCATTCGTTTTTCTGATTTGTTTCTAACGTGTTCATTAGTATAAGCCACGGTAATACAACAATGCTGTCAATGATTAAACTGAAACATGAACTTGTCTTTGGGGCCAAACACGTATTGCTGAACATGTCTCTTCCGTGAATACACAATGCCTATAATCTCTTCCTGTAGGACCCCAAGTGACCCTTCTTGCGCCGACCAATGCAGCGTTCAGCAGCCTCCCGACGGCCTACCGAAACAACCTTGACAAGCAGGCCAATTTTCTGAAGAGTATGTACACCTCTTTGTTTCATATTCCACAAAATATTCACACGTTACTTGACACTAACTGGGTATTTCTTCAATTTGTATTTACCTACACAAATAGATCAGCTGTATCAAATGACCATATCACACACAGTGTTGCAAGTGTGGGTGTGTTTTTTCAGGTACAATGATGTACCACATCTTGGACGGCATCCACGGCCCCGATTCTCTGCATCAGAACGACATGCTCACCTCTCTGGAGGGACACCGCATCCACGTCTCCATGCAGAACGGTGAGACACATATCATCAGAGACTAAATGAGTCAGACAGAGCTAGTACACATTGAAAATGATAACCAGTACACACTGAAGACCCAGTCCTGTACACTATTTGTGTCTGCTTTGTGTACAGGCCATGATTGTCTGGGTTAACCGTTTCTGACTACAACATTAAGTCAACACAAATTCACACCCATGTGTACAGACCTTTTCTTGGACTTTTACACAGCATTCTTTTGACCTGTCAACAATTTCATTGGACAATATATTGTGATAAGATAATCGAGGTCGAGATCATTGGATATTGAATGGATATTTTTTCATCAAACTGTTCAATTCGAGGGAAAACAATGTTTTGCTTTGGCAACTCATTTGTTTGTGAAGAAATCTAATGACAAAAGTCTGTCACAGAAATGGCTTACTATTACAATTTTTACTAATATTACGGCTCTGCTTATTATCAAGTCTTTAGTAAAGATCTTCACATTTGGTTTCCTGGACCTATTCAGACATGTTTTCCGATGTTTTCCTACTGGCTATGTATCAGTTAGTCATGATTCAAGTAATTCTATTTGCACATTATTATCGCATGGCTCTCAAGAATATGCCTCGAAAAGGACTGACTCTTTCAAGACTGTTTAAGACTAACTAATTCGAATGTGCTTCAATTTCTTTGACGTCTGAAAAGACGGCGATATATACCAAATCATTTGAGCCTACGCGATTTAGGAAACATTCTTATAAGCTCTCTCAACATGGCTTTCTAATCCTCAACCAGTGCTGTTTGAAACGGCCTAAAACCATTTTGTTGGGAATACATTGCAGGCCACGTGCACCAGTTCAACAGGGTCAGCATTATGAACGTGATTCATGCCACCAACGGCGTCATCTACGTCCTGAACGGAGTCCTTCACCTTCCAAGCAGCCCTATTGTATGAAGTAGAGCAGAAGTAACCCGTGAAAGAGTGTGAGTGAGTTTAGTTTTACGCCGCACTCAGCAATATTCCAGCTATATGGCGGCGGTCTGTAAATAATCGAGTCTGGACCAGACAATCCAGTGATTAACAGCATGAGTATCGATCTACGCAATTGGGATACGATGACATGTGTCAACCACCCGATCCCGTTAGTCGCCTTTTACGACAAGCATTTGTTACTGAAGATCAGTTCTAACCCGGATCTTCACGGGTCCCCTGTGAAAGAGATGTAATACTGCTTCACGTAGAATGTTGAAATAAAATGATACTGCATCGGCCGTATGTGTTTTCCTCCGACTTATCTATCGTGTTCCAGCACTAATCGCTGTTTCTTTAACTTATATCATATATCCAAACACTAAATGTCCGGTACCTCAACTTGCCACACATGTTCCTGCATCAAAGTCTACTTCAGTAGTTATTACGCATGCTCACACACACTGAATGCCCGGTACCTCAACTTGCCACACATGTTCCTGCATCAAAGTCTACTACAGTAGTTATTACGCAAGCTCACACACACTGAATGTCCGGTACCTCAACTTGCCACACATGTTCCTGCATCAAAGTCTACTACAGTAGTAATTACGCATGCTCACACACACTGAATGTCAAGGCCATCTATGGCCGACAAGTGAGTATGATTGCCGATGGTTTTGGAGAAAATGCCTGCTTACTGTCGAGGAAATGATTTGTAGATGTTGCAATAAGATTTTAGACCCGTGGAATGCCGCTGCCGATCGAATATAGCCCTACATAGGTGCTGTCGACGTGGCTGGAATTAATAAACGAATTTAAAAGGTGAGTTTTCGCTGTCTTGGGTGATTCAAATTTTTGGCTTGGAATTGCGAAGGTAGCCGTTTTCGGTGAGTCGTGGCGTATAACTTTTGAAATAATGATCCGATTGTGACCATTTATAGCTCATTTTGTAGGCAAATCATCTCGTTTTCGATCCGTAGGCCTCAACGGGGCCTTAAAAATAGTTTACGTGGTGAAATCTAACTTTGATCGAGGAGGGGGTGGTTCCGTCGTTACATCCCTTTCCTTTTTATATAGTACTAGGGTAGGGTCTATATACCTATATGTCTTCTAATGTTGTTACTAAGCGTGACACGCCCCTGTGGTTAAACCTAAAACTATGCTTCGTCCATGTAGATCTGTTATCTCAAGAAGAGATATGAACATTATTTTATAATGGTATGGTTTCAGTCCTGCAATATAACGTCGAGCGACAGAAAAAGTAGGTTTCAAACGAGAATAAATGAAATATGAACTGGCCGTTCTGTAAGGTACAACACTGAGATGTTGTTTTATTAGGGCAGCAAACAGGAAACTCCTTGCAGTGTCGTCTTGTGGTGCTCGTGCCTCGCTAAATGTCGATGTGAGTAACTGAAGTACAGGTGACAGACCTGGCGAAAGGAACACCCAAAAGCCTAGGTTACACAAAACAGATGTTTGCCCAGTGACTTCTATAGCAATATCATAATTAATCAAAATTAACTAAGCTAAACAGACCAACCCCAGGTCTGCACAAAATGTCACCAGCTTGAAAGTATCTGTGCTCAGTCAACATGTCATTATGTTAAAAACAGCTCTAAATATCTGAAAATGTTTTCAGTTTTAATCAGTAGATGGAATTACATTAAAACACACACACACACACACACACACACACACACACACACACACACACACACACACACACACACACACACACACACACACACACACACACACACACACACACAAAATCTTAAACAAAATCATCCAATCAAAGCTGCAAGATGGTTCAGTCTTCTCTGAAACTGCTTGATAAACTACGGATTCTGATTTGGTGTAGTGAACTGTGAAGTGTGACCCAGATCATCACCTTGGTTTCTGATGACTTGGTTCTGTCCGAAGCGTATTTTAGAATTTGCAGCAAACACGAAAGTATGCAGTCTGCTGGACCACTCTGCACATTGTTCACACATATGGTAATGCTCACTATACAATATCGTCCAAAGTAGAACGGGACCAAACTGAGGCTTGAAGGTTTTAAGTGGTATCCACCTATGTATTAAGTGATATCTCCAGAATTTAATTATTAAACATCGGAACCACACCTACCTTTTCTTTAATTAATATCATAATTACACCCACCTTCTCTATATTTAAAATCAGAACCACACACACTTTCTCCTTTATTCACAAAATATTGCCACACCCACCTTTTCTTTAACTGATATCACCCGTGAAGATCCGGGTTAGAATTGATCTTCAGTAACCCCTGCTTGTCGTAAGAGGCGACTGACGGGATCGGGTGGTCAGGCTCGCTGACTTGGTTGACACATATCTTCGTATCCGAATTGCGTAGATCGATGATCATGTTGTTGATCACTGGATTGTCTGGTCCAGAGTGATTGAGTAAGCTTAGCTTTACGCCACACTCAGCAATATTCCAGCTATATGGCGGCAGTCTGCAAATAATCGAGTCTGGACCAGAAAATCCAGTGATCAACAGCATGAGCATCGATCTGCGCAATTGGGAACCGATGACATGTGTCAACCAAGTCAGCGAGCCTGACCACCCGATCCCGTTAGTCGCCTCTTCCGAGACTCGACTATTATGCCGAGTGTGGCGTAAACCTTAACTCACTCACTCATTTAACAGGTATCAGAACAATATCCACCCTACTAGATTAATTATCACAATAACACACAGCCTCTTTTTTTCAAAATCATAACCTGACCAATCTTCTTTTTTATTAATGTAAGAACCACACTGACCACATTCTTAACATCATAACCACTTGATATCAAAACTCCATCCCCTTTTTTATTCAACATCGGAACCCCATCCACCTACTCTTTATCTCAGATCTGAACTTGATACGGAGAAAACGACAACTACAAAACTGTCAATAAACCTATCGTCTGCCTCCGGTCTGGAGAAAACACTTTATATCTCCCCCGTTGAAGATATCACTCTTTAATAAATCTACAATGTTATTACACATTGTGTAATAACACCGCCTGATGCCGGATGTATGACGTCATAATAGTTTACAGTACAATACCTCTGTCACAATGGTATTAGACCTTGATGGACTCGAAGAAAGCTCAGAGTCAACACACTGTAGGCAGTTTCTATCAATTTATGTTGGAGAGTAATAAACAGAATATTAATCTCGCTCACTTGGAATACCATTTTTATATCACTCGTGAAAGATTTAGTATTCATCTCGCTTTCGCTCGTTTGATACACATCATTAACTCATTTAATAAAAATGGCATAACACGAAAGGTCGTTTAGTATCCTCTATGCATCTAACATTGGAACCACCTACACTTTTGTACAGTTAACATCAAACCTGCCTTCACCTTCTGTTTATTTATTATTAGAATCTGGCCACCCATTCGTTATCTCACATCAACTCCACCATAGCTATTTATATCTGACCTGTCTCCTCCCTTTCTTTACCTAATGTCAGAACCGCCACCCTTTCCAAGTTCAATTATATCAAAATGTTTACATCGGCTCTTTATCTCAAATCACAAAAGCTCTAATTCATCGTTATATAATCTCACATTTCCATCCACTGTTATTCTATATAGCATTTGTTTTTATATTAGAATTGTCAACTCTCACATAAAAGGACAGGTACAATTTGTTCCAGCATTCTAAATTATAAAATACATGTATCTAACATGTGTTCGTTGCAGAAAAATCATTCTAAATATATGTCGAGCCTTTATATACTGAATCTTATCACCCACGTGATTTTCTCAACCAATCAAATCTCAAGATAAAAGACCAACGTTAGATAAACTTTCCGCCAGGCAATATAATGGCTGTCTCAACTCAGTTTCAGCAATTAACTCTGCAGAATGAAAACCCTTCTCATCAGCTTAGTGGCAGCCACGGTGCTCGGGGTGGTGATGTCTCTTCCCTTCCAGCGGGACACACTTGAACAGCTCATACCTCTTGCCAGGAGCTTGGGGGCGACGAAATTCGCCCACTTTGTTCACGAAGCCAACCTGACAGCTAACTTCACAAGGAAAGGTACTTCAATGAATATTTGTGGGCACGCTACGTTCAGAATGGTTCATGTGACTATTGCAGATTATATAATACTGACAAACATAGAGTCTGAAATAGTTTTAGGGAAAAACACAATTAGGCATTTGTCACCACTCGCCCCTATCTGTAACCTCCAACATGATTTGAGAATGCGCGTAAAGAATTGGGTATTGGATAAAAAAAATTCCCGAGGAATATATTGACATTACAAAGTTCACAGTTAACAGAAATGTATTCCATGAATTAAAATTGTTAATGGATATATCTCGTCATGCATGGCGAGACATTCAAATCCAGACAGGTGCCTTTATTAACATTACGGCTCCAATGTGTATCTCTGAACAGCTATTTGGCTTTATAAATATATTTCAGTTTAAAAACCATTTGGAGTACAGAGAGGTGATGAATATTTCTATGAAAATAACTGACTGCGACCTTTTCGTACAGATACCTTTGTCAAGCAAAACTTCGCACTCACGAAATAGAAGAAGTTGTTATCCATAAGGGTTGTCTATATTGTCGTTTTCTAGAATCATTCAAATTTTCTTGATTATACATTTCCGCCAGAGGTATGACAGGGAGGTTACATGCAAAGTTAGACAACTGACCAAACACTCAAGCACTCTTTTCTGTTCGTGAATTCGTGTGATTAAGGTACCGGTATTCTTGTTCAACGAAAGCCTTATTTTGGCGCTATTTCATATTGTCTTATTCATGTTGAGTCAAACCTATTTGGACTTGTCTTTTTTAAACATCTACAGTATCACGATAACAAAAGCATATCAGGACGATATTCCACAGTTAATGCTGAGGGTTAATGTGTAACAGCTGTTTTGGATTTTTCAAACTGAAACTATTGCACAATAAATGCTGAGTAATATCTGGTTACACTAAACAGACATATTTTTACTTTCAACTAGAAGCTGGACACATATTTGATCTTGTATTGATAATTGCGTACCTGTCTTTAGACTTACTACAGTTTACAAATATATAATAAGTGACTATTCATGCCAAATACTTAGTATTTAACTTTAAAACTATGCCAGATGAACAGATGAGAATATTTATGTTCGAATACAGTTTCAACAGATATTTTAGCATTGGTGTTATTGTTTTCATTATTAATAGATCATAGATGCTTAATTCTTTCAAAAACAGCAATGTGCGAGTGCTTTTGCACTTTATATTTTTAAGAATTGAACAGATACATAGTTTAGAATTTATTTCGGTATAACGGCCAACGGCCCACTTACAAAAGAAACAATTGAATAACAATGACAAGGTGACAAGACATTCAAAATTACTCATTCAAAGACATTTTCCGTTTACACAGTGATTCCTTGATCAATTTCGCATAATTGTTGAACAAGATGGGATTTTAAGATGTTATTAAATTTCATGATAGTGGTTTGAAAACAGTAATACAGTGGAAGATATCGTATTCTAGCGTTATGATAGGCAGGACATTCTAGTTGAAAATGATATTCGTTTTCGATTACATGTAGGTCACACATTAAACATATTATTTCCTTAAGGAGTATTCGCTCCCACTTACTCTTAGTGGAAATTCAGATAATCTTAGTAGAAATAGCACTCGGCGTAATTCTCTGGTCGTAATGGCGGACAGGAAATATTCTGCATTTAATAATGATTTAAATCCTCGATAGTGGTCAATGTTTCAGATTCATAAACTGCGTAATACCATTCTTGAAGAATTCTTTAATTCTTGGAGTTAAACGCTTATATAATGTAATACACCTCCAACATCTTGTGAGAGCGATACAAAGGCACATACAAACATACATAGGATTTCTCGTATACGAGATGCCCAGGTTGTTCTGTTAATTTGATCGAGATTTTTCAGTAAGAGATAGATTTGTTTAGGGTATCTGTTGGCTTGTAGTCTCATTAATTTACACTAATAATTAATACTTCTCGATAAATAATCAACATGCACAGCATAACGTTCACAATCGCCAATAGCTGCATCATTAGAAACGTGTCTTCCAGCACATACACAAAATTGGTAGAATTTAGACTGAAACTGTTCCATGATGCGTCTCTTCTCAACTCGCCATAATTCTGAACCATACACCAAAATTGTTCTGATTTATGTATCAAATATTATAAACAGTATAAGCGGTTGTATATTTTTTAATGTTATTTGTAGTGATTTGATTGCAAAGAACGGCTTATGTGCCTTCACCCCGTGAAGGTCGTGGTTAGAATGAACCTTCGGTAACCCATGCATGTCGTAAGAGGCGACTAACGGGATCGGGTGGTCAGGCCCGCTGGCTTGGTTGACACATGTCATCGGTTCCCAAATGCGCAGATGGGTGCTCATGCTGTTGATCACTGGATTGTCTGGTCGACACTCGATTATTAACAGACTTCACTCACTCTTATATGCCTTCAAAGTTAAATTGTTCACAGCGTTGCTCCATGATAATCGGGATGAAAAAAGGATGCCTAAATAGTTGTAATGAGATGAAACCTTAGTCTATGTTCCTATATTTCCACTTACTTTTCTATTCTCCACTTTTTTAAAATTCCCCCTTTCCCATTCTTCGGTTTGATACGAGTTGGTCACGAATATCTGGGTGTTTGCAGTTTCACTGTATTTTTGTTAATGTGACATAATGATTCAACTCGGTTAATGGCAAAGTATATTTCACGATAGTTAAGCATATTTCCCTGCAATTTCCTTGGATTTGCATAAAGTTGTTTGCTACTTTTGTTTATCTGCATGGCTCTGGATTCTTCCTTCAAGAACGGCAAAAGAATTATGTGAACAAAACCTTCGTCCTTTGAAAATGAGACTATGCGGTTACATGATGTTTCAGCTGGGAACTTCACCCTGTTCATCCCAGACAACACGGCCTTCCATGGTCTGTCTAGAAACATCACAGGAAACAAGACCCTGCTGACTCAGCTCATCCTCTTCCACTCCGTCAATGGAACATACAACAGATCCGAATTGATCCGAAACAAGAAACTAAGGACGCTGTCTGGATGATTCCTGTACTTTAACCACTCTAAGACCAAGGTTAACAAGAAGGTCAGATAATATAGTGTAGATTACAGTATTATAATCGCACTAAGACCAAGGTAAACAAGAAGGACAGATAATATAGTGTAGATTACAGTATTATAATCACACTAAGACCAAGGTAAACAAGAAGGACAGATAATATAGTGTAGATTACAGTATTATAATCACACTAAGACCAAGGTAAACAAGAAGGACAGATAATATAGTGTAGATTACAGTATTATAATCACACTAAGACCAAGGTAAACAAGAAGGACAGATAATATAGTGTAGATTACAGTATTATAATCACACTAAGACCAAGGTAAACAAGAAGGACAGATAATATAGTGTAGATTACAGTATTATAATCACACTAAGACCAAGGTAAACAAGAAGGACAGATAATATAGTATAGGTTCCTGTATTATAATCACACTAAGACCAAGGTAAACAAGAAGGACAGATAATATGGTGTAGATTACAGTATTATAATCACACTAAGACCAAGGTAAACAAGAAGGACAGATAATATAGTATAGGTTCCTGTATTATAATCACACTAAGACCAAGGTAAACAAGAAGGACAGATAATATAGTGTAGATTACAGTATTATAATCACACTAAGACCAAGGTAAACAAGAAGGACAGATAATATAGTATAGGTTCCTGTATTATAATCACACTAAGACCAAGGTAAACAAGAAGGACAGATAATATAGTGTAGATTACAGTATTATAATCACACTAAGACCAAGGTAAACAAGAAGGACAGATAATATAGTATAGGTTCCTGTATTATAATCACACTAAGACCAAGGTAAACAAGAAGAACAGATAATATAGTGTAGATTACAGTATTATAATCACCCTAAGACCAAGGTAAACAAGAAGGACAGATTATATAGTGTAGATTACAGTATTATAATCACACTAAGACCAAGGTAAACAAGAAGGACAGATAATATAGTGTAGATTCCTGTACTTTAATGATAATTAGACCACACTAAACAAGAAGTACAGCTGTGCTGTGGTTGATTCCCGTATTTCAATGACAAGATGACAAGATCAAGGAACACAACAACCCTGTCACACTGCCGTGTAGATTCTTGAACGTGAATGACTCTAAAACTAAGGTAAACAAAGAGAAGGTATATGCTGGTACAAACCCCTGACAAGTCAGGGTGTATGGGAAGGTTTGTGGTAGATAGAACATGCATTTTACAGTTCAGGGTGTATGGGCAGGTATGTACTAGGTATGTTCTGACAGAAATTATATATAATATACAGGGTATTTGGAGTAGATTTCGATCTTGGTGATGCTGATTTAGCACCCCGTGAGTCTGGTCTGTTTTTCTGTTAATGCAGGCAGTTTTCGTGAACGGTGTCAAGATTAGTGGATTCAACAAGAGAGCCTCCAACGGCTTCATCTTCCTTGTGAGTAAGGTCGTGCTACAGGGGTCAGGGCTGGTGAACAAAACCACCAACAAAACGTCTGGACAACACCGCCGTCAAACATATGTCCAGTGTCGTAATGGAACTTGGGGTAGAAACTGTTCTCACCTTGGCAACGGTACCTATGGCAACTTTGGATATAACGCCAACACTCTCAATCACCCAATCAAGCATGCCAATGGCTCAATATGCATTAACGGGACTTACGGAAGAAACTGTACCCAACATGGCAACGGTACCCATGGAAACTTCACATATAACGCCAACACTGTCAATCATCTCATCCAGCTTGCCAATGGCTCAATATGCACTAACGGGACTTACGGTAGAAACTGTACCCACCATGGCAAAGGTACCAATGGAAACTTCACCAATCATCCCATCCAGCATGGCAATGGCTCAATATGCATTAACGGGACTTACGGAAGAAACTGCACACACCATGGCAACGGTACCCATGGGAACTTCACATATAACGCCAACACTGTCAATCATCTCATCCAGCTTGCCAATGGCTCAATATGCACTAACGGGGCCTACGGTAGAAACTGTACCCACCATGGCAAAGGTACCCATGTAAACTTCACCAATCACCCAATCCAGCTTGGCAATGGCTCAATATGCATTAACGGGGCCTACGGTAGAAACTGTACCCACCATGGCAACGGTACCCATGGAAACTTCACCAATCACCCCATCCAGCTTGGCAATGGCTCAAAATGCATTAACGGGACTTACCGAAAAAACTGTACACACCATGGCAACGGCACCCATGGAAACTTCACATATAACGCCAACACTGTCAATCATCTCATGCAGCTTGCCAACCGCTCAATATGCACTAACGGGACTTACGGTAGAAACTGTACCCACTATGGCAACGGTACCCATGTAAACTTCACCAATCACCCAATCCAGCTTGGCAATGGCTAAATATGCATTAACGGGACCTACGGTAGAAACTGTACCCACCAAGGCAACGGTACCTATGGCAACTTCACATATAACGCAAACACTGTCAATCACCCAATCAAGCATGCCAATGGCTCAATATGCATTAACGGGACTTACCGAAGAAACTGTACACATCATGGCAACGGTACCAATGGAAACTTCACATATAACGCCAACACTGTCAATCATCTCATCCAGCTTGCCAATGGCTCAATATGCATAAACGGAACCTGGGGTGTTAACTGCTCTCACCATGGCAACGGCTCAATTTGCCCCATCGGGACCTTTGGTGTCAACTGCACTATCCATGGTAACGGTACTCAAGGCAATATGACGCATGGCAGTATAGCACATGTTCTAAGTCAAAGCTATGGTCAGTACAGCACCTTGATTACAGACCTAATGAAAACTGGAACCTGGAGCGAGATCGAGAGTAAGTAACACATTTACTTCTCGAAAACATTGTGTCACTCTTTGCTTTAACTTTATCTTTATTTCATTTATTTTTCTGATTTGTTTCTAACGTGCTCATTAGCATAAGCCACGATAATGCAACAATTCTGTGAATGATTGAACTGAAACATGAGTTTGCCTCGACGTGAAGAGTAGCTGTGTCACACAGCCCCTTCCATGTTAAGAGCCAGTGGCCAAACACGTGTTGGGGAATATATCACTACCGTGAATACACAATGCTTATAATCTCCTCCTGTAGGGCCCAAAGTGACCCTTCTTGCGCCGACCAATGCAGCGTTCAGCAGCCTCCCGACTGCCTACCGAAACAACCTTGACATCCACGCCAATTTTCTGAAGAGTATGTAACCTCTTTATTTCCTATTGCACAAAGCATTCACACATTATTTAACACTAACTGGATATTTCTTCAAGTGCTATTTACCTCCACGAAAGATCCAGCTGCATGAAATGACAAACGACCATATTACATAGTACAATGTTTCATACTTTGTTGTTGTTTTTCAGGCACAATGATGTACCACATCCTGGACGGCATCCACGGCCCCGAATCCCTGCATCAGAACGACATGCTCACCTCCCTAGAGGGACACCGCATCCACGTCTCCATGCAGAAAGGTGAGTCACATATCATCAGAGACTAAATGACATTTTGAGGAAGGAGACATGTACATACAAAAGACAGAGTCAATACACATTGATGACCCAAACCTCTACACAATCAAGTCGCAAACCAGTACATATGGAAGACGCAAACAGTACACATTCAAGTCGCAAATCAGTACACACTGAAGACGCAATCGGTACACATTCAAGTCGCAAACCAGTACACACTGAAGACGCAATCAGTACACATTCAAGTCGCAAACCAGTACACACTGAAGACGCAAACAGTACACATTCTAGTCGCAAACCAGTACATAATGAAGACGCAAACAGTACTAATTCAAGTCGCAAATCAGTACATTGTGAAGACGCAAACAGTACACATTCACGTCGCAAATCTGTACATAATGAAAACGCAAACAGTACACATTCAAGTTGCAAACCAGGACACACTGAAGACGCAAACAAGTACACACTGAAGACGCACGTTTACCTACTGTCTGCCATGTTAACTAATTGTTGCAGACACAAAATTGACCTGAAGCAAATTTGTTCATGGGATGCCACCCTCACGCTTTCTAAACCTCAACGAGTGTTGTTTGAAAGGGGCTAAGAAACATTTTGTTGGGAATACATTGCAGGTCACGTGCACCAGTTCAAAAGGGTCAGTATCGTGAACGTGCTTCAAGCCACCAACGGCGTCATCTACGTCCTGAACGGAGTCCTTCACCTTCCAAACAGCCCTATTGTATGAAGTAGAGCAGAAGAAACCTGTGAAAGAGTGTGCGTGAGTTTAGTTTTATGCCGCACTCAGCAATATTCCAGCTATATGGCGGCAGTCTGTAAATAATCGAGTCTGGACCAGACAATCCAGTGATTAACAGCATGAGTATCGATCTACGCAATTAGGATACGATGACATGTGTCAACCACCCGATCCCGTTAGTCGCCTCTTACGACAAGCATTTGTTACTGAAGATCAATGTTAACCGATCAAATCTTCACAGGTCCCCTGTGAAAGAGATGTAATACTGCTTCACGTAGAATGTTGAAATAAAATGATACTGCATCGGCCGTATGTGTTTTCCTCCAACTTATCTATCGTGTTCCAGCACTAATAGCTGTTTCTTTAACTTATATCATATATCCAAACACTAAATGTCCGGTACCTCAACTTGCCACACATGTTCCTGCATCAAAGTCTACTTCAGTAGTTATTACGCATGCTCACACACACTGAATGTCCGGTACCTCAACTTGCCACACATGTTCCTGCATCAAAGTCTACTACAGTAGTTATTACGCATGCTCACACACACTGAATGTCCGGTACCTCAACTTGCCACACATGTTCCTGCATCAAAGTCTACTACAGTAGTTATTACGCATGCTCACACACACTAAATGTCAACTACTTCAACTACTTATCATTCCTCTCAAAGATGGGGCGGTGGGGTAGCCTAGTGGTTAAAGCGTTCGCTCGTTCGAAGTCCCGGGTTCGAATCCCCACATGGGTACAATTTGTGAAGCCCATTTCTGGTGCCCCCGCCGTGATATTGCTGGAATATTGCTAAAAACGGCGTAAAACCATACTCAGTCAGTCAGTCCTCTCAAAGATAATACAACGTGCAGTGTGTCTTCAGTTGTCCTGACACCTTGACAAGTCTAACCTACGAGAGCCCTTTCAATCAGCTTATCGTCCACGACACAGCACGGAAACAGCCCTGCTCCACGTACTTAGTGAAATCCGAAACGGTGTCGATAAAGGAAATGTTGCTCTGTTAGTTCTTTTAGATTTTAGTGCAGCATTTGACACTATTGACCACAGAAACCTCCTTAAGTGCCTTGAGAGTCAGACTGGGATCAAGGATCCTGCATTGCCGTGGTTTGACTTCTACCTCAGTGATAGAAGCCAGGCAGTGTCCATCGATGGATACACCTCAACATCAAGCAAGTTAGTGTGTGGAGTTTCACAAGGCTCAGTGTTGGGACCTGTCATGTTCACACTTTATACTAAGACCCTTTGACTCCATCCACACTTTTAGGCAGACGATTCTCAGCTTCTAGATTTGTTCAAGCCACAAATATCTTCAGGAATTGCTGCAAACTCCAGGATGACACTCTACTATGAGGATGTAAAGAATTGGACGACAGCCAATAAGCTCAAACTCAACAATGAGAAAACTGAAGCACTTCTGATTGCTGCCCCCCCTTCAGACGGGAACAGAATAAACTGAAAACGTTTACATTTGGTTCCTCATCTATCGCAGTTTCTTATTCTGCAAAAAACCTGGTCGTCGTACTCGGCTCTGAGATGACGAAGGAAAACCATGCAAACCAGCTCTCAAAACAGTGCTATCTTCACATCAGAAATATCAGCTCTATCCGGAAATACATCACTACTCAGTCTGCTGCAACATTAGCAGTGTCACTAATACTTTCCCGACTTGATTACTGCAACAGCCTCATTGCCGGAGCACCAATAGCTGTCACATCTAAATTTCAGAGAATCCAAAACACAATAGCTCGAATATTGTCTCACTCACACGCAGATACGATCACATAACGCCCGTTCTGAAGAACCTGCATTGGTTACCAGTGGATTACAGACTGAAGTTCAAAGTCCTCTGTCTGACTTATCATTGCGTCTCTGGCACAGCTCCAGGGTATCTCCGTGACATGATTGAGGTTCACCATCCCTTCAGGACACTAAGATCCTCAAGCCAGAACCTCCTCACAGTTCCAAAGGACATGGCTGCTCGCTATGGACAGAGAAGCTTTTCCTACATCGCAGCTGTAGAGTGGAACAACCTCCCAGTACATGTAAAAGACTCAGCGTCTCTTCAATCATTTCGTAGAACAGTAAAAACCTCTCTTCTTCAACAAGCTTTCTGTGCCTGAACTCTGAAGTGTGTACATCCAGACTTTGTATATAGTTTTATTCCTGTGCGTTTAGAGCATGCCGATGGATGGAATACAGCGCTATATTAATACACACTTACACAATATATTTCTGATGCTGTAATACAATATGCCTGCTACTTTAATCACACATGGTCTAACATAAAATTTCTTCTGAATCATCTTTCTCACAAACACCAACATACACGTGGACTGAATGTCGTCTCCATAAGCGTATTATACATATTCCACATACTACCCGGTACGTGAACGACATAACAATGTATCAAATCGATTTGTATTCTTATGTATGACTTTATACGTTCTATGGAATGGCACGTGGGGGAGAAACTGCACACACCATGGCAACGGTACCCATGGAAACTTCACCCATAGCGCCAACACTGTCAATCGCCCAATCCATCATGCCAATGGATCAATATACATCAACGGAACATTGTGTAGAAACTGCACCCACCATGGCAACGGTACCCATAGAAACTTCACATATAACGCCAACACTGTCAATCATCTAATCCAGCATGCCAATGGCTCAATATGCATCAACGGAACATTGGGTAGAAACTGCACTCGCAATGGCAACGGAACCCATGGCAACAGCACATTTCGCCCCAATGGAACCTGGGGTCTTAACTGCTCTCACCATGGCAACGGCTCAATTTGCCCCAACGGGACGCGTCAACTGCACTTACTATGGCAACGGCACAATCTGCCCCCCAACGGAACCTTGGGTGTCAACTGCACTATGAATGGCAACGGTACTCATGGCAGCATAGCACATGTTCTAAGTCAGAGCTATGGTCAGTACAGCACCTTGATTGCGGACTTGATGAAAACTAGAACCTGGAGCGAGATCGAGAGTAAGTAACACATTTACTTCTTGAAGACAGAATGTCACTCTTTGCTTTAACTTTACCTTTATTTCATTCGTTTTTCAGATTTGTTTCTAACGTGCTCATTAGCATAAGCCACGATAATACAACAATTCTGTCAATGATTGAACTGAAACATAGCCTTGCCTTTGGGGCCAAACACGTATTGGTGAACATGTCTCTTCCACACAATGCCTATAATCTCTTCCTGTAGGACCCCAAGTGACCCTTCTTGCGCGGACCAATGCAGCGTTCAGCAGCCTCCCGACGGCCTACCGAAAAAACCTTGACAAGCAGGCCAATTTTCTGAAGAGTATGTACACCTCTTTGTTTCATATTCCACAAAATATTCACACGTTACTTGACACTATCTGGGTATTTCTTTAATTTGTATTTACCTACACAAATAGATCAGCTATATAAAATGACCATATCACACACAGTGTTGCAAGTTTGGGTGTGTGTTTTTCAGGCACAATGATGTACCACATCTTGGACGGCATCCACAGCCCCGATTCTCTGCATCAGAACGACATGCTCACCTCTCTGGAGGGACACCGCATCCACGTCTCCATGCAGAACGGTGAGTCACATATCATCAGAGACTAAATGAGTCAGACAGAGCTAGTACACATTGAAAATGATAACCAGCACACACTGAAGACCCAATCCTGTACACTATTTGTGTCTTCTTTGTGTACAGGCCATGATTGTCTGGGTTAACCGTTTCTGACTACAACATTAAGTCAACACAAATTCACACCCATGTGTACAGACCTTTTTCTTGGACTTTTACACAGCATTCTTTTGACCTGTCAACAATTTCATTGGACAATATATTGTTGTAAAATCGAGATCATTGGATATTGAATGGATATTTTTTTCATCAAACTGTTAACCCCAATTGAAGGGGAAAACAATGTTTTGCATTGGCAACTCATTTGTTTGTGAACAAATCTAATGACAAAAGTCTGTCACAGAAATGGCTTACTATTACAATTTTTACTAATATTACGGCTCTGGTTATTATCAAGTCTTTAGTAAAGGTCTTCACATTTGGTTTTCCTGGACCTATTCAGACATGTCCGATGTTTTCCTACAGGCTATGTATCAGTTAGTCATGATTCAAGTAATTCTATTTGCAAATTATTATCGCATGGCTTTGACGTCTGAAAAGAGAAGTCGATACATATCAACTCATTTGAGCCTACGCGATTTAGGAAACATTCTTGTAAGCTCTCTCAACATGGCTTTCTAATCCTCAACCAGTGCTGTTTGAAACGGACTCAAACCATTTTGTTGGGAATACATTGCAGGTCACGTGCAAAAGTTCCACAGGGTCAGCATCATGAACGTGATTCATGCCACCAACGGCGTCTTCTACGTCCTGAACGGCGTCCTTCACCTTCCAAGCAGCCCTATTGTGTGAGATAGGGTAGAAGTAACCCTGTGAAAGAGATGCAATACTGCATCAAGTAGAATGTTAAAATAAAATTCACCTCAGACTTATCAACCGCTGCTTTTTATCCTACAACATTTGTCCAAACACTAAATGTGCTGTACCTCAACTTGTCACATATCACCCTGCACTAAAGTCTTCTACACTAATTATTACACATGCTCAGACTCTAAATGTCAACTACTTTGATACAGTCAATATCTAACATTCAATATAGACACATGGACAAAAGTTAAACACCCCCTGTATTTTTTACAAAGCTGAATGTTTCGGCTAACATCAGTGGTATTCATGCACAGTACGTTGGTAAAGCTAAAGTAAAGTTGGTTAAGTTTACAGTCATGAGAGACACAGCTCCCACCATGCCGGAATCTCCACCAAAGGCAACAGTTGGTTGAACATTTTTGCTGCAGATGCTGTATTTCGCTTCCTCTAATTTCACAAGCGTCCAGGAGTTACAATCACCTTTCGTCAGACCAATGTATTCTTTGCCAAGTCCTGCATAGACCGTATGTTTATTACCTCGGACTTATCAATCGTACCCCTGCACTAAACGCTGCTTCTTAAATGATAACATGTGTCCAAACACTAAGTGTCAGCTACCTCAACTTATTATACATGTCCCTTCATCAAAGTCTTGACAATAATTGTTACACATGCTCAAACACTAAATGTCAAGCAGTCCTATTGTTTGAAGTAGAGCAGAAGTAACCCTGTGAAAGAGTGAGTGAGTGAGTGCAACAGGTAGAATGATGAAATACAATTATACTGTATGTATGTTTTCACCCCGGACTTATCAATAGTACCATAGTACTAAATGTGCTTTTTCACTGACAACATGTGTCCAAACACTAAAAGTCCGGTACCTCAACTTATTATACATATCCCTACAATACAATAATTATTACGCATGTTCAAACACAAAATGTAAATAACTTAAACATAATCAGTGTCCAATATTCCACATAACTCCCAGTCATTTTTACAAAACGCAACAACTGCAATATATTTCTTATGGTGTAACACAATAAGTCGAAAATTAAATTTCTTCTGAATCATCCTTTCACAAATATCAACATACGTCGACTGAATGTCGTCTCCATAAACGAAGGACACATACCCCACACTCTACCTGATATGTGAACGGCATAACTATGTATCAAATGGATTTGTATTCTTATGTATGACTTTATACGTTCAACGGAAACAACAGCTTGCCATACATTTTCCTCTATGACGTCACAGACGTTTGCAAGATTACACACGCCTGAAGACAAGGTGACATAATAAGGTCACCGTAACGCAGGTCATTTGATGAGACTTTGCCGTGGATAAGGGCAACATATTTTCCTGATGTTTTGTTCACCAGGAGCCAAACCATTCCAATACGATCCACATTTATAACCGTATACATTTTCGTATCACAAATTGAAAGAAGTGAATTGTAGATTATTCAGTGATCTCATTATGAAATTACCAGCTTTTGCTAATCCCCAGCTGTATGAAAGGTCCCATATATGTCGGTGTTTCAATCTGAGATCAGATTAGATCCATGGCCTGTTTACACCATGCTCATACGTTTCACAAACGTAAACGTTCAACACTTCGGACTTTGTTCCTTATGGAGACAATATCGGTATATGCTAGCTGTAACGTAAGTTGCCGACTTGTACTGAAATCACTGAAGAATTGTTCAAAGAGCAAGGGATCAATAGACCGATCCAATCCCCTCCGATAAGCCCCGCCCACTTCGTTTTTGACGTTAGGGGGACAACCCTGACTAATCACAATGGCGTGTCCGAAACGTACATGATTGAGAACGTTGTTCATGAATTATGCTTGTGGTACTTTGGTATCCGTCGTTTGTGAATGATATTTATAGAGGCAAGTTATAGGCATGTGAATTTTAATATATTTTAGTTGGCAGATTGCAATTGGCGAGTGAAAATGAGTTACATGCCCGATGAAAAATCGTCTGGGCCTGTTGCTGAGAATAGGAAGCGTATTTTCTTTCGAATCAATTAATCTATCTAGCAATTCACCTCCGTCAAAGATGTCAGCAGGGGAAGGGTAACTGAATTTTGTTGCTTGGATATTTTCCCCAAAAAAATTCCATCATAATTTTATAAAAACCATGAACACATCCACATGTTCATGTTCCAGATCGTTTCGGCATCTATAAATAGATTGTCAACGTTGCGCGCGGCGCCTTTACTTATCCGTTGGCGTTGTTTAAACTTAGTTAAATAATCTGAAAACATGGGTGTCTATGTTTTAATGAATTAATAAATGGTAAATAAAAAGCAGAAAATATTTCCCGTTTACTACTTTGTGCACCTTGTTTGTCTGTATATAATTAATGTAAACAAATCAGTCACAGTGCGCAACTTAGTGAACTTATTTGGAAATCTGGAAAATGGGCTTGGGCTTGGGCTTGAAAACAGTATGTTTCCATGGATGTACTCTGGACATACCCAGAAGCAAATATTCAGCAGCTGATCTGCAGCAATTCTCAGTAAAGTTTCCCTCTTCAAAATCTGTACACTATCCTAAAATGACACTGAATATAAGGAAATCCATTTTTAAAAACCATCCTTTCCATTGTATTTTTCTATACAATGTATGTAGTTTGTTGTGGAATCCTAACTTACATACAGACTTCGACAATATTTGACTTCATAAACTACCAGCGTTCATGTACAGGTATGTCACAGCACCAGAACACAAAGAAGATACAAGACCCAAGATACAGTCTGCACCTACTGGCAGACCCATCTTCCAGAAATACGAAACCTGTGATGCAAAATCTTTGAACAGAGGATCCACAGTTATCCGAACAATTAGCTAGCATTGAAATAGAATGTTACACAAATTACAAAAATATAGCTTTTTTCTTCAGAGATATTTAACTGCTATAACTATTAGTGCAAATAAGGTGCAAAGAATATATCCTAACTTCAAAGCTTTTTGTCAATACAAATTCATATTGACATTATTGCTTCTTAAACAATGATAATCTTTGTTTTATTAGATCTACGACTATATCCCTAGAGGACATTTCTAAATTTTGATTTATTTCCTTTTCTGAGATACTTATTAGTGTCATAAAAATTATAATAAGGTTGACTCAAAATGTGATAAAAGTCATAGCAAAAGTTTAGGAAAACACACATGAAAAGCGTTCACAAACCAGTGTGCAGTTTAATATGAAGCTCATGTTGCAAATAACCATCAACAAACTTGAACAATTTGTCCAAAACCAACATCTTAATAAACACTAGCTTTGGCTCAGTCCTCAAATATTAGTAACCTCCTCAAAAACTAATGATTTATAAGAAAAATTACATCAAATCTGGGTTAAATTATATGTTTCAATATTTATTCCATTACATGAAAAATCATCTGAGATTTTTGTAAGTTATTCTGTTCCAGGACTGGATAATGCCTGACCAGGATGTGACCAAAACGTAGGGTTGTCTGGATGTTGGAATAACTTTGATGAGTTATGATACTAGCAATCACTTTCAGAATTATCTTATTAGTAAAAACATCTAAAAGCAGGAACCAACAAACTAAGTTAATACCAAGTGATTGTCCTGCCATGATTTGTATAGTGTTTGTTTGCCTAGTTCTGCCTTAAAAATCATATGAGTCTGATATGTCAATCAATAAAATAATTATTTATAATTGATTAGGTTATTATTAATTTTATTACCCTTCCACATTTACTAAAAAAAACAAAATTCTTAAAACATACCCTGCTATCATTTCCAGTGAATTAATCGAAATGACAGTTGCAATATTGCTCCTAAATTGTACCAATATATGTGAATAATTCTATGTTGTAACAAAACTTCAAATGTCCTCATAATTAAGATATACACTTTATTTCAATCTGCCCAATACTACAGAAAGTCACTATTCTTCTCACATAGTTTTCGTATTCGATCCACATGGAGGAACGTAATTCAATTCAAAGCCCAATCCATCTCTTTATAAAAATTCTGAAATATTTGAAGCATAGATTTATAGGCACTCATATGAATTAATTTTGATATTTGGATATTGCATGATAGGCAACTGCTGACACTGACAATATTTTCGTTTGAATAAAAAATTGTTACTCCTCGAATATTTTGCACTATTAACAAGACACTGTGCAGTAGGCCTTCAGATTGTGCTTTAGATACTTAAAACATCCTAAAATGTGTGACAAATTTAAGAATATTTAAGAGCGAAGGGAACAGTATCCGCCACATTGTTCTTTAATGTAACACGTTTTGCTCTTTCGGTCGACCCTAGAACCGAAATCAGATCGCTGTCAGATTTGTTTACATTGTGAGACGGCTTTCTCGCCCGTCTCATTTGAGCTTTATGGCGTACCAACTCAATGCCCAGTAGGGACTAAAAACGTTAAGCAAAATCAATTTTGTAGTTACAAGAATTGTCCGTGTTTATAACCCTTGCAAAGTCTTAAACTGCTATTTGTTGTCACCAATTGGTAATGATTATTGCACATGTGCAAAAGTGAGGACATTCGTGCAAATTCTCATCTGCAGGCAGACGAAGGTTTCGTGAACGATGGTGCAGACATTTAACTGATCGTTAGGCCTATCGCGCTCCTTGATCCGCCTCAATTCCTTTTGTTTTGACCATAATGGTTTTGGTAAAGGTACACATCAAATCGCAGCTATATGTAATAGATATAGCGAGTGTAAATGGCATAATTCGAAGCACATCGCTTCGGAGGCATCGTTTTGAACCCGGAAATAAGTCTGACACATCCACACAGCGCGCAAGTTTTGATTGACAGACTGGATCGGTCTATTAAGCCTCACTCACTCACTCACTCACTCACTGTTACGAGAGTGGAAGGTAAGTAGATTGATACGTGGCAGCATTATGACGATAGGACCCGTCGGCTTGGAGGCAGTTTGCTGTGTGTGGAACATCCTTCTATAACTGCAGCATAACTTCTCTTGAAGAGATGTGGTGTGAAAAGTCAGTTCACAAATTCAGAATTGTGTGTGTCCACCATTGACGTTGATGCCATAACACTTCCGCCACCAAACTGTCGAAGTTGAACAACGCACGCGTCAGCATACCGTTCACCCTTGCCCTGCCATCTGTGCAGTTCAGATGAAATCTCGACTCGTCAGTGACCAAAACAGTGTTGTACTCCCTCAGTCTGTTTCCTACTGTCCTGGAACTGATTGGACGTAAGCCAGGAATGGTCCGAGCAGTCAAACTGCCAGTCTGGATTCCTTAGATGGGTCAGTTGAATGGGATAGTCTTGATGTGACGTCACGCGTGGACGGCCGGTATGAGGCAAATCCCATTATGTTGAAAAGGTCTCCATAGAGATGAGACCGTGTTTCGATGGACACCAACATGTCACTTCATTTTGGGACATTCCAGTCTCCAGGATACCCACGGCGCGGTGACGCTGATTTTCTGTAAGCCGTGGCATGACGTGCGCGCAGTTTGGATTCAAGTCAACGTGTTTTCCACAACATTCAGAGGCGAGAGAGTAATCAACCGCACTTCAGTTTTCAATATCAGGTGTGTGTACTTCAGGTGTCATAAGGCATGCAAAAAGTGTGGTAGTTCATTGTGCACAAAGTACTCGTGCCACGCGAGATACGTGATATCAAAGTTCATTCAAAATGCTTTGTTACATGATTATTCAGGATTATTTTTTCAAACAAGTTTTTAAATATCTTCTGTTTTATGGAATTATGGTATGCACGTTTAACTTTTTCTGTAGGGGCGGTTGGGTAGCCTAGTGGTTAATGCGTTGGCTCGTCACGCCGAAGACCCGGGTTCGATTCCCCACATGGGTACCATGTGTGAAGCCCATTTCTGGTGTCCCCCGCCGTGGTATTCCTGGAATATTGCCAAAAAGCGGCGTAAAACTGAACTCAGTCAGTCAGTCAGTCAGTAAAGTTTTCTGCTAGTATATAACCGACATCAGTCCTAACTGGTACTGTGAAGCAGTTACTTAACTCTTCAACTCTACCCCCACATACTGTTACACATGAAACATACAATGTCCCATTGTCCACAGCTACGAACTATCATAAACGAATGAGCATTTGATGTTGGTTGCACTCGTCGTGAACGTCAAGGTCACAACGCTTACCTGTAGGCTCTTGATGTCTGAGTCCGTTGCTTGTAGGGTTTTGAAGCCATCTACTTGCTACAAAGGCATGTGATAGCATTGCTGTGTGTATTTGATTCATGGTGGCTGCTGTAGCTATTGAACACACAAATCAATGACTGAAATTATGAGCAATGATCAATATAACGCACACACAAAAACAACATGGTCGACTGTATCAAAAATATTTATAAAACAAGCACCGGGTGTAAACTAATACATCGGTGCGTTATACACTGGCTAGACAAAGAAACTACCAGAAGCAAAAGTATGTTAGAAATCGGATTTATAGACGAAACAATGTTCTAAAATCATGTTGGACCAATCGTACAAATTCACATGAACACCGTCAGATGTAAACTAATACACTGGCGAACAAAACACACTATACCAAGAGGAAAGTATAAGTCGGATTCTAATATCATGTTGGACCAATCGTACAAATTCACATGAACACCATCAGATGTAAACTAATACACTGGCGAACAAAACACACTATACCAACAGGAAATTCTTTTATAAGTCGGATTCTCAAATCATGTTGGACCAAACGTTCAAATTCAAATGCAAATTTTGGCTTAGTTGACGGTACTCCCTATAAATATATTCTTTAAAAGTTCCACATTCAGTTATGCACAGTTAAATCCTCACACATTATCTTTCCTAAACATAAGTATAACCCCATGACTGTCGACCCGGTTTGGTGTTCAGAAATCATACTTATCGTAAGATGCGCCTGAGAGGACAAGGTGATCAGGTTCACCGTCTTGGTGGTTGATGCACGCCATCGTATCTCAGTTGCCTAGATAGACGTTGATGATGTCAATCACTGGATTGTCTTGTCCAGACTCGATTATATAGCTGGAATATTGCCAGGTGTAGCTAACATTGTATTTTGGCTGTCAGTGTGTTATAACTCCTTGCTGTCTATTTCAGTAGCATTTCACAGACGTTATTGTTTCTAGTCAAAACTGAAACATAGTTAGTCAGTGTAAATGCGAATGTTTTATAAAGGTATGGTTTTAGGCACCTTTGTAACAACATTCCTGCAATGTCAGGTCTGATGAGTAGGTTTACAACCCGACCTGTAGTATTGTCAGTGTAGATAAGGTATCTCAAGAAATCTATGATAGTATGGTTTTGGACGCGTTTAGCAACATTCCCTGAGTATGTGTGCGTGTACATGAGGGGGTGTGCGTGTGCGTGTGCGTGTGCGTGTGCGTGTGTGTGTGTGTGTGTGTGTGTGCGTGTGCGTGTGTGTGTGTGTGTGTGTGTGTGTGAAATGAAAACCACACCCACCGTCACTCCATGTAATAAAAGAACCGTACCCAACGTCTCTAATTTTAATTTTAAAATCCCACCCAACTTCTCTATAGTTAAGATCAGAACCACACTTTTAACTTAATCTGAGAACCACACCCGCCGTCTCTTTATTTGATATCAGAGCAACATCCACCATCTCTATAACTTATATGAGAACAAACTCCATCCACTCTTCATCTAATATTAGGACCGCTTTCTTTCATTTTTACTCTAATGTCTGAAAGGTATACAGAGAAAACCATCACCGTCCAAAATTTAAAAACCCAGCATCAGCCCAAACCAAACACTGTATCTAATATCAGAGCAACTTGCACCTTCTGTTTTTATAATATCAAAACTACCTTCACCTTCCGTTTACTTATCATTGGAATTGTGTCCACCCATTCTTTATCTCATACCAACTCCACCTAATCTATATATATCTGACATGTCTCCTCCCTCTCTTTACCTAATGTCAGAACCACCACCCTTTCCAAGTTTGAAATAAAATCTGTTTCCCACGCCTCTTTATTTCACATGCGAAACACTCTACTCCATCTTTACATGCTATCACAATCATCTCAATTCACTGCACATCATCCCAGGTTTTATTTGATACCAGAACTCTCGGCTCTCGCATAAAAGGATTGGTACAACTTGTTCCAGTATTCGGAATTGCGAAATACATGCATCTAACATGCGTTCGTTACAGAAAGATAATTCTAAATATATGTCGTGCCTTTATATACCGATTCTTATCAACCATGTGATTCTCTTGACCAATCAAATCTCCAGATAAAAGACCAACGCAAGATAAACTTTCCGCCAGCCAATATAAAGACTGTTTTGACTCAGTTTCAGCAGTTGTTCCTGCAGAATGAAGACCCTTCTCATCAGCTTAGTGGCGGCCACGGTGCTCGGGGTGGTGATGTCTCTTCCCTTCCAGCGGGACACACTTAAACAGCTAATACCTCTTGCCAAGAGCCTGGGGGCGACGAAGTTCGCCCACCTTGTTCACGAAGCCAACCTGACAGCTAACTTCACAAGGAAAGGTAATTCAATGCAGCTATATGACAGGCTTCGTTCAGAGTGGTTCAATGTCGATGGCATATCCATGTCAGTGTCGTAGATTTACTTTTGCCTGTGAAGATTATACAATACTAATACAGTCTGAAATAGTGTTGGGGAAAAGCACAATTAGGCAAGGGGATTAGGGATCTGCCACTTGTCAACACTCGCTCCTTTCTGTAACCTCGAAGAAGATTTGCCCATGATTCTTATGCGCGAAAATACGACAAACCAATGGGAATGCACGAAAATAACTGGGCATGTGGATAACAAATTTACAAACTTATTTTAATTTAATATCCATCACATATGTGATATATTGACTGGAAGGTTCTGCCCAAGTGCATACATCATAAATTCATAGTAGCTCTTTGTGTGCGACATCATCTTCTTAGTTGCTGTTCTTAGTTGCTGTTTCAGCATACTTTCAGGCTCCCCGTCCCCTTTGTGTATGGTTGTATGCCAATCGTTTGCAGATAGATAAAATGATATAGAGCCTTAACATGGAATGTTTGATTGAAGTATTGCAACATAATGATAAAGATCATAGTATAACACGATTTTCAGCGTCAGTGTTGTTTGCTTCAACAGAATGCACTTCAATGTAGTGTGTAATTATTGTTACTGTATGTCAGTGATTCATTCAGATTCAATCCAATATAAACATGTGTTATTATGAACTATGAAACAAACACATGATTTAGTTTAACTAGTTGAGCTTAAAATCCAATAACTAAGAACCTTGACTAGAATGTCATTATACAGTCCTACAAAATTGAGACTTAGACATTTATGATAAATTGATATCATATGTCCCATTATGAAATAAACAAAAATAACAATTGTGAATTGTAAAATGGTCACTCAGACCCAGAGCCTCTACTAATAAGTCCAAATAAACAAATGGTCCATTTGAGGTCACTTAATTCCTCAAAATGAAACCATTCAAACTCACAAAACGTAAAGCATTTGGTAGAATATATGGCACTTTTGGAGCCACTTATAATGTCACTTCCACTTGTAAAATGTTACATGGCGAGATACTGTACCGATATCTACCGGTTTACCGGTAGTATTGCATAGCCCTAGTTTTAATAAGAGATCAAACATTATTTGTAAAGGGAAACGTTTGCCATTGTTTTCTACGCTGGAATTATGCAATGGTTTACTGTAAAGGCTAGCTTCTTTTATCAAAATACGGAAATAAATGCTGATGGAATTGGTTTATCAAACATTTATAGACTAAAAACGAAAGATTTTACTGACGCAGTACACATTTTCAGGAACAAGTGGTTATTTTGTGACAGATGCCTTCAGTAGGGCAGCCGCTCTCGTAGTTATCGAACATATGTTATATTTGCCATTTAACATCGATGCAAAGCATATGCGTATGAAACTTTGCTTCTTTTGTTGAATATGAGGCTATGTCGTTACTTGTTGTTTCAGCTGGGAACTTCACCCTGTTCGTCCCAGACAACAAGGCATTCAATGTTCTGCCAAGAAACATCACAGGAAACAAGACCCTGCTGAGACAGCTCATCCTCTTCCACTCCGTCAATGGTACTTACAACAGATCCGAATTGATCCGAAACAAGAAACTGAGGACGCTGTCTGGAAGATTCCTGTACTTTAACCACACCAATACTAAGGTAAGCAAGAACGACAAATACTAAAGTGGAGATTCCAGTATTATAATCACGCTAAGACCAAGGTAAATAAGGACGTCAGATAATGTAGTGGAGATTATTGTTCTTTAACCACACTAAAACCAAGGTAAACAAGAACGACAAAAATATACTGGAGATTCATGTTCTTTAACCAAACTAAGACCATGGTAAAAACGACAGAAAAATATAGTGGAGATTCCTGTTCTTTAACCGCACTAAGACCAAGGTAAACAAGGACCACAAATTCTATAGTGGCGAGTCCAGTATTATAATCACACTAAGACCAAGGTAAACAAGAACGACAGAAAGTACATTGGAGATTCCTGTTCTTTAATCCAACTAAGACCAAGTTAAAAGGACAACAGACGCTGATATGTGAATTCATTTACTTTAATGATATTTAAACCAAGGCAAACAAGAATAACGCACTTTTGAGTAGATTTCTCCGTTTCAACGACACAAATACCACACTGCACTGCATTCCATAAGACCAAGGTACACAAAACTCACTGCAGATTTCGACCTTGGCCATACTGATTTAGAGCTTAGGCATTCTATTTTCTCCTTTTTTTCGTTAATGCAGGGAGTGTTCGTGAACGGTGTCAATATCACGGGATTCAACAGGAGAGCCTCCAACGGCTTCATCTTCCTTGTCAGCAAGGTCGTGCTAAACGGATCAGGACTGCTCAACAAAACCAACAACAAAAGGTCTGGACAACACCGCCGTCAAGCATATGTCCTGTGTCGTAATGGCACTTTGGGTAAAAACTGCACTCACCTTGGCAATGGTACCAATGGAAACTTCAACCATAGCGCCAACACTGTCAATCGCCCAATCCAACATGCCAATTTCTCAGGATGCATTAACGGGACTTACGGGAGAAACTGCACCCTCCATGGCAACGGTACCAATGGACACTTCACCAACCACCCAATCCAGCATGCCAATTTCTCAGGATGTATTAACGGGACCTACGGGAGAAACTGCACCCTCCATGGCAACGGTACCAATGGAAACTTCACCAATTACCCAATCCAGCATGCCAATTTCTCAGGATGCATTAACGGGACTTACGGGAGAAACTGCACCCTCCATGGCAACGGTACCAATGGAAACTTCACCAATTACCCAGTCCAGCATGCCAATTTCTCAGGATGCATTAACGGGACTTACGGGAGAAACTGCACCCTCCATGGCAACGGTACCAATGGAAACTTCACCAATTACCCAATCCAGCATGCCAATTTCTCAGGATGCATTAACGGGACTTACGGGAGAAACTGTACCAACCATGGTAGCGGTACCAACTTCACCATACCCAATCCAGCATGCCAATTTCTCAGGATGCATTAACGGGACTTATGGAAACTTCCAACATGGCAACGGTACCCATGGAAACTTCACCAGCAATCCAGCATGCCAATTTCTCAGGATGCATTAACGGGACTTACGGGAGAAACTGCACCCTCCATGGCAACGGTACCAATGGAAACTTCACCAATTACCCAATCCAGCATGCCAATTTCTCAGGATGCATTAACGGGACTTACGGGAGAAACTGTACCCTCCATGGCAACGGTACCAATGGAAACTTCACCAATTACCCAATCCAGCATGCCAATTTCTCAGGATGCATTAACGGGACTTACGGGAGAAACTGTACCAACCAGGGCAACGGTACCAATGGAAACTTCACCAATTACCCAGTCCAGCATGCCAATTTCTCAGGATGCATTAACGGGACTTACTCCATGGGGAGAAACTGCACCCTCCATGGCAACGGTACCAATGGAAACTTCACCAATTACCCAATCCAGCATGCCAATTTCTCAGGATGCATTAACGGGACTTACGGGAGAAACTGTACCCTCCATGGCAACGGTACCAATGGAAACTTCACCAATTACCCAATCCAGCATGCCAATTTCTCAGGATGCATTAACGGGACTTACGGGAGAAACTGTACCAACCATGGCAACGGTACCAATGGAAACTTCACCAATTACCCAATCCAGCATGCCAATTTCTCAGGATGCATTAACGGGACTTACGGGAGAAACTGCACCCTCCATGGCAACGGTACCAATGGAAACATCACCAATTACCCAGTCCAGCATGCCAATTTCTCAATGACGCATGGCAGTATAGCACATGTTTTAAGTCAGAGCTATGGTCAGTACAGCACCTTGATTGTGGACTTGATGAAAACTGGAACCTGGAGCGAGATCGAGAGTAAGTAACACATTTACTTCTTGAAGACAGAATGTCACTCTTTGCTTTAACTTTGCCTTTGTTTCATTCGTTTTTCAGATTTGTTTCTAACGTGTTCATTAGTATAAGCCACGGTAATACAACAATTCTGTCAATGCTTGAACTGAAACATAGCCTTGCCTTTGGGGCCAAACACGTATTGGTGAACATGTCGCTTCCTTGAATACACAATGCCTATAATCTCTTCCTGTAGGACCCCAAGTGACCCTTCTTGCGCCGACCAATGCAGCGTTCAGCAGCCTCCCGACGGTCTACCGAAACAACCTTGACAAGCAGGCCAATTTTCTGAAGAGTATGTACACCTCTTTGTTTCATATTCCACAAAATATTCACACGTTACTTGACACTAACTGGGTATTTCTTTAATTTGTATTTACCTACACAAATAGATCAGCTATATAAAATGACCATATCACACACAGTGTTGCAAGTTTGGGCGTGTTTTCTTCAGGCACAATGATGTACCACATCTTGGACGGCATCCACGGCCCCGATTCTCTGCATCAGAACGACATGCTCACCTCTCTGGAGGGACACCGCATCCACGTCTCCATGCAGAACGGTGAGTCACATATCATCAGAGACTAAATGAGTCAGACAGAGCTAGTACACATTGAAAATGATAACCAGTACACACTGAAGACCCAATCCTGTACAATATTTGTGTCTGCTTTGTGTACAGGCCATGATAGTCTGGTTTAACCGTTTCTGACAACATTAAGTCAACACAAATTCATACCCATGTCTACGTACCTTTTTCTTGGACTTTTACACAGCATTCTTTTGACCTGTCAACAATTTCATTGGACAATGGATTGTGATAAGATAATCGAGGTCGAGATCATTGGATATTGAATGGATATTTTTTCATCAAACTGTTAACCCCAATTCGAGGGGAAAACATGTTTTGCATTGGCAACTCATTTGTTTGTGAACAAATCTAATGACAAAAGTCTGTCACAGAAATGGCTTACTAGTACCATTTTTACTAATATTACGGCTCGCTTATTATCAAGTCTTTAGTAAAGGTCTTCACATTTGGTTTCCTGGACCTATGCAGACATGTCAGGTGTATTCCTACAGGCTATGTATCAGTTAGTCATGATTCAAGTAATTCTATTTGCATATTATTATCGCATGACTCTCAAGAATATGCCTCGAAAAGGACTGACTGTTTCAAGACTGTTTAAGACTAAGTATTTCGAATGTGCTTCATTTTCTTTGACGTCTGAAAAGACGTCGATATATACCAAATCATTTGAGCCTACGCGATTTAGGAAACATTCTTATAATCTCTCTCAACATGGCTTTCTAATCCTCACCCAGTGCTGTTTGAAACGGACTCAAACCATTTTGTTGGGAATATATTGCAGGCCACGTGCCCCAGTTCAACAGGGTCAGCATCATGAACGCGATTCATGCCACCAACGGCGTCATCTACGTCCTGAACGGCGTCCTTCACCTTCCAAGCAGCCCTATTGTGTGAGGTAGACCAGAAGACCCTGAAGACCAGACGAGATGCAATACTGCATCATGTAGAATGTTGAAATAAAATTATACTGCATCGACCGTATGTTTATTACCTCGGGCTTATCTTACAACATTTGTCCAAACACTAAATGTGCTGTTCCTCAACTTGTCACATATCACCCTGCACTAAAGTCTTCTACACTAATTATTACACATGCTCAGACTCTAAATGTCAACTACTTTAATATAGTCAATATCTAACATTCAATATAGACACATGGACAAAAGTTAAACACCCCCTGTATTTTTTTACAAAGCTGAATGTTTCGGCTAACATCAGTGGTGTGCATCCACAGTACGTTGGTAAAGCTAAAGTAAAGTTGGTTAAGTTTACAGTCATGAGAGACACAGCTCCCACCATGACGGAATCTCCACCAAAGGCAACAGTTGGTTGAACATTTTTGCTGCAGATGCTGTATTTCGCTTCCTCTATTTTCACAAGCGTTCATGAGTTACAATCACCTTTCGTCAGACCAATGTATTCTTTGCCAAGTCCTCGGATTCCAAGCCAAACGTTCTTGTTTGATGGCCTTCTAGCGTTGTACCCGGCTGTCCTTGGGCGATTCCGAACTTTTCGCGTTGAGACGAAATTATACGGGGGTGTTTTCAGAACGTTACTTGTGGCAAATGGATGTCGTCTAGTGAGCCTCAATATTCCCCTGTCTTCACAATCTGAGGTCACCCTGGGTCGACCTTCACCTCATTGGTTTCCCAGTATTTTCTGACAAAACGACTGACAGCTTTGTAGTGGACATTCATTTCCCGATCAGTTTTTTGAAAGACATACCGTAGTTATGCATACTAATAATTTGCCATCTCCAGCTATCTGATAATCTTCTTTGCACCATAGTTAAATGATTGAGCATTGTAAACCATGCAGATTAAATACCGACATGTGGCACGTGCACAAACTACATATGGTGTGTTTGGGAGACACTTTCTACAAACTACTCTTGTAACAATCATTATATCTTAAATGAAAGCTGTTATCGTAGGTATTGCCATACACGACCTGAACTTGAACATAGCTCTGTTAGCGATCAACATATTTAGAGGTGCTTAACTGTTTTCCATGTGTGTGTAATTCGAACGATCACAGTTTCCGTAACGATGCCGATGATAATGTCAGCTCATCTCACGTACTCTTACAGGAGAGAGGGGCGGTGGGGTAGCCTAGTGGTTAAAGCGTTCGCTCGTTACGCCAAAGACCCGGGTTCGAATCCCCACATGGGTACATTGTGTGAAGCTCATTTCTGGTGTCCCCCGCCGTGATATTGCTGGAATATTGCTAAAAGCGGCGTAAAACCAAACTCACTCACTCACTCACTCACTTACAGGAGAGAAAGGGTGAAACCTACAAGGTCCTATTGTCCACAGGTACGAACCTTTATAAACGAAGGAGCATTTGATATCCTAAAGGCTCGTCTTCAAAGTCAAGATCACCTGTAGGCGGTAGTCCGTTGATTTTAGGATTTTGAACCCATCTACCTGCTACAAATACATCATTCTGATATCATCGATGTGTTTGTTTGCGTGTTTGTTTGATTCATGGCGACTACTATAACTAGTTCTATCTGGAACAGATAAATCAATGAGTGATATTATGAGCACCGACCAAATTACGTGAAATGCACCAAGGATACATTAAAACAACATGGGCGACTGAATCGGAAATATATATCAAACAAACAGCCCGTGTAAACTAATACTTCGGTGTTATTTTCCATCATACATTGGCGAGCAAAAGAATCTGTACCAAAACAATTTATATCGATTTCAAAGGCGAAACCAATTAATGCTCTCAAATCGTCTAAGACCAATCGTACAAATTCAACTGAAAATATTGCTTCACTTCACTGAGCTCCCTATTAAATGACTCTTAAACATATCTCCATCACCTTGCCGTCCTCGTGACCAGTGTTAGATTTGTTCAAAAAGAAATGCTTGTAGAGGCGACTGGCGGGATCCGACGGTCTGGTTCAATGACTTGGTTGATGTATGTCTTCGTATAGCAGTTGCGTAGATCGATGCTCATGATGTCAGTCACCGGGTTGTCTAGTACAGACTCGATTATTTACAGCCGCCGTTACACAGCAAACAGCAAACAAACAAATATTTTCTTTGTATTTTGGCTGCCCCTGTGCTAACTTTATATCATTGATGCCTGCTTCAGTAGTACTTCATAAACGCTATTGTCTTTAGTTAAACCTAAAACTATGTTTCGTCGATGTGGATCTGTTATCTCAAGAAGAGATATGCACATTATTTTATAATGGTATGGTTTCAGTCCTGCAATATAACGTCGAGCGACAGAAAAAGTAGGTTTCAAACGAGAATAAATGAAATATGAACTGGCCGTTCTTCAAGGTACAACACTGAGATGTTGTTTTATTAGGGCAGCAAACAGGAAACTCCTTGCAGTGTCGTCTTGTGGTGCACGTGCCTCGCTAACTTTTGGTGTGAGTAACTGAAGTACAGGTGACAGACCTGGCGAAAGGAACACCCAACAGCCTAGGTTACACAAAACCAGATGTTTTCCCAGTGACTTCTATAGCAATATCATAATTTATCAAAATTAACTAAGCTACTCAGACAAACCGTAGGTCTGCACAAAATGTCACCAGCTTGAAAGTATCTGTGCTCACATTCAACATGTCATTATATTAAAAAAACCAGCTCTAAATATCTGAAAATGTTTTCAGTTTTAATCAGTAGATGGAATTACATTACAAAAACATGCACACACACACACAAAAAATCTTACGCAAAATCATCCAATCAAAGCTGCAAGATGGTTCAGTCTGCTCTGAAACTGCTTGATAAACTTCGGATTCTGATTTGGTGTAGTGAACTGTGAAGTGTGATCCAGATCATCACCTTGGTTTCTGATGACTTGGTTCTGGATTGTCTGGTCCAGAGTGATTGAGTGAGCTTAGCTTTACGCCACACTCAGCAATATTCAAGCTATATGGCGGCGGTCTGCAAATAATGGAGTCTGGACCAGACAATCCAGTGATCAACAGCATGAGCATCGATCTACGCAATTCGGATACGAAGATATGTGTCAACCAAGTCAGCGAGCCTGACCACCCGATCCCGTTAGTCGCCTCTTACAAGAAGCATGGGTTACTGAAGATCAATACTGTAACCCGGTCCAGACTCGACTATTATGCCGAGTGTGGCGTAAAACTTAACTCACTCACTCATTTAACAGGTATCAGAACAATATCCACCCTACTATATTAATTATCAAAATAACACACAGCTTCTTTTTTTCAAAATCATAACCTGACCAATCTTCTTTTTTATTAATGTAAGAACCACACTGACCACATTTTTAACATCATAACCACTTGATATCAAAACTCCATCCCTTTTTTATTCAACATCGGAACCCCCTCTACCTACTCTTTATCTCAGATCTGAACTTGATACGGAGAAAACGACAACTACAAAACTGTCAATAAACCTATCGTCTGCCTCCGATCTGGAGAAAACACTTTATTTCTCACCCGTTGAAGATATCACTCTTTAATAAATCTACAATGTTATTACACATTGTGTAATAACACCGCCTGATGTCGGACATATGACGTCATAATGGTTTACAGTACAATACCTCTGTCACAATGGTATTAGACCTTGATGGACTCGCAGAAAGCTGAGAGTCATCACACTGTAGGCAGTTTCTATCAATTTATCTTGGAGAGTAATAAACAGAATATTAATCTCGCTTTCGTGAAATACCATTTTTATATAACTCGTGAAAGATTTAGTATTCAACTCGCGTTCGCTCGTTTGATACACATCATTAACTCATTTAATAAAAATGGCATAACACGAAAGGTCGTTTAGTATCCTCTATGCATCTAACATTGGAACCACCTACACTTTTGTACAGTTAACATCAAACCTGCCTTCACCTTCTGTCCATTTATTATTAGAATCGTGTCCACCCATTCTTTATCTCACATCAACTCCACCATAGCTATTTATATCCGACCTGTCTCCTCCCTTTCTTTACCTAATGTCAGAACCGCCACCCTTTCCATGTTCAATATCAAAATGTTTAGATCGGCTTTTTATCTCAAATGACAACCTCTAACCCATCGTTATATAATCTCACAACCATTTCCATCCACTGTTATTCTATGTAGCTTTTGTTTTTATATTAGAATTGTCAACTCTCACATAAAAGGACAGGTACAATTTGTTCCAGTATTCTAAATTATAAAATACATGTATCTAACATGTGTTCGTTGCAGATAAATCATTCTAAATATATGTCGTGCCTTTATATACTGAATCTTATCACCCACGTGATTTTCTCAACAAACAAATCTCAAGATAAAAGACCAACGTTAGATAAACTTTCCGCCAGGCAATATAATGGCTGTCTCAACTCAGTTCCAGCAATTAACTCTGCAGAATGAAGACCCTTCTCATCAGCTTAGTGGCGGCCACGGTGCTCGGGGTGGTGATGTCTCTTCCCTTCCAGCGGGACACACTTGAACAGCTCATACCTCTTGCCAGGAGCTTGGGGGCGACGAAGTTCGCCCACTTTGTTCACGAAGCCAACCTGACAGCTAACTTCACAAGGAAAGGTACTTCAATGAATATTTGTGGGCACGCTACGTTCAGAATGGTTCATGTGACTATTGCAGATTATATAATACTGACAAACATAGAGTCTGAAATAGTTTTAGGGAAAAACACAATTAGGCATTTGTCACCACTCGCCCCTTTCTGTAACCTCCAACAAGATTTGAGAATGCACGTAAAGAATTGGGAATTGGATAAAAAAAATTCCCGAGGAATATATTGACATTATAAAGTTCACAGTTAACAGAAATGTATTCCATGAATTAAAATTGTTAATGGATAAATCTCGTCATGCAAGGCGAGACATTCAAATTCAGACAGGTGCCTTTGTTAACATTACGGCTCCAATGTTTATCTCTGAACAGCTATTTGGCTTTATAAATTTATTTCAGTTTAAAACCCATTTGGAGTACAGAGAGGTGATGAATATTTCTATGAAAAAACTGACTGCGACCTTTTCGTACAGATACCTTTGTCAAGCAAAACGTCGAACTCACGAAATAGAAGAAGTTGTTGTCCATAAGGGTTGTCTATATTGTCGTTTTCTAGAATCATTAAAATTTTCTTGATTATAAATTTCCGCCAGAGGTATGGCAGCGAGGTTACATGCAAGGTTAGACAACTGAACTAACACTCAAGCACTCTTGTCTGTTTGCATGACTCTTCGTGAATTCGTGTGATTAAGGTACCGGTATTCTTGTTCAACGAAAGCCTAGTTTTTTTGCTATTTCATATTGTCTTATTCATGTTGAGTAAAACCTATTTGGACTTGTCTTTTTTAAACATCTATAGTATCACGATGACAAAAGCATATCAGGACGATATTCCACAGTTAATGCTGAGGGTTAATGTGTACCCACAGCTTTTTTTTATTTATCAAACTGAAACTATTTCATAATAAATGCTGAGTAGTATCTGGTTACACTAAACAGACATATTTTTACTTTCAACTAGAAGCTGGATTCATATTTGATCTTGTATTGATAATTGCGTACCTGTCTTTGGACTTACTACAGCTTACAAATATAAAATAAGTGACTATCCATGCCAAATACTTAGTATTTAACTTTAAAACTATGCATTCAAAATTAAAAGATGAACAAATGAGAATATTTATGTTCGAATACAGTTTCAACAGATATTTTAGCATTGGTGTTATTGTTTTCATTATTAATAGATCATAGATGCTTGATTCTTTCAAAAACAGCAATGTGCGAGTGCTTTTGCACTTTATATTTTTAAGAATTGAACAGATACATAGTTTAGAGTTTATTTCGGTATAACGGCCAACAGCCCACTTACAAAAGAAACAATTGAATAACAATGACAAGGTGACAAGACATTCAAAATTACTCATTCAAAGTCGTTTTCCGTTTTCACAGTGATTCCTTGATCAATTTCGCATAATTGTTGAACGAGATAGGATTTTCAGATGTTATTAAATTTCATGGTAGTGGTTTGAAAACAGTAATACAATGGAAGATATCGTATTCTTGTGTTATGATAGGCAGGACATTCTAGTTGAAAATGATATTCGTTTTCGATTACATGTAGGTCACACATTAAACATATTATTGCCTTAAGGAGTATTCGTTCCCACTTACTCTTAGTGGGAATTCAGATGATCTTAGTAGAAATAGCACTCGGCGTAATTCTCTGGTCGTAATGGCGGACAGGAAATATTCTACATTTAATAATGATTTAAATCCTCGATAGGTGGTCAATGTTTCAGATTCATAACTGTTATACCATTCTTGAAGAATTCTTTAATTCCTCGAGTTAAACTCTTATATAATGTAATACACCTCCAACATCTTGTGAGAGCGATACAAAGGCACATACAAACATACATAGAATTTCTCGTATACGAGATGCCCAAGTTGTTCTGTTAATTTGATCGAGATTTTTCAGTAAGAGATAGATTTGTTTAGGGTATCTGTTGGGTTTTAGTCTCATTAATTTACACCAATAGTTAATACTTATCGGTAAATAATCAACATGCAGAGCATAACGTTCACAATCGCCAATAGCTGCATCATTAGAAACGTGTCTTCCAGCACATACACAGAATTGATAGAATTTATACTGAAACTGTTCGATGATGGGTCTCTTCTCAACTCGCCATATTTCTGAACAATACACCAAAATTGTTTTGATTTATGTATCAAATATTATAAACAGTATAAGCGGTTGTATATTTTTTAATGTTATTTGTAGTGATTTGATTGCAAAGACCGTCGTATGTGCCTTCACCCCGTGAAGGTCGTGGTTAGAATGAACCTTCGGTTACCCATGCTTGTCGTAAGAGGCGACTAACGGGATCGGGTGGTCAGGCTCGCTGGCTTGGTTGACACATGTCATCGGTTCCAAAATGCGCAGATGGGTGCTCATGCAGTTGATCACTGGATTGTTAGGTCCAGACTAGATTATTGACAGACCTCACAAACTCTTATGTGCCTTCAAAGTTAAATTGTTCACACCGTTGTTCCATGATAATCGGGATGAAAAAAGGATGCCTAAATAGTTGTAATGAGATGAAACCTTAGTCTATGTTCCTACATTTCCACTTTTCTATTCTCCACTGTTTTATAATTCCCCCTTTCCCATTTTTCGGTTTGATACGAGTTGGTCACGAATATCTGGGTGTTTGCAGTTTCACTGCATGTTTGTTAATGTGACGTAATGTTTCAACTCGGTTAATGGCAAAATATATTTCACGATAGTTAAGCATATTTCCCTACAATTTCCTCTGATTTGCATAAAGTTGTTTGCTACTTTTGTTTTTCTGCATGGCTCTGTGGATTCTTCCTTCACGAACGGCAAAAGAATTATGTGAACAAAACCTTGGTCCTTTGAAAATGAGACTATGCGGTTACATGATGTTTCAGCTGGGAACTTCACCCTTTTCGTCCCAGACAACTAGGCCTTCCATGGTCTGTCTAGAAACATCACAGGAAACAAGACCCTGCTGACTCAGCTCATCCTCTTCCACTCCGTCAATGGAACATACAACACATCCGAATTGATCCGAAACAAGAAACTAAGGACGCTGTCGGGACGATTCCTGTACTTTAACCACACTAAAACCAAGGTAAACAAGAAGGACAGATAATATAGTGTAGATTCCTGTACTTTAATGATAATTAGACCACACTTAACAAGAAGTACAGCTGTGCTGTGGTTGATTCCTGTATTTCAATGACAAGAATGACACACCAACCCTGTCACACTGCCGTGTAGATTCTTGAACCTGAATGACTCTAAAACTAAGGTAAACAAAGAGAAGGTATATGCCAGGTGGTACAAATCCCTGATGAGTCAGGGTGTATGGGAAGGATTGTGGTAGATAGAACATGCATTTTACAGTTCAGGGTGTATGGGCAGGTATGTACTAGGTATGTTCTGACAGAAATTTTTATAATATACAGGGTATTTGGAGTAGATTTCGATCTTGGTGATGCTGATTTAGCACCCCGTGAGTCTGGTCTGTTTTTCTGTTAATGCAGGCAGTTTTCGTGAACGGTGTCAAGATTAATGGATTCAACAAGAAAGCCTCCAACGGCTTTATCTTCCTTGTCAGCAAGGTCGTGCTACAGGGGTCAGGGCTGCTGAACAAAACCACCAACAAAACGTCTGGACAACACCGCCGTCCAACATATGTCCAGTGTCGTAATGGAACTTGGGGTAGAAACTGTCACTGTCAGTCACCGAATCAAGCATGCCAATGGCTCAATATGCATTAACGGGACTTACGGAAGAAACTGTACCCACTATGGCAACGGTACCCATGGAAACTTCACATATAACGCCAACACTGTCAATCATCTCATCCAGCTTGCCAATGGCTCAATATGCACTAACGGGACTTACGGTAGAAACTGTACCCACAATGGCAACGGTACCCATGGAAACTTCACCAATCACCCAATCCAGCATGGCAATGGCTCAATATGTATTAACGGGACCTACGGCAGACACTGCACACACCATGGCAACGGTACCCATGGAAACTTCACATATAACGCCAACACTGTCAATCATCTCATCCAGCTTGCCAATGGCTCAATATGCACTAACGGGACGTACGGTAGAAACTGTACCTACAATGGCAACGGTACCCATGGAAACTTCACCAATCACCCAATCAAGCATGCCAATGGCTCAATATGCATTAACGGGACCTACGGCAGAAACTGTACCACACCATGGCAACGGTACCCATGGAAACTTCACATATAACGCCAACACTGTCAATCATCTCATCCAGCTTGCCAATGGCTCAATATGCACTAACGGGACTTACGGTAGAAACTGTACCCACAATGGCAACGGTACCCATGGAAACTTCACCAATCACCCAATCCAGCATGGCAATGGCTCAATATGTATTAACGGGACCTACGGCAGACACTGCACACACCATGGCAACGGTACCCATGGAAACTTCACATATAACGCCAACACTGTCAATCATCTCATCCAGCTTGCCAATGGCTCAATATGCACTAACGGGACGTACGGTAGAAACTGTACCTACAATGGCAACGGTACCCATGGAAACTTCACCAATCACCCAATCAAGCATGCCAATGGCTCAATATGCATTAACGGGACCTACGGCAGACACTGCACACACCATGGCAACGGTACCCATGGCAACTTCACATATAACGCCAACACTGTCAACTACCCAATCAAGAATGCCAATGGCTCAATATGCATTAACGGGACTTACGGAAGAAACTGTACACACCATGGCAACGGTACCCATGGAAACTTCACATATAACGCCAACACTGTCAATCATCTCATCCAGCTTGCCAATGGCTCAATATGCATTAACGGGACTTACCGAAGAAACTGTACCCACCATGGCAACGGTACCCATGGAAACTTCACCAATCACCCAATCCAGCATGGCAATGGCTCAATATGCATTAATGGGACATACGGGAGAAACTGCACTCACCATGGCAACGGTACCCATGGAAACTTCACATATAACGCCAACACTGTCAATCATCCAATCCAGCATGCCAATAGCTCAATATGCAGAAACGGAACCTGGGGTGTTAACTGCTCTCACCATGGCAACGGCACAATTTGCCCCAACGGAACCTTGGGTGTCAACTGCACTATCCATGGTAACGGTACTCATGGCAATATGACGCATGGCAGTATAGCACATGTTCTAAGTCAGAGCTATGGTCAGTACAGCACCTTGAGTACAGACCTGATGAAAACTAGAACCTGGAGCGAGATCGAGAGTAAGTAACACATTTACTTCTTGAAGACATTGTGTCATTCTTTGCTTTAACTTTACCTTTATTTCATTTGTTTTTCTGATTTGTTTCTAACGTGCTCATTAGCATAAGCCACGATAATACAACAATTCTGTGAATGCTTGAACTGAAACATGAGTTTGCCTCGACGTGAAGAGTAGCTGTGTCACACAGCCCCTTCCATGTTAAGAGCCAGTGGCCAAACACGTGTTGGGGAATATATCACTTCCGTAAATACACAATGCCTATAATCTCCTCCTGTAGGACCCAAATTGACCCTTTTCGCGCCGACCAATGCAGCGTTCAGCAACCTCCCGACTGCCTACCGAAACAACCTTGACATGCACGCCAATTTTCTGAAGAGTATGTAACCTATTTATTTCTTATTGCACAAAGCATTCACACATTATTTAACACGAACTGGATATTTCTTCAAGTGTTATTTACCTCCACGAAAGATCCAGCTGTATGAAATGACAAACGACCATATGAAATAGTACAATGTTTCAATCTTTGTTGTTGTTTTTCAGGCACAATGATGTACCACATCTTGGACGGCATCCACGGCCCCGATTCCCTGCATCAGAACGACATGCTCACCTCCCTAGAGGGACACCGCATCCACGTCTCCATGCAGAACGGTGAGACACATATCATCAGAGACTAAATGACATTTTGAGGAAGGAGACATGTACATTCAAAAGACAAAGCCAATACACATTGATGACACAAACCACTACACATTCAAGTCGCAAACCAGTACATATGGAAGACGCAAACAGTACACATTCAAGTCGCAAAGCTGTACATATTGAAGACGCAAACAGTACACATTCAAGTCGCAAACCAGTACATATGGAAGACGCAAACCACTACACAATCAAGTAGCAAACCAGTACACAGTGAAGACGCAAACCACTACACAATCAAGTCGCAAACCAGTACACAGTGATGACGCAAACAGTACACATTCAAGTCACATTCCTGTACATATTGAAGACGCAAAGAGTACACATTCAAGTCGCACACCTGTACTCACTGAAGACGCAAACAGTACACATATAAATCGCAAACCTGTACATATTGAAGACGCAAACAGTACACATTCAAGTCGCAAACTAGTACATATTGAAGAGGCAAACAGTACACATTCAAGTCGCAAACCAGTACACATTCAAGTCGCAAACCTGTACATATTGAAGACGCAAACAGTACACATTCAAGTCGCAAACCTGTACATATTGAAGACGCAAACAGTACACATTCAAGTCGCAAACAGTACACATTCAAGTCGCAAACCTTTACATATTGAAGACGCAAACAGTACATATTGAAAACGCAAACAGTACACACTGAAGACGCACGTTTACCTACTGTCTGCCATGTTAACTAATTGTTGCAGACAATAAATTGACATGAAGCAAATTTATTCATGGGATGACACCCCACCACCTTCACGTTTTCTAAACATCAACGAGTGTTGTTTGAAAGGGGCTAAGAAACATTTTGTTGTGAATACATTGCAGGTCACGTGCACCAGTTCAACAGGGTCAGCATCATGAACGTGCTTCATACCACCAACGGCGTCATCTACGTCCTGAACGGAGTCCTTCACCTTCCAAGCAGCCCTATTGTATGAAGTAGAGCAGAAGTAACCTGTGAAAGAGTGTGAGTGAGTTTAGTTTTACGCCGCACTCAGCAATATTCCAGCTATATGGCGGCGGTCTGTAAATAATCGAGTCTAGACCAGACAAGCCAGTGATCAACAGAATGAGCATCGATCTACGCAAATGGGAACCGATGACATGTGTCAACCACCCGATCCCGTTAGTCGCCTCTTACGACAAGCATTTGTTACTGAAGATCAATTCTAACCCGGATCTTCACGGGTCCCCTGTGAAAGAGATGCACTACTGCATCACGTAGAATGTTGAAATAAAATGATACTTCATCGGCCGTATGTGTTCTCCTCCAACTTGTCTATCGTGTTCCAGCACTAATAGCTGTTTCTTTAACTTATATCATATATCCAAACACTAAATGTCCGGTACCTCAACTTGCCACACATGTTCCTGCATCAAAGTCTACTACAGTAATTATTACGCATGCTAACACACACTGAATGTCAACTGCTTCAACTACTTATCATTCCTCTCAAAGATCGGGCGGTGGGGTAGCCTAGTGGTTAAAGCGTTCGCTCGTCACGCCGAAGGCCCGGGTTCGATTCCCCACATGGGTACAATTTCTGAAGGCCATTTCTGGTGTCCCCCGCCGTGATATTGCTGGAATATTGCTAAAAACGGCGTAAAACCATACTCAGTCAGTCAGTCCTCTCAAAGATAATACAACGTGCAGTGTGTCTTCAGTTGTCCGGACACCTTGACAAGTCTAACCTACGAGAGCCCTTTCACTCAGCTTATCGTCCACGACACAGCACGGAAACAGCCCTGCTCCACGTACTTAGTGAAATCCGAAACGGTGTCGATAAAGGAAATGTTGCTCTGTTAGTTCTTTTAGATTTTAGTGCAGCATTTGACACTATTGACCACAGAAACCTCCTTAAGTGCCTTGAGAGTCAGACTGGGATCAAGGATCCTGCATTGCCGTGGTTTGACTTCTACCTCAGTGATAGAAGCCAGGCAGTGTCCATCGATGGATACACCTCAACATCAAGCAAGTTAGTGTGTGGAGTTTCACAAGGCTCAGTGTTGGGACCTGTCATATTCACACTTTATACTAAGACCCTCTGACTCCAAAGACACTTTTAGGCAGACGATTCTCAGCTTCTAGATTTGTTCAAGCTACAAATATCTTCAGGAATTGCTGCAAACTCCAGGATGTCACTCTACTATGAGGATATAAAGAAATGTACGACAGCCAATAAGCTCAAACTGAACAATGAGAAAACTGAAGCACTTCTGATTGCTCCCTCTCCCTTCCCCTCCCTTCCAGACGACGGGTACGGAATAAACTGAAAACGTTTTACATTTGGTTCTTCATCTATCGCAGTTTCTCATTCTGTAAAAAAAACCTGGTCGTCGTACTGGGCTCTGAGATGACGATGGAAAACCATGCAAACCAGCTCTCAAAACAGTGCTATCTTCACATCAGAAATATCAGCTCTATCCGGAAATACATCACTACTCAGTCTGCTGCAACATTAGCAGTGTCACTATTACTTTCCCGTCTTGATTACTGCAACAGCCTCATTGCCGGAGCACCAATAGCTGTCACATCTAAATTTCAGAGAATCAAAAACACAATAGCTCGAATATTGTCTCACTCACACGCAGATACGATCACATAACGCCCGTTCTGAAGAACCTGCATTGGTAACCAGTGGAATACAGACTGAAGTTAAGTCCTCTGTCTGACTTATCATTGCGTCTCTGGCACAGCTCCAGGGTATCTCCGTGACATGATTGAGGTTCACCATCCCTTCAGGACACTCAGATCCTCAAGCCAGAACCTCCTCACAGTTCCAAAGGCCATGGCTGCTCGCTATGGACAGAGAAGCTTTTCCTACATCGCAGCTGTAGAGTGGAACAACCTCCCAGCACATGTAAAAGACTCACCGTCTCTTCAATCATTTCGTAGAACAGTAAAACCTTTCTTCTTCAACAAGCTTTCTGTGCCTGAACTCTGAAGTGTGTACATCCAGACTTTGTATATAGTTTTATTCCTGTGCGTTTAGAGCATGCCGATGCATGGAATACAGCGCTATATTAATACACACTTACACAATATATTTCTGATGCTGTAATACAATATGCCTGCTACTTTAATCACACATGGTCTAACATAAAATTTCTTCTGAATCATCTTTCTCACAAACACCAACATGCACGTGGACTGAATGTCGTCTCCATAAGCGTATTATACATATCCCACATACTACCCGGTACGTGAACGACATAACAATGTATCAAATCGATTTGTATTCTTATGTGTGACTTTATACGTTCTATGGAATGGCACTTGGGGGATAAACTGCACTCACCATGGCAACGGTACCCATGGAAACTTCACATATAACGCCAACACTGTCAATCATCTAATCCAGCATGCCAATGGCTCAATATGCATCAACGGAACATGGGGTAGAAACTGCACTCGCAATGGCAACGGAACCCATGGCAACAGCACATTTTGCCCCAACGGAACCTGGGGTGTTAACTGCTCTCACCATGGCAACGGCTCAATCTGCCCCAACGGAACCTTGGGTGTCAACTGCACTATCAATGGCAACCGGTACTATGAATGGCAACGGACTCATGGCATGGTATAGCACATGTTCTAAGTCAGAGCTATGGTCAGTACAGCACCTTGATTGCGGACTTGATGAAAACTAAAACATGGAGCGAGATCGAGAGTAAGTAACACATTTACTTCTTGAAGACAGAATGTCATTCTTTTTTCTGATTTGTTTCTAACGTGTTCATTAGTATAAGCCACGGTAATACAACAATTCTGTCAATGCTTGAACTGAAACATGAACTTGTCTTTGGGGCCAAACACGTATTGCTGAACATGTCTCTTCCACACAATGCCTATAATCTCTTCCTGTAGGACCCCAAGTGACCCTTCTTGCGCCAACCAATGCAGCGTTCAGCAGCCTCCCGACGGCCTACCGAAACAACCTTGACAAGCAGGCCAATTTTCTGAAGAGTATGAACACCTCTTTGGTTCATATTCCACAAAATATTCACACGTTACTTGACACTATCTGGGTATTTCTTTAATTTGTATTTATCTACACAAATAGATCAGCTATATAAAATGACTATATCACACACAGTGTTGCAAGTTTGGGTGTGTGTTTTTCAGGCACAATGATGTACCACATCTTGGACGGCATCCACGGCCCCGATTCTTTGCATCAGAACGACATGCTCACCTCTGTGGAGGGACACCGCATCCACGTCTCCATGCAGAACGGTGAGTCACATATCATCAGAGACTAAATGAGTCAGACAGAGCTAGTACACATTGAAAATGATAACCAGTACACACTGAAGACCCAATCCTGTACACTATTTGTGTCTGCTTTGTGTACAGGTCATGATTGTCTGGGTTAACCGTTTCTGACTACAACATTAAGTCAACACAAATTCACACCCATGTGTACAGACCTTTTTCTTGGACTTTTACACAGCATTCTTTTGACCTGTCAACAATTTCATTGGACAATATATTGTTGTAAAATCGAGATCATTGGATATTGAATGGATATTTTTTCATCAAACTGTTAACCCCAATTCGAGGGGAAAACAATGTTTTGCATTGGCAACTCATTTGTTTGTGAACAAATCTAATGACAAAAGTCTGTCACAGAAATGGCTTACTATTACAATTTTTACTAATATTACGGCTCCGGTTATTATCAAGTCTTTAGTAAAAGTCTTCACATTTGGATTCCTGGACCTATGCAGACATGTCAGATGTTTTCCTACAGGCTATGTATCAGTTAGTCATGATTCAAGTAATTCTATTTGCAAATTATTATCGCATGGCTCTCAAGAATATGCCTCGAAACGGACTGACTGTTTCAAGACTGTTTAAGACTAACTAATTCGAATGTGCTTCATTTTCTTTGACGTCTGAAAAGACGTCGATACATATCAACTCATTTGAGCCTACGCAATTTAGGAAACATTCTTATAAGCTCTCTCAACATGGCTTTCTAATCCTCAACCAGTGCTGTTTGAAACGGACTCAAACCATTTTGTTGGGAATACATTGCAGGTCACATGCACCAGTTCAACAGGGTCAGCATCATGAACGTGATTCATGCCACCAACGGCGTCATCTACGTCCTGAACGGCGTCCTTCACCTTCCAAGTAGCCCTATTGTGTGAGGTAGACCAGAAAACCCTGCGAAAGAGATGCAATACTGCATCATGTATAATGTTAAAATAAAATTCTACTGCATCGGCCGTGTGTTTTCACCTCAGACTTATCAACCGCTGCTTTTTATCTTACAACATTTGTCCAAACACTAAATGTAACTACTTTAATATAGTCAATATATAACATTCAATATAGACACATGGACAAAAGTTAAACACCCCCGGTATTTTTTACAAAGCTGAATGTTTGAAGTAAAGTTGGTTACGTTTACAGTCATGAGAGACACAGCTCCACCATGACGGAATCTCCACCAAAGGCAACAGTTGCTTGAACATTCTTGAACATATTTGCTGCAGATGCTGTATTTCGCTTCCTCTAATTTCACAAGCGTCCAGGAGTTACAATCACCTTTCGTCAGACCAATGTATTCTTTGCCACGTCCTGCATCGACCGTATGTTTATTACCTCGGACTTATCAATCGTACCTCAGGACTAAACGCTGCTTCTTAAATGATAACATGTGTCCAAACACTAAGTGTCAGCTACCTCAACTTATTATACATGTCCCTTCATCAAAGTCTTCAACAATAATTGTTACACATGCTCAAACACTAAATGTCAAGCAGTCCTATTGTGTGAAGTAGAGCAGAAGTATCCCTGTGAAAGAGTGAGTGAGTGAGTGAGTGCAACAGGTAGAATGATGAAATACAATTATACTGCATGTATGTCTCACCCCGGACTTATCAATAGTACCATAGTACTAAATGTGCTTTTTCACTGACAACATGTGTCCAAACACTAAAAGTCCGGTACCTCAACTTATTATACATATCCCTGCACCAAAGTATTCTACAATAATTATTACACATGTTCAAACACAAAATGTAAATAACTTAAACATAATCAGTGTCCAATATTCCATATAACTCCCAGTCATTTTTACAAAACGCAACAACTGCAATATATTTCTTATGGTGTAACACAATAAGTCGAAAATTACATTTCCTCTGAATCATCCTTTCACAAATATCAACATACACATCGACTGAATGTCGTCTCCATAAACGTATGACACATACCCCACACTCTACCTGATACGTGAACGGAATAACTATGTATCAAATGGATTTGTATTCTTATGTATGACTTTATACGTTCAACGGAAACAACAGCTTGCCATACATTTTCCTCTATGACGTCAAAGACGTTTGCAAGGTTAAACACGCCTAAAGACAAGGTGACATAATAAGGTCACTGTAACGCAGGTCATTTGGTGAGAATTTGCCGTGGATAAGGGCAACATATTTTCCTGATATTTTGTTCACCAGGAGCCAAACCATTCCAATACGATCCACCATTATAACCGAATAAATTTTCGTATCACAAATTGAAAGAAGTGAATTGTAGATTATTCAGTGATCTCATTATGAAATTACCAGCTTGTGCTAATCCCCAGCTGTATGAAAGGTCCCATATATGTCGGTGTTTCAATCTGAGATCAGATTAGATCCATGGCCTGTTTACACCATGCTTATACGTTTCACAAACGTAAACGTTCAACACTTCGGACTTTGTTCCTTATGGAGACAATATCGGCATATGCTATCTGTAACTTAAGTTGCCGACTTGTACTGAAATCACCGAAGAATTGTTCAAAGATCAAGGGATTAATTAAGTCTCACTCACTCACTCACTGTTAGGTAAGTGGATTGATATGTGGCAGCATTATGACGATAGGATCGGTCGGCTTGGAGGCAGTTTGCTGTGTGTGGAACATCCTTCTATAACTGCAGCATAACGTCTCTTGAAGAGATGTGGTGTGAAAAGTCAGTTCACAAATTCAGAATTGTGTGTGTCCACCATTGACGTTGATGCCATAACACTTCCGCCACCAAACTTTCAAAGTCGAACAACGCACGCGTCAGCATACCGTTCACCCTTGCCCTGCCATCTGTGCAGTTCAGATGAAATCTCGACTCGTCAGTGACCAAAACACCATCCCAATCTTGTCCCCAGTACCGTAGATGCTGTCTGCACCAGGCAACACGTGTCTGTCGGTGACGTTGGAGCACAGTTGGACGTATTGCAGCCGGTCGGGGTCGGATGTATTACTCCCTCAGTCTGTTTCCTACAGTCCTGGAACTGATTGGACGTAAGCCAGGAATGGTCCGAGCAGTCAAACTGCCAGTCTGGATTCCTTAGATGGGTCAGTTGAATGGGATAGTCTTGATGTGACGTCACGCGTGGACGGCCGGTATGAGGCAAATCCCATTATGTTCAAAAGGTCTCCATAGAGATGAGACCGTGTTTCGATGGACACCAACATGTCACTTCATTTTGGGACATCCCAGTCTCCAGCATACCCACGGCGCGGAGACGCTGATTTTCTGTAAGCCGTGGCATGACGTACGCGCAGTTTGGATTGAAGTTAGCGTGTTTTCTACAACATTCAGAGGCGAGAGATTAAATATCAATATCAATATCAGGTGTGTGAACTTCAGGTGTTAAAAGGCATGCAAAAAGTGAGTTAGTTCATTGTGCACAAAGTACTCGTGCCACGAGATACGTGACATCAAAGTTCATTCAAAATGCTTTGTTACATGATTATTCAGGATTATTTGTTCAAACAAATTTTTAAATATCTTCTGTTTTATGGAATTATGGTATGGACGTTTAAATGTTTCTGTAGGGGCGGTGGGGCCTAGTAGTTAATGCGTTGGATCGTCATGCCGAAGACCCGGGTTCGATTCCCCACATGGGTACAATGTGTGAAGCCCATTTCTGGTGTCCCCCGCCGTGGTATTGCTGGAATATTGCCAAAAAAACGGCGTAAAACTAAAGTCAGTCAGTCAGTCAGTCAGTCAGTAAGGTTTTCTGCTATAAGGGTAATGCTATTTTTTAGGGCATTATCATTTGCAGAAGCCCGAGGTCTTCCATTAACTGCCCGACGAAGGAAAAAGACCGAGGGCTTCTGCAAATGATAATGCCCTCAAAAAAAGCATTACCGTTGTTATTGCAAAAATACATGGAATTTGTTTTGAAAAGAAAAAGGAAACAATGAAGGAATTTGACTGTAACTTCTGACGGGGTTGACTGACCGAATGCAATTACGTAATGGAACAATTCAAGTGACGTCACAACAGAACGTTACGATATTCGACCTTGGCCTTTGACAAGACCATGGCCTGCAACATGTCAAACTATGTCAGACACAACGACAGTTTTCAGGGTGTCCTCCCATTTGTGAGAACTGCCAGTTGTGAGAGACATTAGTTAATGGTTCAGTGCACATATGTGGTGTTTCCACATCCCTACAATGAAAGTGGGATCAGCCCAGCCCAGTACCCACAGGAGGCATAGTTCATTGATGAGTTCATTAAATAGTTCATTGAATATTTTATTTATTCAGAAGAATATGTAATTATGATAACACATTTTTATTGACTATTAGGAAGTTTGAAAGTCATTTTGGTTTAAACATATTTTATTATTATTTATGAAAATGAATTGGGATTGGTGAAGTATTACTGAAGGTTGTGTCTTGATGAGATAATCGTGGACGGATTCGACTATTTTCTGGTTTACACAAGGAGTAAATTCTTTGTTTCCGTTCAAAAAATTATCCAGGTTATAACGGGTAGTTGATATCCACAAGAGCAACATGCACTGTTTATTAAATGTCTGTTATACTTATCGGCGTTTGGGTCGCTAGATCCGAGCCTGAGGTGGCAGTGAACGATTTGACAAAAACAAGAGCCATAATTAAGATCAATATAAATCTTGTTTTCGGCTTTTGTAATTAGGTTTTAAAATTCTTTGAGACTGCATGACTCTTTGGAATTTGGTAGGGCATTCCATAAATTTATTGTGTCGCGTAGAAAGGGATTGGCATAAGGGGCTTTTCGACTGTAAATTTCAGAGTTATTTCAGAGTTATTTCTTAAACTATAGCTTGTAGTTTCGGAGACGCAGTAAATCTGAGTAGGTAAATTGATTTCTCTTTGATCACGAAGTTCCCTACACAAAGTGTTTACTTATTAAAGACATTTACCTGAGAATGTTAATCAATTCATCTTATAAAGTTTCATTAAGTTACCTCCACAAGATTCAGTTACATAGCAAATCAGTAATTAGCTAGGGTGAATCCATTCTATCAGACAGGGGAGTATAGTGTGTTTTCGTTGTTAATTACCTACTCCACTGTCTCATAACTGGGAGTCTCACAACTGGGAGTTCTCACAAATGGGAGGAGACCGTTGTCCGTTTTTGGTCCAACAGCAACGTTAATAGTGCAATTGTTAAGGTTAGCACTAGCAAGAAAGCCAATATTACCGCTATTTAAAGCGGGAATTCTGGTTGCTTTGACTTGTTTGCCCCAGAATATCTGCCAGTCCAAAGCCAAAGTGGAATGAACCGACGCACCCACTATGACGTCACTTGACAACAGAACTGATAGTGGCCCGTCGTTAAGGTTGAACGGTCCAATATCATTTGCAGCGGCCGGCAAATTTCTGATAATAGGAGGGCCGTTTCATGATAATTCCATGTGTTTTAGCTATAATAGTATATAACCGACATCAGTCCTAACTGGTACTGTGAAGCAGTTACTTAATTCTTCAACTCATCCCCCCCACATACTGTTACACATGAAACATACAATGTCCCATTGTCCACAGCTACGAACTATCATAAACGAATGAGTATTTGATGTTGGTTGCACGCGTCGTGAACGTCAAGGTCACAACGCTTACCTGTAGGCTCTTGATGTCTGAGTCCGTTGCTTGTAGGGTTTTGAAGCCATCTACTTGCTACAAAGGCATCTGATAGCATTGCTGTGTGTGTTTGATTCATGGTGGCTGCTGTAACTATTGAACACACAAATCAATGCCTGAAATTATGAGCAATGATCAAAATAACGCACACACAAAAACAACATGGTCGACTGTATCAAACATATTTATGAAACAAGCACCGGGTGTAAACTAATACATCGGTGCGTTATACACTGGCTAGCCAAAGACACTACCAGAAGCAAAAGTATGTTAGAAATCAGATTTATAGACGAAACAATGTTCTAAAATCATGTAAGACCATTCGTACAAATTCACATGAACACCATCAGATGTAAACTAATACACTGGCTAACAAAACACGCTATACCAAGAGGAAATTCTTTTATAAGTCGGATTTTCAAATCATGTTGGACCAATCGTACAAATTCAAATGCAAATTCTGGTTCAGCTGACGTAACTACCTATTAATATATTCTTTAAAAGTTCCACATTCAGTTATGTACAGTTAAATCCTCACACATTATCTTTCCTAAACATAAGTATAACCCCATGACTGTCGACCCGGTTTGGTGTTCAGAAAGCATACTTATCGTAAGATGCGCCTGAGAGGATAAGGTGATCAGGTTCACCGTCTTGGTGGTTGATGCACGCCGTCGTATCTCAGTTGCCTAGATAATGTTGATCAGTGTTTACTTTCTAATTTGTCTGAGTTTAGAGATTCACATATTGTACTTTGTGGCGACATGAACGCGCGAACAGGAGAGAGTAACAACCCCAAAGTGACATGTGTCGATGATAGAAACGTCACCAACATATTTGATGACGAGGAGGATATTCCTGTTGGGGATCGTAAATCACATGATAAGGTCATAAATAGATTCGGATAAATTTTGATAGACATGTGTTATGCATTTCAGTTATTTATTGTCAATGGTAGAGTGTTTGGAGATGAACAAGGTGAATATACTTTTGTCGGACAGCATGGCTGTAGTGTTAATGATTATTTCATATGTTCTCCTGATCTCTTTGAATATATAAGTATGTTGAATATAGGTGATCGATTAGATTCCGATCATCTGCCTTTAGAGCTCAAATGCCGATTTCCTTAAATGAACATGATTAAAGGTAAATCAACAGCGGATATCTCCTCTAATGAAAAAATTGTGTGGAATGAGTCTTTATGTAAGACCTTTTTAGGAAATCTTCAAGAGATAACCGCAGCTGGTTTTCAGTCGGTGTTTAATAAACTTGACAGTAATATAGAAGATGCTATTGATGATTTAGTAAATATGATTTTAGATTCTGCAAGCTGTATGAAGAAACGTGCATCGATTGCACCGCCGCGAAACAATCCACCTCTAAATGCTCAGTGTAAGGCTGCACGACGGGTTGCACGAAAATCTCTAAAGACATGTAGACGTAAACGTAACGATATCAATAGAAAACTATATTGTAAAGAACGAAATATATACAGAAACTGCTGTAGAAGATTAAAATCGGACCTGAGTAAACGAAATATCGATAACTTAAAGGGAAGTTTACACGAAAATTAACCTTTTTTGTCTTGCACTTTCTCATCATAAAACGTTTTTGTCAAGTAGTTTTATAGACAAGACAGTACAAATATCAGAAGTAACTAGTTTATTTTTTGCGTTATATCGAGTCAAATTTTCCACATTTACCGAGTGTTCTATGGCCACAGTAAACACACCATGGCTTATGTCCCTTGGAAATGACGTCATTGGTGCCAAACAGATAAACGAATGACGTTGCTAGACACATTTCAGTGGCGCAGATATAGGTGTGGTTCTAGTGTCTCGATGCGCAGGCTACTGTTTTAATCCAGCTTGCCGTCAGCTGGCTAAGTGATCAGTTGCACACTGTGATGACGTTGCAGTTGTATAAAAAAAAAACCGTATACATTGTACAAACAGTGTTACCACGTAACCAAATACTACAACATTCAATTTGAGTCGGTCGTCATTCAACAGTATCGTTTTTCACAAAAACTAAAGCGTTTATGCACTATTCATAGCTTGCCATCGGTGAATGTGTCGGCATTCTACGTTTGTTACTTAATTCCTGCATATATCCACTCTTCCTACCTATCGATACCACAATCATCCAAATACATCACGAAGATAAATGATAGTGGCAGTTGTTAGTTCTGTTTGAAATTCGTTTTTCTATGATACCATTTCTATGACGCCCATTGTAAGGCAAATAAACTCTGTCAAAAAAGAAACGCAACCCCTGTCCTCAGATATGAAAAATTCGTTTGAATGAAGTTATTGCTTCCAAACTAAATGTTATTCGAATGTATTGAAATTATACACGTAATTAATGAAGATTACCATCCAAACAACTGCATTTGTACGCATAAGTGTATTTTATTGCTTATTCCGTCACAACGCATGAAATGACCCTCATGGTGACTTCGCACAAAAAAAACACATGCAAATCATGAAAATGGCAGTTAATGTAGGGGTGTATAAAAGCCCATGTGCTTTCGTATTATATTCATTCATTTGTCGCATGAAAAGCTGTGTGAAAAATGCCACGATTGAGTGCTGCCGACCGAAATATCGCCATTGGTCGTGTTCAAGCCGGAGAAAGTTTTGGAACTGTTGCACGGCACCTAAATGTTCACAAAACAACGATATCCCGACTTTGGAGCCGCTACAACAACTTCAATTTGACCAACGATCGCCCGAGAAGTGGAAGGCCAAGAATCACGACCCCCCTTCAAGATCGGTACATCCGGGTCCATCACCTGCGTAATCGGCATGCCCTACCAACCGTGACTGCCACACAAATACCAGGTTTGAGGAGAGTGTCAGCTCAAACGATTAGGAACCGTCTGAAAGAAGCGGGTTTACGTGCCTGTAGACCAGTTGTTGGACCTGTACTACGCCCCTACATCTCCGCCGACGACTCAGGTGGTGCAACAACGTAAGGATATGGACTTTACAAAACTGGAGGCGCATCTGGTTTTCTGATGAATCCCGTTTTCTTTTGCAACATCACGACGGAAGAAAACGTGTGTATAGGAGACGTCATGAACGTTTGCGCCCATCTGCGTCCGACAGGGGGACAGATTTGGCGGAGAAAGCGTTATGGTTTGGGGATCCATCTCATACAACCAGAAATCAGACTTGGTGATCGTTGAAGGAACCTGACAGCCCAACGTTACATCAACCACGTATTACAGCCTCACCTTCTCCCGATTATTGACCAACAGACACAGATTTTTCAACCAGACAACGCCCGGCCTCATACTGCACGTGCAACAATGAACTTTCTGCAGAATTCCAACGTCAATGTCTTGCCATAGCCCTCTAAATCACCAGACCTCAACCCTATTGAACACCTGTGGGATACTCTGGGTCGACGCGTACGTCAACGTCAGCCGCCGCCACAGACGCTGCATTGCACTGCAGGAGGAGTGGAGAGCCATTCCCCAGGAAAGAATCCGGCGGCTTATCCGTTCTTGTCCAAGGAGATGCCGTGCAGTGATTGCAGCTCGTGGTGCTCATACGAGATACTGAGAAAGACGCCCCCCTGGTGACAAACTGGTGTCTGTGAGATGACTTTTGAAATGACAATTTTAAACATGCCCATCTTGGTTATTATTCTGCCAAATTTCAGACTTCTGTCTTAAATAATAAAAATGCTGTGTCGTCTTAAAACTTCAGATCAAAATCTCTAAAATACAGGGGTTGCGTTTCTTTTTTGACAGAGTTTACATGTATACTGAAAATTACATGCATCGTAAATCTGGCCAGTTTGGACAGATTACGAAATCCCCATTCACTGTGTTTTGCGTAATTTATAGTATTGATGTCATAATTCAAATGTCAAATTTTGCTGGGAGAATTGAATTTAAGAGACAAAAAAAAACACACCCAAGAACCCGTATCATTGTGATCAGCGGTATTTTTAAAAAATTTTTTGATCGAATCACCAATGCTCGTTCTGAAACATTGTCGATACAACAGCTAGAGAATCGCTGAGAATGTTTTTTGAAAATACGCACAGTTAACGTCAAAGTGAATTTTCAGCCATATTGCAGAGTGTTTATAAAATACCGTCACACGTGCACTTACACTAATCCCAGAATTCCTCATACAGCTCAAAATATAATGACAAATGGTCTTTGTCACCAGTACCAAGTGTTTCAGTGAAATCTAACGAAATAAATCAGATGCCGCGCTGGGAAAGGACCACTTGTTTGAAATGTAAATCAAAGTCAATCTCAGATTTTACACTGTGTATCTGTTCGCCTACTTTTGTTGCATACACTTGCTCATTAGTTTTATACCATGCACGGGAATGGTATAGTAGCAAGCGGTAGTTAAATAAAATAGGTGTATTCCAATGATTTTCGAGATTCATCACAACATATTATAGTTTCTGAAAGCGTGACGCCATGATTGACGCAAACACACGAACACCCACGATGGAAATTCTCCACCCCTGGTCACAATGAAAACGAAAGGAAAATAACAACCAGCAGATTGTCAGAATGTTTCGGACTACTTACATGTCACATTTATGTATATACGTTGCTTGAAACAACGAAATTTTCCGTCGAAAAATCCGGTGTACTCGTGTCAGTGAACACGCCATTTTGAGAGTGTCACTTCCCGATAGTGATGTCATACGTACGTCAACATTGTTACACATATTTAGTATTTTCATTGAGGTGAGGCTATGAATGAAAATACACATTGTAGCATACTTTGACGTCGGTGCCTTTGATCCCAAGTGAAGTGTAACCTATAGTTTTGCAAGCCCCTCCCCTTGCTGCTCAGTCATTAGCTGACATAGGTCACGCCCACAAAAGGCAATGAATGACTCGCACATTGTTTTACATTTTATTTCACTGTCATCTGTCAGTGGTTCGGCCTGTTTGACAACTGTTCCGATATACCTTGAGAAGTATAATTTTCGTCATATGTGCACTTAACACTCGACGAAATGGCAAACAGTCATCTCGTTTCACATTCAAGAAATTTATAAAGTTTCCTTGTTCTCTAATGCTTCTGAGTAGTCCCGTCATTATCAAGTATAAAGTTTTGGCTTGGTAAAGAGTACCATCCACTTTACGTGCCTCCATTACGAACTTCTGACCTATTGTAATGTCGTCAATATCAGTATCCCAACAATCGGTCACGTTCGAACTCGACATTTTCGTTATTTACTGTTTTATCGCCAGGACAAACTGAAAAGTGGCGGGAAATTCAAAATTTACCTCACATCCAGTTTGCGACGTCAAAGTATGGTACAAGTGAGTTACATCACTGCACACTCGTGATTGGCTCAGTTACCTCACAGTTTTGTGTGGCTTTGATTGACAGGAGAATTTGACAACTCGGGGCTCTGCCCCTCGTGTCAATTCTCCTGTCAATCAAAGCCACACAAAACTGTGAGGTAACCAAGCCAATCACTCGTGTTAAGGTGATGTAACTACTACTTATCAATCTGTCCTGCTGATTACATTTTCAGTTCTTATGCTTCTTTCGTATTTTCACAAACTTTTCTCACGTGATTAATTTCAGTATTATTATTTTTTGATTTGGGACTAGACAGGAGACCAGTCTAAAATCAAGTGGCACCAATTGCGTCATAATCAAAGGGCGGTAACTCTGACCTGTTTAGCTCGGCATTTAGGGCCGCATAATGGCATAACATTTCAGCACTTATTTTGAGGGTTTTACTGTTATTGTAAGAAAAATGAGTGTATCATCTCAAACAGTGATATTAAATAATTAAAATATTTCAGTTTGGTTCACATAAGAATAAATGTGATTTTATCGTGTACACTTCCCCTTTAACAAAGGCAACAAAAAGCCCGACCTCATTTTGGAAACGAATCAGATATTTAAAAAGTCGACCAACACGAAAAAATGTATTTCCGAAAGCGGAATGGTTAAATCATTTTAAAAATGTATTTCATAATGATTTTGTTTTTAATGATTCTTTTGATGATTGCCCTTTGCAGGATGATGCAACACTAGATATTTTAACTGCAGATATGTCAGACGTCGAATCACTTGTATTAGACTCACCCATAACAGGTAATGAAATATCAGAAGCGTTATTGCATTTGAAAAATGGAAAATCAGCTGGTCTTTCCCTTGTTCTGATGGAAATGCTTAAAAGTTCAGAGTTTGTTACCATGCCCTTTTTGAATAAGTGTTTTAATACATTGTTTGAAAATGGTATTTTCCCCCGTGGTTGGGCGCGATCCATTATTGTTCCCTTACATAAGAAAGGTGATGTCACCAATCCAGATAATTATAGAGGAATTTCCCTTATGAGTATGTTAGGTAAAGTCTTTACATCTGTTCTAAATAACAGACTCATTAAATGGGCAAGTATGACAGATAACATTCCCGAATCACAAGCAGGCTTTAGAAAGAAATATTCAACTTCTGATCACATCTTTACACTATTTGGACTAGCCCAGAAATGTCTATCCCGTCGTAAGCGTGAATTATATGTAGCTTTCGTTGATTTCCGTAAAGCATTTGATTCTGTCAATCGTTCTAAATTGTGATCTTCTTTAAGTATTGCTGGCCTGAAAGGTAGAATGTATTCAATTTTAAAAGCAATGTATACTAGTGTGATAGCTTGTGTACGTTGTGGTGATGATAAGACTGATTTTTTCGACTGCCCCGTTGGCTTAAGACAAGGATGTGTTGTGAGTCCAATTCTATTTTCCCTGTTTATCAACGAATTGTACTACGATATTATCGCAAATGGTAAGCATGGCATCCAAATGTTTCCAGATCTCTTAGAACTTTTTATTCTTTTATTTGCTGATGACGTAATTCTTTTATCAGAATCTGTAGTTGGACTACAAACCCAGTTAAATATTTTGGAACGGTATACTAAAACATGGGATTTATCCGTTAATCTAGATAAACTAATATTGTTATATTTAGAAAAGGTGGTCGGATATCTTCTAAAGAAAGGTGGTCCTTTAATGACTAACCTGTTATTGTCTCTGATCATTACACTTATGTTGGTATTAAGTTTACATCTGCTATGAACTGGAAAACATCTGTTACTGAATTATCATTGAAAGCTAAGAAAGCATTGATAAGTCTTTTATCAGCCCAGTATTTACTTTAAACTATTTGATTGTCAAATTCAGCCTATTCTTTTGTATGGATCCGAGATTTAGGGATTCCAGAGATATGGATGCATAGAAAAAGTACATCTCATGGTCAGTAAGAATTTTTAAATGTAGGACCATCTACACCGAATTGTATGGTGTACGGTGAATGTGGGAGGTATCCCCTGTATATAAATGCTCATATTCGATGTATAAAATTCTGGTTTAAGATATTGTGTATGCAAGAACATAGATTACCCAAAAAGGCTTATAACATGCTTGTTCATTTGGACAACATTGGTAAAGTGACGTGGGCATCTTATGTCAGAAAGTCAGTCAGTTGGTGATGCAAGTTTGATTTTAACTCAGTTTCGAGAAAGAAGTCTTAATATGTTTAATCAAAAATGGTATTCAGTAATAGATAATGGTTCACGGTACAACTCTTATAGAATATACAAATCACTACTCCAGCCGGAGAAATATCTGTCGTTTTTAATATTAGACGTTTTTATATTGAACGATGCAAGAGAATGTGCCCACTGTGTAATAGATAGATGTGGAAAATGAAATCCATGTTTTACTTGTATGTCCTTTGTATAAAGATTTGCATACGAAATATATAGCTGAATATTATCTATGTAAGCCACCTACATTAGCATTTAAACTACTTCTTTCATCAACTGACCAGCATGTAATAATAAAGCTGTCGTACTAGATCAATTATGCTCTTATTAAACGTAACAATCTGATAAAAAGTTTTGTAGCTCCATCGTATTTCACTACATGTACATAATGTACTGCCTGTATCATGATTTGCTGTTTGGATCACTAATTACTACTTATTGCACCATATGTATAATGTATATGTATAACTCCAATGTATATGGGCCGGAGGCCTTTTGTACAATAAACATCTTTGACTTTGATAGACGTTGATGATGTCAATCACTGGATTGTCTGGTCCAGACTCGATTATTTACAGACCACCGCTATATAGCTGGAATATTGCTAGGTGTAGCTAACATTGTATTTTGGCTGTCAGTGTGTTATAACTCCTTGCTGTCTATTTCAGTAGTATTTCACAGACGTTATTGTTTCTAGTCAAAAACTGAAACATAGTTTAGTCAGTGTAAATGCGAATGTTTTATAAAAGTATGGTTTTAGGCACCTTTGTAACAACATTCCTGCAATGTCACGTCTGATGAGTAGGTTTACAACCCGACCTGTAGTATTGTCAGTGTAGATAAGGTATCTCAAGAAATCTATGATCGTATGGTTTTGGACGCGTTTAGCAACATTCCTTGAGTAGGTGTGCGTGTGCATGAGGGTGTAGGTGTGTCTATTTAATATGAAAACCACACCCACTGTCACTCCATGTAATATAAGAACCGTACCTAACGTCTCTAATTATAATTTTAGAATCACACCCAACTTCTTTATAGTTAAGATCAGAACCACACCCTTTTTATTTAATCTGAGAACCACACCAGCCGTCTCTTTATTTGATATCAGAAACACACCCACCGTCTCTTTATTTGATATCAGAGCAACATCCACCGTCTCTATAACTTATATGAGAACAAACTCCATCCACTCTTCATCTAATATTAGGACCGCCTTCTTTCATTTTTACTCTCATATCTGAAAGGTATATAAAGAAAACTATCACCGTCCAAAATTTAAAAAAAACCAGCATGAGCCCACACAAAACATTGTATCTAATATCAGAGCAACTTGCACCTTCTGTTTTTATAATATCAAAACTACCTTCACCTTCTGTTTACTTATCATTGGAATTGTGTCCACCCATTCTTTATCTCATTACCAACTCCACCTAATCTATATATATCTGACATGTCTTCTCCCTCTCTTTACCTAATGTCAGAACCACCACCCTTTCAAAGTTTGAAATCAAATCTGTTTCCATCGCCTCTTACACTCTACCCCATGTATGATATCACAATCATCTCAATTCACTGCACATCACCCCAGGTTTTAGTTGATACCAGAACTCTCGGCTCTCACATAAAAGGACAGGTACAATTTGTTCAAGTATTCGGAATTATGAAATACATGTATCTAACATGTGTTCGTTACAGAAAGATAATTCTAAATATATGTCGTGCCTTTATATACCGATTCTTATCAACCATGTGATTCTCTTGACCAATCAAATCTCAAGATAAAAGACCAACGCAAGATAAACTTTCCGCCAGGCAATATAAAGACTGTTTTAACTCAGTTTCAGCAGTTGTTCCTGCAGAATGAAGACCCTTCTCATCAGCTTAGTGGCGGCCACGGTGCTCGGGGTGGTGACGTCTCTTCCCTTCCAACGGGACACACTTAAACAGCTCATACCTCTTGCCAAGAGCCTGGGGGCGACGAAGTTCGCCCACTTTGTTCACGAAGCCAACCTGACAGCTAACTTCACAAGGAAAGGTAATTCAATGCAGCTATATGACAGGCTTCGTTCAGAGTGGTTCAATGTCGATGGCATATCCATGTCAGTGTCGTAGATTTACTTTTGCCTGTGAAGATTATACAATACTAATACAGTCTAAATTGTGTTGGGGAAAGGCACAATTAGGCAAGGGGATAAGGGATCTGCCACTTGTCAACACTCGCTCCTTTCTGTAACCTCGAAGAAGATTTGTCCATGATTCTTATGCGCGAAAATACGACAAACCAATGAGAATGCACGAAAAGAACTGGGCATGTGGATAACAAATTTACAAACTTATTTTACTTTAATATCCATCTTGAATACTGAGAGGAAAATAACTAAGTTCGACATATCGTACTTCATAAGTTGTTATAAATCGAAGCTACATATGCAGTGCATGAGAGAAGTGATCACCAAAGATGGTTATAGCATTCATATCTTCAGACGATTCAAAAGGTATTTTTATCACAAGTCGTGCTATAAAATATATTCTTAACTGGTGCTTTATTATTACTTTTATAGACAACGATTAAAGATTTGAAGATTCTTTAAGAGAAAGATTAGATAGATGTAGTAGATCTTTGCACATGTATTTTGTTTTATATTGCGATATATTGTAATAATTTAAGAGATATAGCAATACATATGTGATATATTGACTGGAAGGTTTCTGCCCAAGTGCGTACATCATAAATTCATAGTAGCTCTCTGTGTGCGACATCATCTTCTTAGTTGCTGTTCTTAGTTGCTGTTACAACATACTTTCAGGCTCCCCGTCCCCATTGTGTATGGTTGTATGCCAATCGTTTGCAGATAGATAAAATGATATAGAACCTTAACGTGGAATGTTTGATTGAAGTATTGCAACATAATGATAAAGATAATAGTATAACATGAATTTCAGCGTCAGTGTTGTTTGCTTCAACAGAATGCACTTCAATGTAGTGTGTAATTATTGTTACTGTATGTCAGTGATTCATTCAGATTCAACTCCAATATAAACATGTGTTTACATGAACTATTGCAAAATGAAACAAACACATGATTTAGTTTTAACTAGTTGAGCTTAAAATCCAGTAACTAAGAACCTTGACTAGAATGTCATTATACAGTCCTACAAAACTGAGACTTAGACATTTATGATAAATTGATATCATATGTCCCATTATGAAATATACAAAAAAAACAATTGTGATTTGTAATATGGTCACTCAGACCCAGAGCCTCTACTAATAAGTCCAAATAAACAAACGGTCCTTTTCAGGCCACTTAATTCCTCAAAATAAAACAATTCAAACGCACAAAACGTAAAGCATTTGGTAGAATATATGGCACTTTTGGAGCCACTTATAATGTCACTTCCAATTGTAAAATGTTACATGGAAATCAAGGGCAGATAATTCAAAGGGAGCTAAATCTGGATGACCCAATATATTGCAGAATCTGAACCATATCGCGATAATATCGCGAGATACTGTACCGATATCTACCGGTTTACCGGTAGTATTGCATAGCCCTAGTTTTAATAAGAGATCAAACATTATTTGTAAAGGGAAACGTTTGCCATTGTTTTCTATGCTGGAATTATGCAATAGTTTACTGTAAAGGCTAGCTTCTTTTATCAAAATACGGAAATAAATGCTGATGGAATTGGTTTATCAAACATTAATAGACTAAAAACGAAAGATTTTACTGACGCAGTACACATTTTCAGGAACAAGTGGTTTCTTTGTGACAGATGCCTTCAGTAGGGCAGCCGCTCTCGTATTTATCGAACACATGTTGTATTTGCCATTTAACATCGATGCCAAGCACATGCGTATGAAACTTTGCTTCTTTTGTTGAATATGAGGCTATCCCGTTACTTGTTGTTTCAGCTGGGAACTTCACCCTGTTCGTCCCAGACAATAAGGCATTCCATGGTCTGCCAAGAAACATCACAGGAAACAAGACCCTGCTGAGACAGCTCATCCTCTTCCACTCCGTCAATGGAACTTACAACAGATCCGAATTGATCCGAAACAAGAAACTGAGGACGCTGTCTGGAAGATTCCTGTACTTTAACCACACCAAGACTAAGGTAAGCAAGAACGACAAATACTAAAGTGGAGATTCCAGTATCATAATCACGCTAAGACCAAGGTAAATAAGGACGTCAGATAATGTAGTGGAGATTACTGTTCTTTAACCACACTAACACCAAGGTAAAACAAGAACGACAGAAAATATACTGGAGATTCATGTTCTTTAACCAAACTAAGACCATGGTAAACAAGAACGACAGAACAATATAAGTGGAGATTCCTGTTCTTTAACCGCACTAAGACCAAGGTAAACAAGGACCACAAATACTATAGCGGCGAGTCCAGTATTATAATCACACTAAGACCAAGGTAAACAAGAACGACAGAAAGTATATTGGAGATTCCTGTTCTTTAATCCAACTAAGACCAAGGTTAACAAGGACAACAGACGCTGATATGTGAATTCATTTACTTTAATGATATTTAAACCAAGGCAAACAAGAATAACAGGCACTTTTGAGTAGATTACTCTGTTTCAACGACACAAAGACCACACTGCACTGCCTACCATAAGACCAAGGTACACAACACTCACTGCAGATTTCGACCTTGGCCATACTGATTTACAGCATAGGCATTCTATTCTCTCCTTTTTTTCGTTAATGCAGGCAGTGTTCGTGAACGGTGTCAATATCACGGGATTCAACAAGAGAGCCTCCAACGGTTTCATCTTCCTTGTCAGCAAGGTCGTGCTAAACGGATCAGGACTGCTCAACAAAACCAACAACAAAACGTCTGGACAATTCCGCCGTCAAGCATATGTCCTGTGTCGTAATGGCACTTTGGGTAGAAACTGCAGTCACCTTGGCAATGGTACCAATGGAAACTTCACCCATAGCGTCAACACTGTCAATCGCCCAATCCAACATGCCAATGGCTCAATATGCATTAACGGGACTTACGGGAGAAACTGCACAAACAATGGCAACGGTACTCATGGAAACTTCACCAATCACCCAATCCAGCATGCCAATTTATCAGGATGCATTAACGGGACTTACGGGAGAAACTGCACCCACCTTGGCAACGGTACACATGGAAACTTCACCAATCACCAAATCCAGCTTGCCAATTTCTCAGGATGCATTAACGGGACTTACGGGAGACACTGTACTCTCCATGGCAACGGTACACATGGAAACTTCACCAGTCACCCAATCCAGCATGCCAATTTCTCAGGATGCATTAACGGGACTTACGGGAGAAACTGTACCCGGCATGGCAACGGTACCCATGGAAACTTCACCAAGTACCCAATCCAGCATGCCAATTTCTCAGGATGCATTAACGGGACTTACGGGAGAAACTGTACCCAACATGGCAACGGTACACATGGAAACTTCACCAATTACCCAATCCAGCATGCCAATTTCTCAGGATGCATTAACGGGACTTACGGGAGAAACTGTACCCTCCATGGCAACGGTACCCATGGAAACTTCACCAAGTACCCAATCCAGCATGCCAATTTCTCAGGATGCATAAACGGGACTTACGGGAGAAACTGTATCGTCCATGGCAACGGTACCCATGGAAACTTCACATATAATGCCAACACTGTCAATCATCTAATCCAGCATGGCAACGGCTCAATTTGCCCCAACGGGACCTTTGGCGTCAACTGCACTTACCATGGCAACGGCACAATCTGCCCCAACGGAACCTTGGGTGTCAACTGCACTATGAATGGCAACGGTACTCATGGCAATATGACGCATGGCAGTATAGCACATGTTTTAAGTCAGAGCTATGGTCAGTACAGCACCTTGATTGTGGACTTGATGAAAACTGGAGCCTGGAGCGAGATCGACAGTAAGTAACACATTTACTTCTTGAAGACAGAATGTCAGTCTTTGCTTTAACTTTGCCTTTGTTTCATTCGTTTTTCAGATTTGTTTCTAACGTGTTCATTAGTATAAGCCACGGTAATACAACAATTCTGTCAATGATTGAACTGAAACATAGCCTTGCCTTTGGGGCCAAACACGTATTGGTGAACATGTCTCTTCCGTGAATACACAATGCCTATAATCTCTTCCTGTAGGACCCCAAGTGACCCTTCTTGCGCCAACCAATGCAGCGTTCAGCAGCCTCCCGACGGCCTACCGAAACAACCTTGACAAGCAGGCCAATTTTCTGAAGAGTATGTACACCTCTTTGGTTCATATTCCACAAAATATTCACACGTTACTTGACACTAACTGGGTATTTCTTTAATTTGTATTTACCTACACAAATAGATCAGCTATATAAAATGACCATATCACACACAGTGTTGCAAGTCTGGGTGTGTTTTCTTCAGGCACAATGATGTACCACATCTTGGACGGCATCCACGGCCCCGATTCTCTGCATCAGAACGACATGCTCACCTCTCTGGAGGGACACCGCATCCACGTCTCCATGCAGAACGGTGAGTCACATATCATCAGAGACTAAATGAGACAGACAGAGCTAGTACACATTGAAAATGATAACCAGTACACACTGAAGACCCAATCCTGTACAATATTTGTGTCTGCTTTGTGTACAGGCCATGATAGTCTGGGTTAACCGTTTCTCACTACACCATTAAGTCAACACAAATTCACACCCATGTGCACAGACCTTTTTCTTGGACTTTTACACAGCATTCTTTTGACCTGTCAACAATTTCATTGGACAATGGATTGTGATAAGATAATCGAGGTCGAGATCATTGGATATTGAATGGATATTTTTTCATCAAACTGTTAACCCCAATTCAAGGGGAAAACAATGTTTTGCATTGGCAACTCATTTGTTTGTGAACAAATCTAATGACAAAAGTCTGTCACAGAAATGGCTTACTATTACAATTTTTACTAATATTATGGCTCTGGTTATTATCAAGTCTTTAGTAAAGGTCTTAACATTTGGATTCCTGGACCTATGCAGACATGTCAGGTGTATTCCTACAGGCTATGTATCAGTTAGTCATGATTCAAGTAATTCTATTTGCATATTATTATCGCATGACTCTCAAGAATATGCCTCGAAAAGGACTGACTGTTTCAAGAATGTTTAAGACTAAGTATTTCGAATGTGCTTCATTTTCTTTGACGTCTGAAAAGACGTCGATATTTACCAAATCATTTGAGCCTACGCGATTTAGGAAACATTCTTATAAGCTCTCTCAACATGGCTTTCTAATACTCAACCAGTGCTGTTTGGAACGGCCTAAAACCATTTTGTTGGGAATACATTGCAGGCCACGTGCACCAGTTCAACAGGGTCAGCATCATGAACGTGATTCATGCCACCAACGGCGTCATCTACGTCCTGAACGGAGTCCTTCACCTTCCAAGCAGCCCTATTGTATGAAGTAGAGCAGAAGTAACCTGTGAAAGAGTGTGAGTGAGTTTAGTTTTACGCCGCACTCAGCAATATTCCAGCTATATGGCGGCGGTCTGTAAATAATCGAGTCTGGACCAGACAATCCAGTGATTAACAGCATGAGTATCGATCTATGCAATTGGGATACGATGACATGTGTCAACCACCCGATCCCGTTAGTCGCCTCTTACGACAAGCATTTGTTACTGAAGATCAGTTCTAACCCGGATCTTCACGTGTCCCCTGTGAAAGAGATGTAATACTGCTTCACGTAGAATGTTGAAATAAAATGGTACTGCATCGGCCGTATGTGTTTTCCTCCAACTTATCTATCGTGTTCCAGCACTAATCGCTGTTTCTTTAACTTATATCATATATCCAAACACTAAATGTCCGGTACCTCAACTTGCCACACATGTTCTTGCATCAAAGTCTACTTCAGTAGTTATTACGCATGCTCACACACACTGAATGTCGGGTACCTCAACTTGCCACACATGTTTCTGCATCAAAGTCTACTTACAATAGTTATTACGCATGCTCACACACACTGAATGTCCGGTACCTCAACTTGCCACACATGTTCCTGCATCAAAGTCTACTACAGTAGTTATTACGCATGCTCACACACACTGAATGTCAAGGCCATCTATGGCCGACAAGTGAGTATGATTGCCGATGGTTTTGGAGAAAATGCCTGCCTACTGTCGAGGAAATCATTTGTAGATGTTGCAATAAGATTTTAGACCCGTGGAATGCCGCTGCCGATCGATTATTGCCCTACATAGGTGCTGTCAACGTGGCTGGAATTAATAAACGAATTTAAAAGGTGAGTTTTCGCTGTCTTGGGTGATCCATGATTTTGGCTTGGAATTGCGAAGGTAGCCGTTTTCAGTGAGTCGTGGCGTATAACTTTTGAAATAATGATCCGATTGTGACCATTTATAGCTCATTTTGTAGGCAAATCATCTCGCTTTCGATCCGTAGACCTCGACGGGGCCTTAAAAATAGTTTACGTGTTGAAATCTAACTTTGATCGAGGAGGGGGTGGTTCCGTCGTTACATCCCTTTCCTTTTTATATAGTACTAGGGTCTATATACCTATATGTCTTCTAATGTTGTTACTAAGCGTGACACGCCCCTGTGGTTAAACCTAAAACTATGCTTCGTCGATATAGATCTGTTATCTCAAGAAGAGAAATGAACATTATTTTATAATGGTATGGTTTCAGTCCTGCAATAAACGTCGCGCGACAGAAAAAGTAGGTTTCAAACGAGAATAAATGAAATATGAACTGGCCGTTCTGTAAGGTACAACACTGAGATGTTGTTTTATTAGGGCAGGAAACAGGAAACTCCTTGCAGTGTTGTCTTGTGGTGCTCGTGCCTCGCTAACTTTCGGTGTGAGTAACTGAAGTACAGGTGACAGACCTGGCGAAAGGAACACCCAAAAGCCTAGGTTACACAAAAACAGATGTTTGCCCAGTGACTTCTATAGCAATATCATAATTTATCAAAATTAACTAAGCTAAACAGACCAACCCCAGGTCTGCACAAAATGTCACCAGCAAGTATCTGTGCTCAGTCAACATGTCATTATGTTAAAAAAACAGCTCTAAATATCTGAAAATGTTTTCAGTTTTAATCAGTAGATGGAATTACATTACAACACACACAGACACACACACACACACACACACACACACACACACACACACACACACACACACACACACACACACACACACACACACACACACACACACACACACAAAATCTTAAACAAAATCATCCAATCAAAGCTGCAAGATGGTTCAGTCTGCTCTGAAACTGCTTGATAAACTACGGATTCTGATTTGGTGTAGTGAACTGTGAAGTGTGATCCAGATCATCAACTTGGTTTCTGATGACTTGGTTCTGTCCGAAGCGTATTTTAGAATTTGCAGCATACACGAAAGTATGCAGTCTGCTGGACCGCTGTGCACATTGTTCACACATATGGTAATGCTCACTATACAATATCGTTCAAAGTAGAACGGGACTAAACTGAGGCTTGGAGGTTTTAAGTGATATCCACCTATGTATTAAGTGATATCTGCAGAATTTAATTATTAAACATCGGAACCACACCTACCTTTTTTTTAATTAATATCATAATTACACCCACCTTCTCTATATTTAAAATCAGAACCACACACACTTTCTCCTTTATTCACAAAATATTGCCACACCCACCTTTTCTTTAACTGATATCACCCGTGAAGATCCGGGTTAGAATTGATCTTCAGTAACCCCTGCTTGTCGTAAGAGGCGACTGACGGGATCGGGTGGTCAGGCTCGCTGACTTGGTTGACACATATCTTCGTATCCGAATTGCGTAGATCGATGATCATGTTGTTGATCACTGGATTGTCTGGTCCAGAGTGATTGAGTGGGCTTAGCTTTACGCCACACTCAGCAATATTCCAACTATATGGCGGCAGTCTGCAAATAATCGAGTCTGGACCAGAAAATCCACTGATCAACAGCATGAGCATCGATCTGCGCAATTGGGAACCGATGACATGTGTCAACCAAGTCAGCGAGCCTGACCACCCGATCCCGTTAGTCGCCTCTTCCGAGAAGCATGGGTTACTGAAGATAAATACTGTAACCCGGTCCAGACTCGACTATTATGGCGAGTGTGGCGTAAACCTTAACTCACTCACTCATTTAACAGGTATCAGAACAATATCCACCCTACTATATTAATTATCACAATAACACACAGCTTCTTTTTTTCAAAATCATAACCTGACCAATCTTCTTTTTTATTAATGTAAGAACCACACTGACCACATTTTTAACATCATAACCACTTGATATCAAAACTCCATCCTCTTTTTTATTCAACATCGGAACCCCCTCTACCTACTCTTTATCTCAGATCTGAACTTGATACGGAGAAAACGACAACTACAAAACTGTCAATAAACCTATCGTCTGCCTCGGTATGGAGAAAACACTTTATTTCTCATCCGTTGAAGATATCAATCTTTAATAAATCTACAATATTATTGCACATTGTGTAATAACACATTGTGTAATACATTGTGTAATAACACCACCTGATGCCGGACGTATGACGTCATAATGGTTTACAGTACAATACCTCTGTCACAATGGTATTAGACCTTGATGGACTCGCAGAAAGCTGAGAGTCAACACACTGTAGGCAGTTTCTATCAATTTATGTTGGAGAGTAATAAACATAATATTAATCTCGCTTTCGTGAAATACCATTTTTATATAACTCGTGAAAGATTTAGTATTCAACTCGCTTTCGTCGTTTGATACACATCATTAACTCATTTAATAAAAATGGCATAACACGAAAGGTCGTTTAGTATCCTCTATGCATCTAACATTGGAACAACCTAGCTATTTCCACCATAGCTATTTATATCTGACCTGTCTCCTCCCTTTCTTTACCTAATGTCAGAACCGCCACCCTTTCCAAGTTCAATATCAAAATGTTTACATCGGCTCTTTATCTCAAATCACAAAAGCTCTAACCAAGCGTTATATAATCTCACATTTCGATCCACTGTTATTCTATATAGCATTTGTTTTTATATTAGAATTGTCAACTCTCACATAAAAGGACAGGTACAATTTGTTCCAGCATTCTAAATTATAAAATACATGTATCTAACATGTGTTCGTTGCAGACAAATCATTCTAAATATATGTCGAGCCTTTATATACTGAATCTTATCACCCACGTGATTCTCTCAACCAATCAAATCTCAAGATAAAAGACCAACGTTAGATAAACTTTCCGCCAGGCAATATAAAGACTGTCTCAACTCAGTTCCAGCAATTAACTCTGCAGAATGAAGACCCTTCTCATCAGCTTAGTGGCAGCCACAGTGCTCGGGTTGTGATGTCTCTTCCCTTCCAGCGGGACACACTTGAACAGCTCATACCTCTTGCCAGGAGCCCGGGGGAGACGAAGTTCGCCCACTTTGTTCACGAAGCCAACCTGACAGCTAACTTCACAAGGAAAGGTACTTCAATAAATACTTGTGGGCACGCTACGTTCAGAATGGTTCATGTGACTATTGCAGATTATATAATACTGACAAACATACAGTCTGAAATAGTTTTAGGGAAAACCACAATTAGGCATTTGTCACCACTCGCCCCTTTCTGTAACCTCCACCACGATTTGAGAATGCGCGTAATTGAATTGGGAATTGGATAAAAAAAAATTCCCGAGGAATATATTGACATTATAAAGTTCACAGTAAACAGAAATGTATTCCATGAATTAAAATTGTTAATGGATAAATCTCGTCATGCAAGGCGAGACATTCAAATTCAGACAGGTGCCTTGTTAACATTACGGCTCCAATGTTTATCTCTGAACAGCTATTTGGCTTTATAAATTTATTTCAGTTTAAAACCATTTGGAGTACAGAGAGGTGATGAATATTTCCATGAAAAACTGAATGCGACCTTTTCGTACAGATACCTTTGTCAAACAAAACGTCGCACTCACGAAATAGAAGAAGTTGTTGTCCATAACTGGATTTGCCTCCTCTAAGAGCCCTAGCACAAGAGTTCCGCTCAGACTTATACAACTGACGGTGAATTTCAAGGCGACTCTTCCGCCATTTCCTCTCTGCAGCTCTGCGTTTCCGCTTGGCTAAGAGAACCTGCTCATTATACCAAGGAGTCCCTGATCTGACAATGATTTCCTGACAATAGCTGCATCATTAGAAACGTGTCTTCCAGCACATACACAAAATTGGTAGAATTTAGACTGAAACTGTTCCATGATGGGTCTCTTCTCAACTCGCCATATTTCTGAACCATACACCAAAATTGTTTTGATTTATGTATCAAATATTATAAACAGTATAAGCGGCTGTATATTTTTTAATGTTATTTGTAGTGATTTGATTGCAAAGAACGGCTTATGTGCCTTCACCCCGTGAAGGTCCTGGTTAGAATGAACCTTCGGTAACCCATGCTCGTTGTAAGAGGCGACTAACGGGATCGGGTGGTCAGGCCCGCTGGCTTGGTTGAAACATGTCATCGGTTCCCAAATGCCCAAATGGGTGCTCATGCTGTTGATCACTGGATTGTCTGGTCCAGACTCGCTTATAAGCAGACCTCACTCACTCTTATGTGCCTTCAAAGTTAAATTGTTCACAGCTTTGCTTCATGATAATCGGGATGAAAAAAGGATGCCTAAATAGTTGTAATGAGATGGAACCTTAGTCTATGTTCCTACATTTCCACTTTTCTATTCTCCACTTTTTTATAATTTCCCCTTTCCCATTCTTCGGTTTTGATACGAGTTGGTCACGAATATCTGGGTGTTTGCAGTTTCACTGTATTTTTGTTAATGTGACGTAATGATTCAACTCGGTTAATGACAAAGTATATTTCACGATATTTCCCTACAATTTCCTTCGATTTGCGTAAAGTTGTTTGCTAATTTTGTTTATCTGCATGGCTCTGTGGATTCTTCCTTCAAGAACGGCAAAAGAATTATGTGAACAAAACCTTCGTCCTTTGAAAATGGGACTATGCGGTTACATGATGTTTCAGCTGGGAACTTCACCCTTTTCGTCCCAGACAACAAGGCCTTCCATGGTCTGTCTAAAAATATCACAGGAAACAAGACCCTGCTGACTCAGCTCATCCTCTTCCACTCCGTCAATGGAACATACAACACATCCGAATTGATCCGAAACAAGAAACTGAGGACGCTGTCGGGACGATTCCTGTACTTTAACCACACTAAGGCCAAGGTAAACAAGAAGGACAGATAATATAGACTAGGTGTAGATTACAGTATTATAATCACAACTAAGACCAAGGTAAACAAGAAGGACAGATAATATAGTCTAGATTCAAGTACTTTTATGATAATTAGACCACACTAACCTAGAAGTACAGCTGTGCTGTGGTTGATTCCTATATTTCAATGACAAGATGACAAGATCAAGGAACACAACAACCCTGTCACACTGCCGTGTAGATTCTTGAACCTGAATGACTCTAAAACTACGAGAAGGTATATGCCAGGTGGTACAAACCCCTGACAAGTCAGGGTGTATGGGAAGGTTTGTGGTAGATAGAACATGCATTTCACAGTTCAGGGTGTATGGGAAGGTATGTACTAGGCATGTTCTGACAGAAATTATATATATTATACAGGGTATTTGGAGTAGATTTCGATCTTAGTGATGCTGATTTAACACCCCGTGAGTCTGGTCTGTTTTTCTGTTAATGCAGGCAGTTTTCGTGAACGGTGTCAAGATTAGTGGATTCAACAAGAGAGCCTCCAACGGCTTCATCTTCCTTGTGAGCAAGGTCGTGCTACAGGTGTCAGGGCTGCTGAACAAAACCACCAACAAAACGTCTGCACAACACCGCCGTCAAACATATATCCAGTGTCGTAATGGAACTTGGGGTAGAAACTGTTCTCACCTTGGCAACGGTACCTATGACAACTTTAGATATAACGCCAACACTGTCAATCACCCAATCAAGCATGCCAATGGCTCAATATGTATTAACGGGACTTACGGAAGAAACTGTACCCAACATGGCAACGGTACCAATGGAAAATTCACATATAACTCCAAAACTGTCAATCATCTAATCCACCTTGCCAATACCTCAATATGCATAAACGGGACATACGGCAGAAACTGCACACACCATGGCAACGGCACCCATGGGAACTTCACATATAACGCCAACACTGTTAATCATCTCATCCAGCTTGCCAATGTCTCAATATGCCTTAACGGGACTTACGGAAGAAACTGTACCCACCATGGCAACGGTACCCATGGAAACTTCACCAATCACCCAATCCAGCATGGAAATGGCTCAATATGCATTAACGGGACCTACGGCAGAAACTGTACATACCATGGCAACGGCACGCATGGAAACTTCACCAATCACCCAATCTGACTTGCCAATACCTCAACATGCATAAACGGGACATACGGCAGAATCTGCACACACCATGGCAACGGTACCCATGGAAACTTCACATATAACGCCAACACTGTCAATCATCTCATCCAGCTTGCCAATGGCTCAATATGCACTAACGGTACTTACGGTAGAAACTGTACCCACCATGGTAACGGTACACATGGAAACTTCACCAATCACCCAATCCAGCATGGCAATGGCTCAATATGCATTAACGGGACCTACGGCAGAAACTGTACCCACCATGGCAACGGCACGCATGGAAACTTCACCAATCACCCAATCCACCTTGCCAATACCTCAATATGCATAAACGGGACATACGGCAGAAACTGCACACACCAAGGCAATGGTACCCATGGGAACTTCACATATAACGCCAACACTGTCAATCATCTCATCCAGCTTGCCAATGGCTCAATATGCACTAACGAGACTTACGGTAGAAACTGTTCCCACCATGGCAACGGCACGCATGGAAACTTCACCAATCACCCAATCCAGCATGGCAATGGCTCAATATGCATTAACGGGACATACGGCAGAAACTGCACACACCATGGCAACGCTATCCATGGGAACTTCACATATAACGCCAACACTGTCAATCATCTAATCCAGCTTGCCAATGGCTCAATATGCATAAACGGGACATACGGCAGAAACTGCACACACCATGGCAACGGCACCCATGGGAACTTCACATATAACGCCAACACTGTTAATCATCTCATCCAGCTTGCCAATGGCTCAATATGCATTAACGGGACCTACGGGAGAAACTGCACACACCATGGCAACGGTACCCATGGAAACTTCACATATAACGCAAACACTGTCAATCATCCAATCCAGCATGCCAATAGCTCAATATGCATCAACGGAACCTGGGGTGTTAACTGCTCTCACCATGGCAACGGCACAATTTGCCCCAACGGGACCTTTGGTGTCAACTGCACTATCCATGGTAACGGTACTCATGGCAATATGACGCATGGCAGTATAGCACATGTTCTAAGTCAGAGCTATGGTCAGTACAGCACCTTGATTACAGACCTGATGAAAACTGGAACCTGGAGCGAGATCGAGAGTAAGCAACACATTTACTTCTTGAAGACATAGTGTCACTCTTTGCTTTAACTTTATCTTTATTTCATTTGTTTTTCTGATTTGTTTCTAACGTGCTCATTAGCATAGCCACGATAATACAACAATCCTATTAATGATTGAACTGAAACATGAGTTTGCCTCGACGTGAAGAGTAGCTGTGTCACACAGCCCCTTCCATGTTAAGAGCCAGTGGCCAAACACGTGTTGGGGAATATATCACTTCCGTGAATACACAATGCCTATAATCTCCTCTTGTAGGACCCAAAGTGACCCTTCTCGCTCCGACCAATGCAGCGTTCAGCAACCTCCCGACTACCTACCGAAACAACCTTGACATGCACGCCAATTTTCTGAAGAGTATGTAACCTCTTTATTTCCTATTGCACAAAGCATTCACACATTATTTAACACTAACTGGATATTTCTTCAAGTGCTATTTACCTCCACGAAAGATCCAGCTGTATGAAATGACAAACGACCATATAACATAGTACAATGTTTCATACTTTTTTGTTGTTTTTCAGGCACAATGATGTACCACATCCTGGACGGCATCCACGGCCCCGAATCCCTGCATCAGAACGACATGCTCACCTCCCTAGAGGGACACCGCATCCACGTCTCCATGCAGAACGGTGAGTCACATATCATCAGAGACTAAATGACATTATGAGGAAGGAGACATGTACATACAAAAGACAAAGCCAATACACATTGATGACCCAAACCTCTACACAATCTAGTCGCAAACCAGTACATATGGAGACCCAAACAGTACACATTCAAGTCGCAAACCAGTACACACTGAAGACGCAAACAGTACACATTCAAGTCGCAAACCAGTACATAAACAGTACACATTCAAGTCGCAAATCAGTACATTGTGAAGACGCAATCAGTACACATTCAAGTCGCAAATCTTTACATAATGAAAACGCAAACAGTACACATTCAAGTTGCAAACCAGGACACACTGAAGACGCAAACCAGTACACACTGAAGACGCACGTTTACCTACTGTCTGCCATGTTAATTAATTGTTGCAGACACAAAATTGACCTGAAGCAAATTTGTTCATGGGATGCCACCCTTACGCTTTCTAAACCTCAACGAGTGTTGTTTGAAAGGGGCTAAGAAATATTTTGTTGTGAATACATTGCAGGTCACGTGCACCAGTTCAACAGGGTCAGCATCGTGAACGTGCTTCAAGCCACCAACGGCGTCATCTACGTCCTGAACGGAGTCCTTCACCTTCCAAGCAGCCCTATTGTATGAAGTAGAGCAGAAGTAACCTGTGAAAGAGTGTGCGTGAGTTTAGTTTTACGCCGCACTCAGCAATATTCCAGCTATATGGCGGCGGTCTGTAAATAATCGAGTCTAGACCAGACAATCCAGTGATTAGCAGCATGAGTATCGATCTAACCGATCAAATCTTCACGGGTCCCCTGTGAAAGAGATGTAATACTGCTTCACGTAGAATGTTGAAATAAAATGATACTGCATCGGCCGTATGTGTTTTCCTCCAACTTATCTATCGTGTTCCAGCACTAATAGCTGTTTCTTTAACTTATATCATATATCTAAACACTAAATGTCCGGTACCTCAACTTGCCACACATGTTCCTGCATCAAAGTCTACTACAGTAGTTATTACGCATGCTCACACACACTGAATGTCCGGTACCTCAACTTGCCACACATGTTCCTGCATCAAAGTCTACTTCAGTAGTTATTACGCATGCTCACACACACTAAATGTCAACTACTTCAACTACTTATCATTCCTCTCAAGGAAGGGGCGCTGGGGTAGCCTAGTGGTTAAAGCGTTCGCTCGTCACGCCGAAGGCCCGGGTTCGATTCCCCACATGGGTACAATTTCTGAAGGCCATTTCTGGTGTCCCCCGCCGTGATATTGCTGGAATATTGCTAAAAACGGCGTAAAACCATACTCAGTCAGTCAGTCCTCTCAAAGATAATACAACGTGCAGTGTGTCTTCAGTTGTCCGGACACCTTGACAAGTGTAACCTACGAGAGCCCTTTCAATCAGCTTATCGTCCACGACACAGCACGGAAACAGCCCTGCTCCACGTACTTAGTGAAATCCGAAACGGTGTCGATAAAGGAAATGTTGCTCTGTTAGTTCTTTTAGATTTTAGTGCAGCATTTGACACTATTAACCACGGAAACCTCCTTAAGTGCCTTGAGAGTCAGACTGGGATCAAGGTTCCTGCATTGCCGTGGTTTGACTTCTACCTCAGTGATAAAAGCCAGGCAGTGTCCATCGATGGATACACCTCAACATCAAGCAAGTTAGTGTGTGGAGTTTCACAAGGCTTAGTGTTGGGACCTGTCATGTTCACACTTTATACTAAGACCCTTTGACTCCATCGACACTTTTAGGCAGACGATTCTCAGCTTCTAGATTTGTTCAAGCCACAAATATCTTCAGGAATTGCTGCAAACTCCAGGATGACACTCTACTATGAGGATGTAAAGAACTGGACGACAGCCAATAAGCTCAAACTCAACAATGAGAAAACTGAAGCACTTCTGATTGCTGCCCTTCACCCACCACACCACCCCCACCCCCACCCCCACCCTCCCTTCCAGACGGGAACAGAATAAACTGAAAACGTTTACATTTGGTTCCTCATCTATCGCAGTTTCTCATTCTGCAAAAAACCTGGTCGTCGTACTGGGCTCTGAGTTGACGATGGAAAACCATGCAAACCACCTCTCAAAACAGTGCTATCATCACATCAAAAATATCAGCTCTATCCGGAAATACATCACTACTCAGTCTGCTGCAACATTAGCAGTGTCACTAATACTTTCCCGACTTGATTACTGCAACAGTCTCATTGCCGGAGCACCAATAGCTGTCACAGCTAAATTTCAGAGAATCCAAAACACAATAGCTCGAATATTGTGACAATGTCTCACTCATACGCAGATACGATCACATAACGCCCGTTCTGAAGAACCTGCATTGGTTACCAGTGGAATACAGACTGAAGTTCAAAGTCCTCTGTCTGACTTATCATTGCGTCTCTGGCACAGCTCCAGGGTATCTCCGTGACATGATTGAGGTTCACCATCCCTTCAGGACACTCAGATCCTCAAGCCAGAACCTCCTCACAGTTCCAAAGGCCATGGCTGCTCGCTATGGACAGAGAAGCTTTTCCTACATCGCAGCTGTAGAGTGGAACAACCTCCCAGCACATGTAAAAGACTCACCATCTCTTCAATCATTTCGTAGAACAGTAAAAACCTTTCTTCTTCAACAAGCTTTCTGTGCCTGAACTCTGAAGTGTGTACATCGAGACTTTGTATATAGTTTTATTCCTGTGCGTTTAGAGCATGCCGATGCATGGAATACAGCGCTATATTAATACACACTTACACAATATATTTCGGATGCTGTAATACAATATGTCAGCTACTTTAATCACACATGGTCTAACATAAAATTTCTTCTGAATCATCTTTCTCACAAACACCAACATACACGAGGACTGAATGTCGTCTCTATAAGCGTATTATACATATCCCACATACTACCCGGTACGTGAACGACATAACAATGTATCAAATCGATTTGTATTCTTATGTATGACTTTATACGTTCTATGGAATGGCACTTGGGGGAGAAACTGCACTCACCATGGCAACGGTACCCATGGAAACTTCACCCATAGCGCCAGCACTGTCAATCGCCCAATCCATCATGCCATTTGCTCAATATGCATCAACGGAACATGGGGTAGAAACTGCACCCACCATGGCAACGGTACCCATAGAAACGTCACATATAACGCCAACACTGTCAATCATCTAATCCAGCATGCCAATGGCTCAATAAGCATCAACGGAACATGGGGTAGAAACTGCACTCGCAATGGCAACGGAACCCATGGCAACAGCACATTTTGCCACAACGGAACCTGGAGTGTTAACTGCTCTCACCATGGCAACGGCTCAATTTGACCCAACGGGACCTTGCGTGTCAACTGCACAATGAATGGCAATGGTACTCATGGCAATATGACGCATGGCAGTATAGCACATGTTTTAAGTCAGAGCTATGGTCAGTACAGCACCTTGATTGCGGACCTGATGAAAACTAAAACCTGGAGCGAGATCGAGAGTAAGCAACACATTTACTTCTTGAAGACAGAATGCCATTCTTCTTTCTGATTTGTTTCTAACGTGTTCATTAGTATAAGCCACGGTAATACAACAATTCTGTCAATGATTGAACTGAAACATGAACTTGCCATTGGGGCCAAACACGTATTGCTGAACATGTCTCTTCCACACAATGCCTATAATCTCTTCCTGTAGGACCCCAAGTGACCCTTCTTGCGCCGACCAATGCAGCGTTCAGCAGCCTCCCGACGGCCTACCGAAACAACCTTGACAAGCAGGCCAATTTTCTGAAGAGTATGTACACCTCTTTGTTTCATATTCCACAAAATATTCACACGTTACTTGACACTAACTGGGTATTTCTTTAATTTGTGTTTACCTACACAAATAGATCAGCTATATAAAATGACCATATCACAAACAGTGTTGCAAGTTTAGGTGTGTTTTTTTCAGGCACAATGATGTACCACATCTTGGACGGCATCCATGGTCCCGATTCTCTGCATCAGAACGACATGCTCACCTCTCTGGAGGGACACCGCATCCACGTCTCCATGCAGAACGGTGAGACACATATCATCAGAGACTAAATGAGACAGACAGAGCTAGTACACATTGAAAATGATAACCAGTACACACTGAAGACCCAATCCTGTACACTATTTGTGTCTGCTTTGTGTACAGGCCATGATAGTCTGGGTTAACCGTTTCTGACTACAACATTAAGTCAACACAAATTCACACCCATGTGTACAGAACTTTTTCTTGGACTTTTACACAGCATTCTTTTGACCTGTCAACAATTTCATTGGACAATATATTGTTGTAAGATCGAGATCATTGGATATTGAATGGATATTTTTTCATCAAACTGTTATCCCCATTTCGAGGGGAAAACAATGTTTTGCATTGGCAACTCATTTGTTTGTGAACAAATCTAATAACAAAAGTCTGTCACAGAAATGGCTTACTATTACAATTTTTACTAATATTACGGCTCTGGTTATTATCAAGTCTTTAGTAAAGGTCTTCACATTTGGTTTCCTGGACCTATGCAGACATGTCAGATGTTTTCCTACAGGCTATGTATCAGTTAGTCATGATTCAAGTAATTTTATTTGCAAATTATTATCGCAGGGCTCTCAAGAATATGCCTCGAAAAGGACTGACTGTTTCAAGACTGTTTAAGACTAACTAATTCGAATGTGCTTCATTTTCTTTGACGTCTGAAAAGGAGTCGATACATATCAACTCATTTCAGCCTACGCGATTTAGGAAACATTCTTATAACCTCTCTAAACATGGCTTTCTAATCCTCACCCAGTGCTGTTTGAAACGGACTAAAACCATTTTGTTGGGAATACATTGCAGGTCACGTGCACCAGTTCAACAGGGTCAGCATCATGAACGTGATTCATACCACCAACGGCGTCATCTACGTCCTGAACGGCCTCCTTCACCTTTCAAGCAGCCCTATTGTGTGGGGTAGACCAGAAGACCCATGTATGATGTTAGAATAAAATTCTACTGCATCGGCCGTGTGTTTTCACCTCAGACTTATCAACCGCTGCTTTTTATCATACAACATTTGTCCAAACACTAAGTGTCAGCTACCTCAACTTATTATACATGTCCCTTCATCAAAGTCTTCAACAATAATTGTTACACATGCTCAAACACTAAATGTCAAGCACTCCTATTGTGTGAAGTAGAGCAGAAGTATCCCTGTGAAAGAGTGAGTGAGTGAGTGCAACAGGTAGAATGATGAAATACAATTATACTGCATGTATGTCTCACCCCGGACTTATCAATCGTACCCCAGGACTAAACGCTGCTTCTTAAATGATAACATGTGTCCAAACACTAAGTGTCAGCTACCTCAACTTATCATACATATCCCTTCATCAAAGTCTTCGACAATAATTGTTACACATGCTCAAACACTAAAATGTCAAGCACTCCTATTGTGTGAAGTAGAGCAGAAGTATCCCTGTGAAGAGTGAGTGAGAGTGAGTGAGTGCAACAGGTAGAATGATCAAATACAATAATACTGCATGTATGTCTCACCCCGGACTTATCAATAGTACCATAGTACTAAATGTGCTTTTTCACTGACAACATGTGTCCAAACACTAAAAGTCCGGTACCTCAACTTATTATACATATCCCTTCATCAAAGTATTCTACAACAATTATTACGCATGTTCAAACACTAAATGTAAATAACTTAAACATAATCAGTGTCCAATATTCCATATAACTCCCAGTCATTTTTACAAAACGCAACAACTGCAATATATTTCTTACGGTGTATCACAATAAGTTGAAAATTACATTTCTTCTGAATCATCCTTTCACAAATATCAACATACACGTCGACTGAATGTCGTCTCCATAAACGTATGACACATACCCCACACTCTACCTGATATGTGAACGGCATAACTATGTATCAAATGGAGTTGTATTCTTATGTATGACTTTATACGTTCAACGGAAACAACAGCTTGCCATACATTTTCCTCTATGACGTCACAGACGTTTGCAAGGTTACACACGCCTGAAGACAAGGTGACATAATAAGGTCACTGTAACGCAGGTCATTTGGTGAGAATTTGCCGTGGATAAGGGCAACATATTTTCCTGATGTTTTGTTCACCAGGAGCCAAACCATTCCAAAACGATCCACCATTATAACCGTATACATTTCCGTATCACAAATTGAAAGAAGTGAATTGTAGATTATTCAGTGATCTCATTATGAAATTACCAGCTTTCGCTAATCCCCAGCTGTATGAAAGGTCCCAATAAATGTCGGTGTTTCAATCTGAGATCAGATTAGATCCATGGCCTGTTTACACCATGCTCATACGTTTCACAAACGTAAACGTTCAACACTTCGGACTTTGTTCCTTATGGAGACAATATCGGTATATGCTATCTGTAACTTAAGATGCCGACTCGTACTGAAATCACTGAAGAATTGTTCAAAGAGCAAGGGATCAATAGACCGATCCAGTCCCCTCCGATAAGCCCCGCCCACTTCGTTTTTGACGTTAGGGGGACAACCCTGACTAATCACAATGGCGTCACCGAAACGTACATGATTGAGAACGTTGTTCATGAATTATGCTTGTGGTACTTTGGTATCCGTCGTTTGTGAATGATATTTATAGAGGCAAGTTATAGGCATGTGAATTTTTAATATATTTTAGTTGGCAGATTGCAATTGGCGAGTGAAAATGAGTTACATGCCCGATGAAAATCGTCTGGGCCAGTTGCTGAGAATAGGAAGCGTATTTTCTTTCGAATCAATTAATCTATCTAGCAATTCACCTCCGTCAAAGATATCAGCGGGGAAGGGTAACTGAATTTAGCTGCTTGGATATTTTCCACAAAAAATTCCATCATAATTTTATAAAACCATGAACACATCCACATGTTCATGTTCCAGATCGTTTCGGCATCTATAAATAGATTGTCAACGTTGCGCGTGGCGCCTTTTACTTATCCATTGGCGTTGTTTAAACTTAGTTAAATAATCTGAAAACATGGGTGTCTATGTTTTAATGAATTAATAAATGGTAAATAAAAAAGCAGAAAATATTTCCGTTTACTTACTTTGTGCACCTTGTTTTGTCTGTATATAATTAATGTAAACAAATCAGTCACAGTGCGCAACTTAGTGAACTTATTTGGAAATCTGGAAAATGGGCTTGGGCTTGAAAACAGTATGTTTCCATGGATGTACTCTGGACATACCCAGAAGCAAATATTCAGCTGCTGATCTGCAGCAATTCTCAGTAAAGTTTCCCTCTTCAAAATCTGTACACTATCCTAAAATGACACTGAATATAAGGAAATCCGTTTTTAAAAACCATCCTTTCCATTGTATTTTTCTATACAATGTATGTAGTTTGTTGTGGAATCCTAACTTACATACAGACTTCGACAATATTTGACTTCATAACTACCAGCGTTCATGTACAGGTATGTCACAGCACCAGAACACAAAGAAGATACAAGACCCAAGATACAGTCTGCAACTACTAGCAGACCCATCTTCCAGAAATAGGAAACCTGTGATGCAAAATCTTTGAACAGAGGATCCACAGTTATCCGAACAATTAGCTAGCATTGAAATAGAATGTTACTCAAATTACAAAATATTGCTTTTTTCTTCAGAGATATTTAACTGCTATAACTATTAGTGCAAATAAGGTGCAAAGAATATATCCTAACTTCAAAGCTTTTTGTCAAATTCATATTGACATTATTGCTTCTTAAACAATGATAATCTTTGTTTTATTAGATCTACGACTATATCCCTAGAGGACATTTCTAAATTTTGATCTATTTCCTTTTCTGAGATACTTATTAGTGTCATAAAATTTATAATAAGGTTGACTCAAAATGTGGTAAAAGTCATAGCAAAAGTTTAGGAAAACACACATGAAAAGCATTCACAAACCAGTAAGCAGTTTAATATGAAGCTCATGTTGCAAATAACCATCAAGAAACTTGAACAATTTGTCCAAAACCAACATCTTATTAATATGATCTTATTGATATGTCAATCAATTAAATAATTATTTATAATTGATTAGGTTATTAATTTTATTACCCTTCCACATTTACTAAAAAAAACAAGATTCTTAAAACATACCCTGCTATCATTTCCAGTGAATTAATCGAAATGACAGTTGCAATATTGCTCCTAAATTGTACCAATATATGTGAATAATTCTATGTTGTAACAAAACTTCAAATGTCCTCATAATTAAGATATACACTTTATTTCACTCCGCCCAATACTATAGAAAGTCACTATTCTTCTCACATAGTTTTCGTATTCGATCCACATGGAGGAACGTAATTCAATTCAAAGCCCCATCCATCTCTTTATAAAAAATTCTGAAATATTTGAAGCATAGATTTATAGGCACTCATATGAATTAATTTTAATATTTGGATATTGCATGATAGCACAACGCTGACACTGACAATATTTTCGTTTGAATAAAATTGTTACTCCTCGAATATTTTGCACTATTAACAAGACACTGTGCAGTAGGCCTTCAGATTGTGCTTTAGATACTTAAACATCCTAAAATGTGTGACAAATTTAAGAATATTTAAGAGCGAAGGGAACATATCCGCCACATTGTTCTTTAATGTAACACGTTTTGCTCTTTCGGTCGACTCCAGAACCGAAATCAGATCGCTGTCAGATTTGTTTACATTGTGTGACGGCTTTCTCGCCCGTCTCATTTGAGCTTTATGGCGTACCAACTCAATGCCCAGTAGGGACTAAAAACGTTAAGCAAAATCAATTTTTTAGTTACAAGAATTGTCCGTGTTTATAACCCTTGCAAAGTCTTAAACTGCTATTTGTTGTCACCAATTGGTAATGATTATTGCACATGTGCAAAAGTGAGGAAATTGTGTAAATTCTCATCTGCAGGCAGACGAAGGTTTCGTAAACGATGGTGCAGACATTTAACCGATCGTTAGGCCTTTATAACGCCTTTGATCCGCCTCAACCTTTTGTCTTGACCATAATGGTTTGGTAAAGGTACACATCAAATCGCAGCTATATGTAATGGCGATATAGCGAGTGTAATGGCATAATTCGAAGCACATCGCTTCGGAGGCACCGTTTGAACCGGAAATATGTCTGACACATCCACACAGCGCGCAAGTTTTGATTGACAGACTGGATCGGTCTATTAAGCCTCACTCACTCACTCACTCGCTCACTGTTACGAGAGCGGAAGAAGGAAAGTAGATTGATACGTGGCAGCATTATGACGATAAGGACCGGTCGGCTTGAGGCAGTTTGCTGTGTGGAACATCCTTCTATAACTGCAGCATTGATGCCATAACAACACTTCCGCCACCAAACTGTCGAAGTTGAACAACGCACGCGTCAGCATACCCTTCACCCTCTGCCCTGCCATCACCAGTGGTGGCAGTTCAGATGAAATCTCGACTCGTCAGTGACCAAAACACCATCCCAATCTTGTCCCCAGTACCGTAGATGCTGTCTGCACCAGGCAACACGTGTCTCACCGGTGACGTTGGAGCAAAGTTGGACGTATTGCAGGCGGTCGGGGTCGGATGTTGTACCCTCAGTCTGTTTCCTACAGTCCTGGAACTGATTGACGTAAACCAGAATGGTCCGAGCAGTCAAACTGCCAGTCTGGATTCCTTAGATGGGTCAGTTGATGGGATAGTCTTGATGTGACGTCACGTGGACGGCCGGTATGAGGTAAATCCCATTATATGTTGAAAAAGTCTCCATAGAGATGAGACCGTGTTTCGATGGACACCAACATGTCACTTCATTTTGGGACATTCCAGTCTCCAGGATACCCACAGCGCGGAGGACGCTGATTTTCTGTAAGCCGTGGCATGACGTGCGCGCAATTTGGATTGAAGTCAACGTGTTTTCCACAACATTCAGAGGCGAGAGAGTAATCAACCGCACTTCAGTTTTTCAATATCAGGTGTGCGTACTTCAGGTGTCATAAGGCATGCAAAAGTGAGGTAGTTCATTGTGCACAAGTACTCGTGCCACGCGAGATACGTGATATCAAAGTTCATTCAAAATGCTTTGTTACATGATTATTCAGGATTATTTTTCAAACAAGTTTTAAATATCTTCTGTTTTGGCGGGAATTATGGTATGCACGTTTAACTTTTTCTGTAGGGGCGTGTAGCCTAGTGGTTAATGCGTTGGCTCGTCACGCCGAAGACCTGGTTCGATTCCCACATGGGTACCATGTGTGAAGCCCATTTCTGGTGTCCCCGCCGTGGTATTCCTGGAATATTGCCAAAAGCGGTGGCGTAAAACTGAACTCAGTCAGTCAGTCAGTCAGTAAAAGTTTTCTGCTAGTATAACTGACACATCAGTCCTAACTGGTACTGTGAAGCAGTTATTTAACTCTTTCAACTCTAACACACACCCCCCACATACCGTTACACACATGAAACATACACGTCCCATTGTCCACAGCCACGTAACTATCATAAACGAATGAGCATTTAATCGTATTATACCTCGTCGTGAACGTCGTAAGGTCACAACGCTACCTGTAGGCTCTTTGATGTCTCGAGTCCGTTGCTTGTAGGGTTTTAAAAGCCATCTACTGTTGGCTAAAGGCATGTGTGATAGCATTGCTGTGTGTATTTGATTCATGGTGGCTGGTCTGTTTTTCTGTTAATGCAGGCAGTTTTCGTGAACGGTGTCAAGATTAGTGGATTCAACAAGAGAGCCTCCAACGGCTTCATCTTCCTTGTGAGCAAGGTCGTGCTACAGGTGTCAGGGCTGCTGAACAAAACCACCAACAAAACGTCTGCACAACACCGCTGTCAAAACATATATCCAGTGTCGTAATGGAACTTGGGGTAGAAACTGTTCTCACCTTGGCAACGGTACCTATGACAACTTTAGATATAACGCCAAACACTGTCAATCACCCGATCAAAGCATGCCAATGGCTCAATATGTATTAACGGGACTTACGGAAGAAACTGTACCCAACATGGCAACGGTACCAATGGAAAATTCACATATAACGCCAAAACTGTCAATCATCTAATCCACCTTGCCAATAACCTCAACATGCATAAACGGGACATACGGCAGAAACTGCACACACCATGGCAACGGCACCCATGGGAACTTCACATATAACGCCAACACTGTTAATCATCTCATCCAGCTTGCCAATGTCTCAATATGCATTAACGGGACTTTACGGAAGAAACTGTACCCACCATGGCAACGGTACCCATGGAAACTTCACCAATCACCCAATCCAGCATGGAAATGGCTCAATATGCATTAACGGGACCTACGGTAGAAACTGTACATACCATGGCAACGGCACGCATGGAAACTTCACCAATCACCCAATCCGACTTTGCCAATACCTCAACATGCATAAACGGGACATACGGCAGAATCTGCACACACCATGGCAACGGTACCCATGGAAACTTCCACTTATAACGCCAACACTGTCAATCATCTCATCCAGCTTGCCAATGGCTCAATATGCAACTAACGGTACTTTACGGTAGAAACTGTAACTACCATGGCAACGGTACCCATATGGAAACTTCACCAATCACCCAATCCAGCATGGCAATGGCTCAATATGCATTAACGGGACCCACGGCAGAAACTGTACCCACCATGGCAACGGCACGCATGGAAACTTCACCAATCACTTAATCCAGCTTGCCAATACCCCTCAATATGCATAAACGGGACATACGGCAGAAACTGCACACACCAAGGCAATGGTACCCATGGGAACTTCACATATAACGCCAACACTGTCAATCATCTCATCCAGCTTGCCAATGGCTCAATATGCACTAACGAGACTTACGGTAGAAACTGTTCCCACCATGGCAACGGCACGCATGGAAACTTCACCAATCACCCAATCCAGCATGGCAATGGCTCAATATGCATTAACGGGACATACGGCAGAAACTGCACACACCATGGCAACGCTATCCATGGGAACTTCACATATAACGCCAACACTGTCAATCATCTAATCCAGCTTGCCCAATGGCTCAATATGCATTAACGGGACTTACGGTAGAAACTGTACCCAACATGGCAACGCTATCCATGGAACTTCACATATAACGCCAACACTGTCAATCATCTAATCCAGCTTGCCAATGTCTCAATATGCATTAATGGACTTACGGAAGAAACTGTTCCCACCATGGCAACGGTACGCATGGAAACTTCACCAATCACCCAATCCACCTTGCCAATGGCTCAATATGCATTAACGGGACCTACGGGAGAAACTGCACACACCATGGCAACGGTACCCATGGAAACTTCACATATAACGCAAACACTGTCAATCATCCAATCCAGCATGCCAATAGCTCAATATGCATCAACGGAACCTGGGGTGTTAACTGCTCTCACCATGGCAACGGCACAATTTGCCCCAACGGGACCTTTGGTGTCAACTGCACTATCCATGGTAACGGTACTCATGGCAATATGACGCATGGCAGTATAGCACATGTTCTAAGTCAGAGCTATGGTCAGTACAGCACCTTGATTACAGACCTGATGAAAACTGGAACCTGGAGCGAGATCGAGAGTAAGCAACATTACATTTACTTTTGAAGACATTGTGTCACTCTTTGCTTTAACTTTATCTTTATTTCATTTTGTTTTTCTGATTTGTTTCTAACGTGTTCATTAGTATAAGCCACGATAATACAACAATCCTGTTAATGATTGAACTGAAACATGAGTTTGCCTCGACGTGAAGAGTAGCTGTGTCACACAGCCCCTTCCATGTTAAGAGCCAGTGGCCAAACACGTGTTGGGGAATATATCACTTCCGTGAATACACAATGCCTATAATCTCCTCCTGTAGGACCCAAAGTGACCCTTCTCGCGCCGACCAATGCAGAGTTCAGCAACCTCCCGACTACCTACCGAAACAACCTTGACATGCACGCCAATTTTCTGAAGAGTATGTAACCTCTTTATTTCCTATTGCACAAAGCATTCACACATTATTTAAAACTAACTGGATATTTCTTCAAGTGCTATTTACCTCCACGAAAGATCCAGCTGTATGAAATGACAAACGACCATATAACATAGTACAATGTTTCATACTTTTTTGTTGTTTTTCAGGCACAATGATGTACCACATCCTGGACGGCATCCACGGCCCCGAATCCCTGCATCAGAACGACATGCTCACCTCCCTAGAGGGACACCGCATCCACGTCTCCATGCAGAACGGTGAGTCACATATCATCAGAGACTAAATGACATTATGAGGAAGGAGACATGTACATACAAAAGACAAAGCCAATACACATTGATGACCCAAACCTCTACACAATCTAGTCGCAAACCAGTACATATGGAGACCCAAACAGTACACATTCAAGTCGCAAACCAGTACACACTGAAGACGCAAACAGTACACATTCAAGTCGCAAACCAGTACATAAACAGTACACATTCAAGTCGCAAATCAGTACATTGTGAAGACGCAATCAGTACACATTCAAGTCGCAAATCTTTACATAATGAAGACGCAAACAGTACACATTCAAGTTGCAAACCAGGACACACTGAAGACGCAAACCAGTACACACTGAAGACGCACGTTTACCTACTGTCTGCCATGTTAACTAATTGTTGCAGACACAAAATTGACCTGAAGCAAATTTGTTCATGGGATGCCACCCTCACGCTTTCTAAACCTCAACGAGTGTTGTTTGAAAGGGGCTAAGAAACATTTTGTTGGGAATACATTGCAGGTCACGTGCACAAGTTCAACAGGGTCAGCATCGTGAACGTGCTTCAAGCCACCAACGGCGTCATCTACGTCCTGAACGGAGTCCTTCACCTTCCAAGCAGCCCTATTGTATGAAGTAGAGCAGAAGTAACCTGTGAAAGAGTGTGCGTGAGTTTAGTTTTACGCCGCACTCAGCAATATTCCAGCTATATGGCGGCGGTCTGTAAATAATCGAGTCTAGACCAGACAATCCAGTGATTAGCAGCATGAGTATCGATCTACGCAATTTGGATACGATGACATGTGTCAACCAATTCGATCCCGTTAGTCGCCTCTTACGACAAGCATTTGTTACTGCTAACCGATCAAATCTTCACGGGTCCCTTTGTGAAAGAGATGTAATACTGCTTCACGTAGAATGTTGAAATAAAATGATACTGCATCGGCCGTATGTGTTTTCCTCCAACTTATCTATCGTGTTCCAGCACTAATCGCTGTTTCTTTAACTTATATCATATATCCAAACACTAAATGTCCAGGTACCTCAACTTGCCACACATGTTCCTGCATCAAAGTCTACTACAGTAGTTATTACGCATGCTCACACACACTGAATGTCCGGTACCTCAACTTGCCACACATGTTCCTGCCTCAAAGTCTACTACAGTAGTTATTACGCATGCTCACACACACTGAATGTCCGGTACCTCAACTTGCCACACATGTTCCTGCATCAAAGTCTACTTCAGTAGTTACTACGCATGCTCACACACACTGAATGTCCGGTACCTCAACTTGCCACACATGTTCCTGCATCAAAGTCTACTACAGTAGTTATTACGCATGCTCACACACACTGAATGTCCGGTACCTCAACTTGCCACACATGTTCCTGCATCAAAGTCTACTTCAGTAGTTATTACGCATGCTCACACACACTAAATGTCAACTACTTCAACTACTTATCATTCCTCTCAAGGAAGGGGCGCTGGGGTAGCCTAGTGGTTAAAGCGTTCGCTCGTCACGCCGAAGGCCCGGGTTCGATTCCCCACATGGGTACAATTTCTGAAGGCCATTTCTGGTGTCCCCCGCCGTGATATTGCTGGAATATTGCTAAAAACGGCGTAAAACCATACTCAGTCAGTCAGTCCTCTCAAAGATAATACAACGTGCAGTGTGTCTTCAGTTGTCCGACACCTTTGACAAGTGTAACCTACGAGAGCCCTTTCAATCAGCTTATCGTCCACGACACAGCACGGAAACAACCCTGCTCCACGCAACTTAGTGAAATACGAAACGGTGTCGATAAAGGAAATGTTGCTCTGTTAGTTCTTTTAGATTTTAGTGCAGCATTTGACACTATTGACCACATAAACCTCCTTAAGTGCCTTGAGAGTCAGACTGGGATCAAGGTTCCTGCATTGCCGTGGTTTGACTTCTACCTCAGTGATAAAAGCCAGGCAGTGTCCATCGATGGATACACCTCAACATCAAGCAAGTTAGTGTGTGGAGTTTCACAAGGCTTAGTGTTGGGACCTGTCATGTTCACACTTTATACTAAGACCCTTTGACTCCATCGACACTTTTAGGCAGACGATTCTCAGCTTCTAGATTTGTTCAAGCCACAAATATCTTCAGGAATTGCTGCAAACTCCAGGATGACACTCTACTATGAGGATGTAAAGAACTGGACGACCGCCAATAAGCTCAAACTCAACAATGAGAAAACTGAAGCACTTTGATTGCTGCCCTTCACCCCCACCCCTTCCAGACGGGAACAGAATAAACTGAAAACGTTTACATTTGGTTCCTCATCTATCGCAGTTTCTCATTCTGCAAAAACCTGGTCGTCGTACTGGGCTCTGAGTTGACGATGGAAAACCATGCAAACCACCTCTCAAAACAGTGCTATCTTCACATCAGAAATATCAGCTCTATCCGGAAATACATCACTACTCAGTCTGCTGCAACATTAGCAGTGTCACTAATACTTTCCTGACTTGATTACTGCAACAGTCTCATTGCCGGAGCACCAATAGCTGTCACAGCTAAATTTCAGAGAATCCAAAACACAATAGCTCGAATATTGTGACAATGTCTCACTCATACGCAGATACGATCACATAACGCCCGTTCTGAAGAACCTACATTGGTTACCAGTGGAATACAGACTGAAGTTCAAAGTCCTCTGTCTGACTTATCATTGCGTCTCTGGCACAGCTCCAGGGTATCTCCGTGACATGATTGAGGTTCACCATCCCTTCAGGACACTCAGATCCTCAAGCCAGAACCTCCTCACAGTTCCAAAGGCCATGGCTGCTCGCTATGGACAGAGAAGCTTTACCTACATCGCAGCTGTAGAGTGGAACAACCTCCCAGCACATGTAAAAGACTCACCATCTCTTCAATCATTTCGTAGAACAGTAAAAACCTTTCTTCTTCAACAAGCTTTCTGTGCCTGAACTCTGAAGTGTGTACATCGAGACTTTGTATATAGTTTTATTCCTGTGCGTTTAGAGCATGCCGATGCATGGAATACAGCGCTATATTAATACACACTTACACAATATATTTCGGATGCTGTAATACAATATGCCAGCTACTTTAATCACACATGGTCTAACATAAAATTTCTTCTGAATCATCTTTCTCACAAACACCAACATACACGAGGACTGAATGTCGTCTCTATAAGCGTATTATACATATCCCACATACTACCCGGTACGTGAACGACATAACAATGTATCAAATCGATTTGTATTCTTATGTATGACTTTATACGTTCTATGGAATGGCACTTGGGGGAGAAACTGCACTCACCATGGCAACGGTACCCATAGAAACGTCACATATAACGCCAACACTGTCAATCATCTAATCCAGCATGCCAATGGCTCAATATGCATCAACGGAACATGGGGTAGAAACTGCACTCGCAATGGCAACGGAACCCATGGCAACAGCACATTTTGCCCCAACGGAACCTGGAGTGTTAACTGCTCTCACCATGGCAACGGCTCAATTTGACCCAACGGGACCTTTGGCGTCAACTGTACTTACCATGGCAACGGCTCAATCTGCCCCAACGGAACCTTGGGTGTCAACTGCACTATGAATGGCAACGGTACTCATGGCAATATGACGCATGGCAGTATAGCACATGTTTTAAGTCAGAGCTATGGTCAGTACAGCACCTTGATTGCGGACCTGATGAAAACTAAAACCTGGAGCGAGATCGAGAGTAAGCAACACATTTACTTCTTGAAGACAGAATGCCATTCTTCTTTCTGATTTGTTTCTAACGTGTTCATTAGTATAAGCCACGGTAATACAACAATTCTGTCAATGATTGAACTGAAACATGAACTTGCCTTTGGGGCCAAACACGTATTGCTGAACATGTCTCTTCCACACAATGCCTATAATCTCTTCCTGTAGGACCCCAAGTGACCCTTCTTGCGCCGACCAATGCAGCGTTCAGCAGCCTCCCGACGGCCTACCGAAACAACCTTGACAAGCAGGCCAATTTTCTGAAGAGTATGTACACCTCTTTGTTTCATATTCCACAAAATATTCACACGTTACTTGACACTAACTGGGTATTTCTTTAATTTGTGTTTACCTACACAAATAGATCAGCTATATAAAATGACCATATCACACACAGTGTTGCAAGTTTAGGTGTGTTTTTTTCAGGCACAATGATGTACCACATCTTGGACGGCATCCATGGCCCCGATTCTCTGCATCAGAACGACATGCTCACCTCTCTGGAGGGACACCGCATCCACGTCTCCATGCAGAACGGTGAGACACATATCATCAGAGACTAAATGAGACAGACAGAGCTAGTACACATTGAAAATGATAACCAGTACACACCAGTACACACTGAACCGTTTCTGACTACAACATTAAGTCAACACAAATTCACACCCATGTGTACAGACCTTTTTCTTGGACTTTTACACAGCATTCTTTTGACCTGTCAACAATTTCATTGGACAATATATTGTTGTAAGATCGAGATCATTGGATATTGAATGGATATTTTTTCATCAAACTGTTAACCCCATTTCGAGGGGAAAACAATGTTTTGCATTGGCAACTCATTTGTTTGTGAACAAATCTAATAACAAAAGTCTGTCACAGAAATGGCTTACTATTACAATTTTTACTAATATTACGGCTCTGGTTATTATCAAGTCTTTAGTAAAGGTCTTCACATTTGGTTTCCTGGACCTATGCAGACATGTCAGATGTTTTCCTACAGGCTATGTATCAGTTAGTCATGATTCAAGTAATTCTATTTGCAAATTATTATCGCAGGGCTCTCAAGAATATGCCTCGAAAAGGACTGACTGTTTCAAGACTGTTTAAGACTAACTAATTCGAATGTGCTTCATTTTCTTTGACGTCTGAAAAGGAGTCGATACATATCAACTCATTTCAGCCTACGCGATTTAGGAAACATTCTTATAACCTCTCTAAACATGGCTTTCTAATCCTCACCCAGTGCTGTTTGAAACGGACTAAAACCATTTTGTTGGGAATACATTGCAGGTCACGTGCACCAGTTCAACAGGGTCAGCATCATGAACGTAATTCATGCCACCAACGGCGTCATCTACGTCCTGAACGGCCTCCTTCACCTTTCAAGCAGCCCTATTGTGTGAGGTAGACCAGAAGACCCATGTATGATGTTAAAATAAAATTCTACTGCATCGGCCGTGTGTTTTCACCTCAGACTTATCAACCGCTGCTTTTTATCATACAACATTTGTCCAAACACTAAGTGTCAGCTACCTCAACTTATTATACATGTCCCTTCATCAAAGTCTTCAACAATAATTGTTACACATGCTCAAACACTAAATGTCAAGCACTCCTATTGTGTGAAGTAGAGCAGAAGTATCCCTGTGAAAGAGTGAGTGAGTGAGTGAGTGCAACAGGTAGAAATGATGAAATACAATTATACTGCATGTATGTCTCACCCCGGACTTATCAATCGTACCCCAGGACTAAACGCTGCTTCTTAAATGATAACATGTGTCCAAACACTAAGTGTCAGCTACCTCAACTTATCATACATATCCCTTCATCAAAGTCTTCGACAATAATTGTTACACATGCTCAAACACTAAATGTCAAGCACTCCTATTGTGTGAAGTAGAGCAGAAGTATCCCTGTGAAAGAGTGAGTGAGTGAGTGAGTGCAACAGGTAGAATGATCAAATACAATAATACTGCATGTATGTCTCACCCCGGACTTATCAATAGTACCATAGTACTAAATGTGCTTTTTCACTGACAACATGTGTCCAAACACTAAAAGTCCGGTACCTCAACTTATTATACATATCCCTTCATCAAAGTATTCTACAACAATTATTACGCATGTTCAAACACTAAATGTAAATAACTTAAACATAATCAGTGTCCAATATTCCATATAACTCCCAGTCATTTTTACAAAACGCAACAACTGCAATATATTTCTTACGGTGTATCACAATAAGTCGAAAATTACATTTCTTCTGAATCATCCTTTCACAAATATCAACAGACACACGTCGACTGAATGTCGTCTCCATAAACGTATGACACATACCCCACACTCTACCTGATGTACGTGAACGGCATGACTATGTATCAAATGGATTTGAATTCTTATGTATGACTTTATACGTTCAACGGAAACAACAGCTAGCCATACATTTTCCTCTATGACGTCACAGACGTTTGCAAGGTTACACACGCCTGAAGACAAGGTGACATAATAAGGTCACCGTAACGCAGGTCATTTGGTGAGAATTTGCCGTGGATAAGGGCAACATATTTTCCTGATGTTTTGTTCACCAGGAGCCAAACTATTCCAATACGATCCACTATTATAACCGAATACATTTTCGTATCACAAATTGAAAGAAGTGAATTGTAGATTATTCAGTGATCTCATTATGAAATTACCAGCTTTTTGCTAATCTCCAGCTGTATGAAAGTGCCCGTATATGTCGGTGTTTCAATCTGAGATCAGATTAGATCCATGGCCTGTTTACATAAAGCTCATACGTTTCACAAACGTAAACGTTCAACACTTCGGACTTTGTTCCTTATGGAGACAATATCGGTATATGCAAGCTGTAACGTAAGTTGCCGACTTCAAAGAGCAAGGGATCAATTAAGTCTCACTCACTCACTCACTGTGACGAGAGTGGAAGGTAAGTAGATTGATACGTGGCAGCATTGTGACGATAGGACCGGTCGGCTTGGAGGCAGTTTGCTGTGTGTGGAACATCCTTCTATAACTGCAGCATAACATCTCTTGAAGAGATGTGGTGTGAAAAGTCAGTTCACAAATTCAGAATTGTGTGTGTCCACCATTGACGTTGATGCCATAACACTTCCGCCACCAAACTGTCGAAGTTGAACAACGCACGCGTCAGCATACCGTTCACCCTTGCCCTGCCATCTGTGCTGTTCAGATGAAATCTCGACTCGTCAGTGACCAAACAAAATCCCAATCTTGTCCCCAGTACCGTAGATGCTGTCTGCACCAGGCAACACGTGTCTGTCGGTGACGTTGGAGCAAAGATAGACGTATTGCAGGCGGTCGGGGTGGGATGTTGTACTCCCTCAGTCTGTTTCCTACAGTCCTGGAACTGATTGGACGTAAGCCAGGAATGGTCCGAGCAGTCAAACTGCCAGTCTGGATTCCTGAGATGGGGCCGTTGAATGGGATAATCTTGATGTGACGTCACGCGTGGACGGCCGGTATGAGGCAAATCCCATTATGTTGAAAACGTCTCCATAGAGATGAGACCGTGTTTCGATGGACACCAACATGTCACTTCATTTTGGGACATTCCAGTCTCCAGCATACCCACGGCGCGGAGAAACTGATTTTCTGTAAACCATGGCATGACGTACGCGCAGTTTGGATTGAAGTCAACGTGTTTTCCACAACATTCAGAGGCGAGAGTAATCAACCGCACTTCAGTTTTCAATATCAGGTGTGTGAACTTCAGGTGTCAAAAGACATGCAAAAAGTGAGTTAGTTCATTGTGCACAAAGTACTCGTGCCACGCGAGATACGTGATATCAAAGTTCATTCAAAATGCTTTGTTACATGATTATTCAGGATTATTTTTTCAAACAAGTTTATTAAATATCTTCTGTTTTATGGAGTTATGGTATGCACGTTTAAATTTTTCTGTAGGGGGGCGGTTGGGTAGCCTAGTGGTTAATGCGTTGGCTCGTCACGCCGAAATCCTGGTTCGATTCCCCACATGGGTACAATGTGTGAAGCCCATTTCTGGTGTCCCCGACGTGGTATTGCTGGAATATTGACAAAAGCTGCGTAAAACTAAACTCAGTCAGTCAGTCAGTAAAGTTGTCTGCTAGTATATAACCGACATCAGTCCTAACTGGTCATACTGTTACACATGAAACATACAATGTCCCATTGTCACCAGCTACGAACTATCATAAACGAATGAGCATTTGATGTTGGTTGCAATCGTCGTGAACGTCAAGGTCACATCGCTTACCAGTAGGCTCTTGATGTCTGAGTCCGTTGCTTGTAGGGTTTTGAAGCCATCTACTTGCTACAAAGGCATCTGATAGCATTGCTGTGTGTGTTTGATTCATGGTGGCTGCTGTAACTATTGAACACACAAATCAATGCCTGAAATTATGAGCAATGATCAAAATAACAACACACACACAAAACAACATGGTAGAGTGTATCAAAAATATTTATACAACAAGCACCGGGTGTAAACATCGGTGCGTTATACACTGGCTAGCCAAAGAAACTACCAGAAGCAAAAGTATGTTAGAAATCAGATTTATAGACGAAACAATGTTCTAAAATCATGTAAGACCATTCGTACAAATTCACATGCACACCATCAGATGTAAGCTAATACACTGGCGAACAAAAACACACTATACCAACAGGAAATTCTTTTTATAAGTCGGATTCTAAAATCATGTTGGACCAATCGTACGAATTCAAATGCAAATTTTGGTTTAGTTGACGGAACTCCCTATAATTATATTCTTTAAAAGTTCCTCATTCAGTTATGCACAGTTAAATCCTCACACATTATCTTTCCTAAACATAAGTTTAACCCCATGACTGTCAACCCGGTTTGGTGTTCAGAAATCATACTTACCGTAAGATGCACCTGAGAGGACAAGGTGATCAGGTTCACCGTCTTGGTGGTTGATGCACGTCATCGTATCTCAGTTGCCTAGATAGACGTTGATGATGTCAATCTCTGGATTGTCTGGTCCAGACTCGATTAATTACAGACCACGGCCATATAGCTGGAATATTGCCAGGTGCAGCTAACATTGTATTTTGGCTGTCAGTGTGTTATAACTCCTTGCTGTCTATTTCAGTAGCATTTCACAGACGTTATTGTTTCTAGTCAAACGCCGAAGACCCGGGTTCGAATCCCCTACATGGGTACAATGTGTGAAGCCCTTTTCTGGTGTCCCCGCCGTGATGTTGCTGGAATATTGCTAAAAGCGGCGTAAAACCAAACTCAGTCAGTCAGTCAGTCAGTTGCTAGTCAAAACTGAAACATAGTTTTGTCACTGAGTGTAAATGCGAATGTTTTATAACAGTATGTTTTAGGCACCTTTGTAACAACATTCCTGCAATGTCAGGTCTGATGAGTAGGTTTACAACCCGACCTGTAGTATTGTCAGTGTAGATAAGGTATCTCAAGAAATCTATGATAGTAGGGTTTTGGACGCGTTTAGCAACATTCCTTGAGTAGGTGTGCGTGTGCATGAGGATGTAGGTGTGTCTATTTAATATGAAATTCACACCCATCGTCACTCCATGTAATATAAGAACCGTATCCAACGTCTCTAATTTTAATTTTAGAATCACACCCAACTTCTCTATATTTAATATCAGAACCACACCCTCTTTCTCTTTATTTGATATCACAACCACATCATCCACCGTCTATTTATTTGATATCAAAAGAAACACATCCACCGTCTCTTTATTTGATATCAGAGCCACATCCACGGTCTCTTTATTTGATGTCAGAACCACATCCACCGTCTCTTTATTTGATATCACAGCCACAACCACCGTCTCTTTATTTGGTATCACAGCCACATCCACCGTCTCTTTATTTGATATCAGAGCCACATCCACCGTCTCTTTATTTGATATCAGAGCCACATCCACCGTCTCTTTATTTCATATCAGAGCCACATCCACCGTCTCTTTATTTCATATCAGAGCCACATCCACCGTCTCTTTATTTCATATCAGAGCAACATCCACTGTCTCTTTATTTGATATCAGAGCCACATCCACAGTCTCTTTATTTGATATCAGAGCCACATCCACCGTCTCTTTATTTGATATTAGAACCACATCCACGGTCTCTGTATTTGATATCAGAGCCACATCCACCGTCTCTTTATTTGATATCAGAGCCACATCCACCGTCTCTATAACTTATATGAGAACAAACTCCATCCACTCTTCATCTAATGTTAGGACCGCCTTCTTTCATTTTACTCTCATATCTGAAAGGTATACAGAGAAAACCATCACCGTCCAAAATTTAAAAAAACAGCATCAGCCCACACAAAACACTGTATCTAATATCAGAGCAACTTGCACCTTCTGTTTTTATAATATCAAAACTACCTTCACCTTCTGTTTACTTATCATTGGAATTGTGTCCACCCATTCTTTATCTCATACCAACTCCACCTAATCTATATATATCTGACATGTCTCCTCCCTCTCTTTACCTAATGTCAGAACCACCACCCTTTCCAAGTTTGAAATCAAATCTGTTTCCATCGCCTCTTTATTTCACACCCGAAACTCTCTACTCCATCTTTACATGATATCACATTCATCTCAATTCACTGCACATCACCCCAGGTTTTAGTTGATACCAGAACTCTCGGCTCTCACATCAAAGGATTTGTACAAGTTGTTCCAGTATTTGGAATTATGAAATACATGTATCTAACATGCGTTCGTTACAGAAAGATAATTCTAAATATATGTCGTGCCTTTATATACCGATTCTTATCAACCATGTGATTCTCTTGACCAATCAAATCTCAAGATAAAGACCAACGCAAGATAAACTTTCCGCCAGCCAATATAAAGACTGTTTTGACTCAGTTTCAGCAGTTGTTCCTGCAAAATGAAGACCCTTCTCATCAGCTTAGTGGCGGCCACGGTGCTCGGGGTGGTGATGTCTCTTCCTTCCAACGGGACACACTTAAACAGCTCGTACCTCTTGCCAAGAGCCTGGGGGCGACGAAGTTCGCCCACTTTGTTCACGAAGCCAACCTGACAGCTAACTTCACAAGGAAAGGTAATTCAATGCAGCTATATGACAGGCTTCGTTCAGAGTGGTTCAATGTCGATGGCATATCCATGTCAGTGTCGTAGATTTACTTTTGCCTGTGAAGATTATACAATACTAATACAGTCTGAAATAGTGTTGGGGAAAAGCACAATTAGGCAAGGGGATAAGGGATCTGCCACTTGTCAACACTCGCTCCTTTCTGTAACCTCGAAGAAGATTTGTCCATGATTCTTATGCGCGAAAATACGACAAACCAATGAGAATGCACGAAAAGAACTGGGCATGTGGATAACAAATTTACAAACTTATTTTACTTTAATATCCATCACATATGTGATATATTGACTGGAAGGTTTCTGCCCAAGTGCATACATCATAAATTCATAGTAGCGCTCATCATCTTCTTAGTTGCTGTTCTTAGTTGCTGTTTCAGCATACTTTCAGGCTCCCCGTCCCCATTGTGTATGGTTGTATGCCAATCGTTTGCAGATAGATAAAATGATATTGAGCCTCAACATGGAATGTTTCATTGAAGTATTGCAACATAATGATAAAGTTAATAGTATAAAATGATTTTCAGCGTCAGTGTTGTTTGCTTCAACAGAATGCACTTCAATGTAGTGTGTAATTATTGTTACTGTATGTCAGTGATTCATTCAGATTCAATCCAATATAAACATGTGTTATTATGAACTATGAAACAAACACATGATTTAGTTTAACTACTTGAGCTTAAAATCCAATAACTAAGAACCTTGACTAGAATGTCATTATACAGTCCTACAAAATTGAGACTTAGACATTTATGATAAATTGATATCATATGTCCCATTATGAAATAAACAAAAATAACAATTGTGAATTGTAAAATGGTCACTCAGACCCAGAGCCTCTACTAATAAGTCCAAAGAAACAAATGGTCCATTTGAGGCCACTTAATTCCTCAAAATGAAACAATTCAAACGCACAAAACGTAAAGCATTTGGTAGAATATATGGCACTTTTGGAGCCACTTATAATGTCACTTCCAATTGTAAAATGTTACATGGAAATCAAGGGCAGATAATTCAAAGGGAGCTAAATCTGGATGACCCAATATATTGCAGAATCTGAACCATATCGCGATAATATCGCGATATACTGTACCGATATCTACCGGTTTACCGGTAGTATTGCATAACCCCAGTTTTAATAAGAGATCAAACATTATTTGTTAATCGAAATGCTTGCCATTGTTTTCCATGCTGGAATTATGCAATGGTTTACTGTAAAGGCTAGCTTCTTTTATCAAAATACGGAAATAAATGCTGATGGCATTGGTTTATCAAACATTAATAGACTGAAAACGAAAGATTTTACTGACGCAGTACACATTTCAGGAACAAGTGGTTTCTTTGTGACAGATGCCTTCAGTAGGGTAGCCGCTCTCGTAGTTATCGAACATATGTTATATTTGCCATTTAACATCGATGCAAAGCATATGCGTATGAAACTTTGCTTCTTTGTTGAATATGAGGGTATGCCGTTACTTGTTGTTTCAGCTGGGAACTTCACCCTGTTCGTCCCAGACAACAAGGCCTTCAATGTTCTGCCAAGAAACATCACAGGAAACAAGACCCTGCTGAGACAGCTCATCCTCTTCCACTCCGTCAATGGTACTTACAACAGATCCGAATTGATCCGAAACAAGAAACTGAGGACGCTGTCTGGAAGATTCCTGTACTTTAATCCACACCAAGACTAAGGTAAGCAAGAACGACAAATACTCAAGCGGAGATTCCAGTATTATAATCATGCTAAGACCAAGGTAAATAAGGACGTCAGATAATGTAGTGGAGATTACTGTTCTTTAACCACACTAAAACCAAGGTAAATATGAAAGACAGAAAATATAAGTGGAGATTCCTGTTCTTTAACCGCACTAAGACCAAGGTAAACAAGGACCACAAATACTATAGTGGCGAGTCCATTATTATAATCACACTAAGACCAAGGTAAACAAGAACGACAGAAAGTATATTGGAGATTCCTGTTCTTTAATTCAACTAAGACCAAGGTAAACAAGGACAAAAGACGCTGATATGTGAATTCATTTACTTTAATGATATTAAGACCATGGCAAACAAGAATAACAGGCACTTTTGAGTAGATTTCTCTGTTTCAACGACACAAATACCACACTGCACTGCCTTCCATAAGACCAAGGTACACAAACCCTCACTGCAGATTTCGACCTTGGCCATACTGATTTAGAGCTTAGGCATTCTATTCTCTCCTTTTTTTCGTTAATGCAGGCAGTGTTCGTGAACGGTGTCAATATCACGGGATTCAACAAGAGAGCCTCCAACGGCTTCATCTTCCTTTGTCAGCAAGGTCGTGCTAAACGGATCAGGACTGCTCAACAAAACCAACAACAAAACGTCTGGACACGTCCGCCGGGAATCACATGTCCTGTGTCGTAATGGCACTTTGGGTAGAAACTGCACTCACCTTGGCAATGGTACCCATGGGAACTTCACCCATAGTGCCAACACTGTCAATCGCCCAATCCAACATGCCAATGGCTCAATATGCATTAACGGGACTTACGGGAGAAACTGTATCGTTCATGGCAACGGTACTCGTGGAAACTTCACCAAGCAAACCAATCCAGCATGCCAATTTCTCAGGATGCATTACTAACGATAACTGTAACCCTAACGGGATGGAAACTCACCAATCACCCAACCCACCAATTTTGGCATTAACGGTACCCATGAGAAACTTCACTTCACCAATTACCCAATCCAGCATGCCAATTTCTCAGGATGCATTAACGGGACTCACCAATTACGGGAGAAACTGCATGCAAACAACCTTCGCAACGCTACCAATGGAAACTTCACAATTACCCAATCCGGCATGCCAATTTCTCAGGATGCATCAACGGGACTTACGGGAGAAACTGCACCTCCATGGCAACAATGGGCAACCGGTATCCAGCATGCCAATTTCTCAGGATGCATTAACGGGACTTCAGAAACTGCACCCAATGGCAACAGCATGGAAACCACCAATTACCCAATCATGCCAATTTCATCAGGATGCATTAACGGACTTACGGGAGAAACTGCACAAACAATGGCAACGGTACCCGTGGAAACTTCACCAATCACCCAATCCAGCATGCCAATTTCTCAGGATGCATTAACGGGACTTCACGGGAGAAACTGCACAAAACAATGGCAACGGTACTCGTGGAAATTCAACGGTACCACCATTACTCAATCCAGCATGCCAATTACCAGGATGCATTAACGGACTTACGGGAGAAACGGTACCCATGGCAACGGTACCCATGGAAACTTCACCAATTACCCAATCCAGCATGCCAATTCTCAGGATGCATTAACGGGACTTACGGGAGAAACTGCACTCACCTTGGCAACGGTACCCGTGGAAACTTCACCAATTACTCCAATCCAGCATGCCAATTTCTCAGGATGCATTAACGGACTTTACGGGAGAAACTGTACCCTCCATGGCAACGGTACCGGTGGAAACTTCACCAGTCACCCAATCCAGCATGCCAATTTCTCAGGATGCATTAACGGGACTTACGGGAGAAACTGCACAAACAATGGCAACGGTACCAATGGAAACTTCACCAATTACCCAATCCAGCAAAGCCAATTTCAGGATGCATCAACGGACTTACGGGAGAAACTGCACAAACAATGGCAACGGTACCCGTGGAAACTTCACCAATTACCCAATCCAGCATGCCAATTTCTCAGGATGCATTAACGGACTTACATGAGAAACTGTACCTTCCATGGCAACGGTACCCGTGGAAACTTCACCAATTACCCAATCCAGCATGCCAATTTCTCAGGATGCATTAACGGACTTACGGGAGAAACTGCACCCACCTTGGCAACGGTACCCATGGAAACTTCACCAATCACCCAATCCAGCATGCCAATTTCTCAGGATGCATTAACGGGACTTTACGGGAGAAACTGCACCCACCTTGGCAATGGTACCCGTGGAAACTTCGCCACTATTCCAATCCAGCATGCCAATTTCTCAGGATGCATTAACGGGACTTACGGGAGAAACCTGCACCCACCTCTGATGCAACGGTGTACCCCCTGGCAATAGAAACTTCACATATAACGCCAACACTGTCAATCATCTAATCCAGCATGCCAATGGCTCAATATGCATCAACGGAACATTGGGTAGAAACTGCACTCGCAATGGCAGCGGAACCCATGGCAACAGCACATTTTGGCCCCATTGGAACCTGGGGTGTTAACTGTTCTCACCATGGCAACGGCTCAATTTGCCCTAACGGGGACGTTTGGCGTCAACTGCACTTACTATGGCAACGGCAACAATCTGCCCCAACGGAACCTTTGGGTGTCAACTGCACTATGAATGGCAACGGTACTCATGGCAATATGACGCATGGCAGTATAGCACATGTTCTAAGTCAGAGCTATGGTCAGTACAGCACATTGATTGTGGACTTGATGAAAACTGGAACCTGGAGCGAGATCGAGAGTAAGTAAACACATTTACTCTTTGCTTTAACTTTGCCTTTGTTTCATCTGTTTTTCTGATTTGTTTCTAACGTGTTCATTAGTATAAGCCACGGTAATACAACAATTCTGTCAATGATTGAACTGGAAACATGAACTTGTCTTTGGGGCCAAACACGTATTGGTGATCATGTCTCTTCCGTGAATACACAATGCCTATAATCTCTTCCTGTAGGGACCCAAAGTGACCCTTCTTGCGCCGACCAATGCAGCGTTCAGCAGCCTCCCGACTGCTATCACCGAAACAACCTTGACAAGCAGGCCAATTTTCTGAAGAGTATGTACACCTCTTTGTTTCATATTCCACAAAATATTCACACGTTACTTGACACTAACTGGGTATTTCTTTAATTTGTATTTACCACACACAAATAGATCAGCTATATAAAATGACCATATCACACACAGTGTTGCAAGTTTGGGTGTGTTTTTTTCAGGCACAATGATGTACCACATCTTGGACGGCATCCACGGCCCTGATTCTCTGCATCAGAACGACATGCTCACCTCCCTAGAGGGACACCGCATCCACGTCTCCATGCAGAACGGTGATGAGACACATATCATCAGAGACTAAATGAGACAGACAGAGCTAGTACACATTGAAAATGATAACCAGTACACACTGAAGACCCAATCCTGTACACTATTTGTGTCTGCTTGCTTTGTGTACAGGCCATGATTGTCTGGGTTAACCCTTTCTGACTACAACATTAAGTCAACACACAAATTCACACCCATGTGTACAGACCTTTTCTTGGACTTTTACACAGCATTCTTTTGACCTGTCAACAATTTCATTGACAATATATTGTGATAAGATAATCGAGGTCGAGATCATTGGATATTGAATGGATATTTTTTTCATCAAACTGTTAACCCCAATTCAAGGGGAAAACAATGTTTTGCATTGGCAACTCATTTGTTTGTGAACAAATCTAATGACAAAAAGTCTGTCACAGAAATGGCTTACTATTACAATTTTTACTAATATTACGGCTGTGGTTATTATCAAGTCTTTAGTAAAGATCTTCACATTTGGATTCCTGGACCTATGCAGACATGTCAGGTGTATTCCTACAGGCTATGTATCAGTTAGTCATGATTCAAGTAATTCTATTTGCATATTATTGTAACGGGATGGCTCTTTAACAACGACATTAACTCCGTTGTTGAGGCTGCAAGTTCCTTTATTACTGTAGTTTGTATATAATAATACAAGTCTGAAACAATGTATATGAATATATAACATTCCATCACGCAATACCTATTTTATCACATTCATTCATTTCATTGCACATTGTTCAGATAATTAACAATCACAGCTCTACCATTGAACATATAAAAAATAACTCAAAACAAATTGACATCACAAAATTAATGGTTCAGGTTCATATTAAGATCCTTAGGAATTATGGAACACCTTTGGCATCTTCAAAACAATGAAACATCAACGTGTCTTACCATCTATGGGACAACTCTGTTTCAAACTGGCCACATGTTGTGAGGCACCAATAAAACACCAAGAACCTAAAATATGTATGCTCTTTTAATTAGCATGGAAATGCTAATTCTCACCAGCAAAGTAAACGTACAAACTGTTTGACTCAAACATTAATCTGAATCAATTGTAAAATTGAAATTATTGACATCAACAATTTCTAACCATAGGTCAAAATATACCCAACCAAATGCATAAATTCAGTTACAATAAATACTGAATTAACCTTTCAACAATTAAACATATTTTTGTAGTTTATTCCTTTTATATAAAACCAAATGTAACTAACCTGTAATTCACCAAAGTCACAATCCACCACCCATGACTTTCAAACCACCTTGCCAGGTTGGGGAGAAAGACAGCAAGTTTTGAACAAACTTCACACTTTCCAAATGCAACTAAATTCAACATCCAATCAAGATGCTGCACATCCTCAGCCAATAAAACCAAGGACAAGACAGCAAGCAGACCTGAGCCTCATTAAGACTTGGCTAATTTGCATAGGAACTACTTTTGACCCATGACCCAGTGGGTGACTATAAAATAAATCATGGACTTGTGAAAATGTAAACCTTTTCACTGGACAATTGTATTATTGTTTAAGGTGTTATTAATTGATTCCAAACAGGAACATAAGACAAGACATATTAAAATAGATTGCTTTTCCAGAACATTTTAATATTTGTATATTTTGCAATTCTGTTAGATTACTTCCTGTATTTGTTACACACTTGTTTTGTAATTTCTGTTACACACTTTCTCCCCGTGGGGAAAATGACGTCCTCGTCATTTCCATCAATCTTTTATTACAGACAAAAGATTGTTTGTTTTGACCTCAGAAGGAACAGTTTGAAAGAAATCAGATTGTGCTAAATCACACAGAACAATTCGCTTTTTCAAGCCATTGTGGCGTTGAAACACTTTGCGAAATAAACTGACCTGATGTTAACCAATCTGGTTGACGTCGTATTCTACCAGAACGACGTGAGGCAACTGCTCTGCCTGAACCTCCTGAGCAGAGGGAATCATCTGTCATTGTGGACTCGGTTGTTGCTGATTCAGCATCACTGGTTCTAATATCTATGATATCCTCTGAAAAGTAAGTGTGATACAACACAAGGTGGGTCCATTGTTACTACAACCTCATCATCAGAACCAACTCCTCATCCACCCCATCGACAACTCCATCAATTACATCCTCAACAGAAACCTCATGAACCTCTTCAGGGAGCATGCTGTGGTAATGAAGTTCGTGTTCTTGGCTTTGAACTGGTGCAACCTTTTCGTCTGAACACGGAAGAAACCCTATGGGTAGCAGGTGATTCCTGTGGAGACATCTCTTCCTACCAATTCCATCCTCCCGTTGCACCCGAAAACTGGAATTCCAACATTAGGTTGATCAAGTACCACATACACCTGTTGTTCTAACTTATCAGAGAGATCTTATGTTTTACCCTCAAAGGCAAGAGCACGAACCAAAACCCTGTCTCCAACATGAGAGAGTGGCTAAACGAGCTTTCTCGTCATAATTTCGCTTTTTGACGCTCCTGAGCTTTCTTTGTTGAACTAGACGCTAACTCATAAGATTCCTTCAAATGGTCTCTCTCTCAAAGATTCAACATACTTTGATTAACGAACACTGCTTATCACCAGTTTCTAAACCTGAACGCTAAATCTATTAAGTAAACGAGGATGGTGACCAAACATTAGAAAAATGTGGGAGAATAACCTTGTAGCCTCTGCTTATCGTGCAATTGTATGCATGAACGAGTGGATTTCGATTGATGAGATTTCCAATCAGATTCTTTGATGACGGTTGCAAGTACCCAGCATATTCAACAGCAAGCGACTTGAAACGTTCAGTGAGACCATTACCCATGTAAGTGATACGGTGGTGTGGATCGGTTCATACCTGTGGAGAGAACACAATTCCCGAACAGATCTTGTTTCTCAAAAACCCGCCCTTGGTCGCTATGGATACGGGCTGGAAATGCCATAATGCACAAATGAACTATTTGTGCAAGAGCTTCGAAGGTTGTTGTTTTAAGGTCATATTTCATGTCGCAAATGGCCTGTGCATATTTCGTGAAATGGTCCGTAACGACCCAAAATATGCTGAAAACTACCTTTTGATGATTCAACACCTCCAGAAAACTAAAACAAACCAACTCCAATGGCCAAAGCAAGCCGTATACCTAACCAGCGAGCGATGTTTTAGGAACCAGTAGGAGTTTTTTCGACGCAAACACCTGGGACAAATCCACCTTAACCAATCCTGCACATATCTTCACTCAAGCCTTGGCCAGTAAAACTATCCGGTAAAAGAGATAGAGCAAGTGATTTCTACCTAAGATGCCCCATGTCAGCTTATGCAAATACTCCAAAGACTTCACTCATTACATACAGCTGGTAGAATGCAAGTTGGTTTGTTTGGTTTTCCATCTTTCCTTACATTTCTATACAACACTCCGTCAATCAAATGAAGGTGACTTCAAAGCCTTACAGAAAGCACCCTCCCTAAAAAGAACCATGAAACTTCTTGCAGCACCTTTGGCTTCTGTAGGAAAAAAAACCAGACTGAACCTTGCTGTTTGATATAACCCATTGGAGAACTCCTTATCCTCCCCAGACTTGTGCTTTCCGCCAGTCCTGCCTTGGTCATCATACTACTTGAAACTGAACCAGAAACACATACAATGTGTCAATGACAACATTTGGAAGAAGTTTGTAATAATTCAACATATAGGCCGAGCATCCACAATCCCAATAAATCGCCTGTACAGATTCTCCAGTCGAAATCCGTTCTGTGTGAACTTGTCCCAACTCTTCCACCTGTCCTGAACTCCCTCGATAACGCACCATCCGCATCCCCATTGGCCTTGCCAGGGCGATATACTAATAATGCTGAAATCATAAACTGCAAGTGCTGCAAGCCACCTACGGCGAACAGTTGCATCAAGTCGGCACTTGTTAAAACATAGGATAACGGGTTGTTAGCCCCGTGAAAACCACAAAGTTGTGCCCATAAAGGTAAATCATGAAACTTTTCACTCTATTTATTCATTTCCAGGTTACCAAAACTCCTAAACCTTATGAGCAGAATAATGTTGTTCTGATTTCTTGAGACCACTGACTAGCGTAACTAATGACCCGCTTCTCCATCCTGAAACTGATAAAGAACAGTACTGAGACCTTTTGTGCTAGCATCAATATGCAATTCTAAACGGCAAAAGAAAAAATCACAGAAACCAAGGATTGGAGGCGATGTTAATCTGTGCTTCAATCTCCTGAAATGCGTGCCCAAAGCATGTCCCACTTCCATACCGTATTAGCAGAATTCTTTTCGTCTCTTCTTGAATGTCGGGATTTGGAAGAACATCACACAATGGTCTGGAAATCTGAGAGAAATTCGTGTTCAAAACCGGGATTTGCAGTAACCTTGCGTGAAAACCAAGGAAACGGGTCTTACCTCCCTCAGGCGATGATGGTGTCGGCTTTTCAATTCCGAATAGCCGCCCTTAACTTTCCCAGGACTGGTGGTCTCTACTGCCCTCTCCTCAGACAATAATATGACCAACATACGAGACTCTTCCGTTTGGAAAATGGCATTTTGGGGAGCCAATTTCAAGTTGCTATCCCTGATTCTCTGGTAAACTTTAACCCAGCCTCGTCAAGATGCTCAATCTAATGTCTTGGAAAACACAACAATGTCAATCAATATACAATTCAGGCAAATACTGAGATGCAAATCCCCCTAAACATCTGCTCCATGAGACGCTGGATATGTCGCAAGGGACTTCATTACACAAGCTCTCAAATGGGAGATTTTGGCTATATTCTTGAAAAAAAAACCCTAACGGTCCAACTGTAAATGCAGTTCTTTCTTTGTGCCCCTCTGTGATTTCAACTTGGTAATATCCAGGATTTCATGTCCAGTTTGCTAAAGAAACTATTTCCACCCAAATTATCCAGGAATTTCCTCAATTCTTGGGCAGAGCATAAGAATTCTTTCAATGTCCGGAACGTTCAACTGTCTATAGTCGGTACAAGCATCCTAAGTCTACCATCTTTACGCCTACACAAGACAACATTGGCCATCTATGGACTATGAGAAGGGCGGATAAATGTCACAAGCTAACAACTGATTCAAATGTGACTTAACCTCATCAAACATGGAAGGCGGAATGCGCCCTACACCTCTGCTTTAAAAAGGGATACTGATTAAATAACTCTATCCTATGCTTCACTGCAGGATGAATGACTCCAAGTCTAAATCATCTTTCGAGAAAAATGTCACAATAACTTCTGAGATGAGATTTTGATCTAACCGTAACTCCTCTCAGGGTGATAGTGTCTCTGTCTCAATCTCAATGCCCTCAGGAAGTGGTGAACATGACAAACCATCTACAATTCACTAAGTCCAACTACCCTCAATTTGTATTACAAGTGGAGACTGGAATATCCTCTTACAGTAACTGGATGCAACTCACACACAAACAGACTTTGGAGGAACAACCACTGTCCTGTTTTCGTAACATTGTTAATACCTCCACTTTAATCTGGCATATGATGGTCTCTGTGGAGAGATAAACACTAAAGTTGGTTCAATGTCCAAACCACTAGGAATGACTGAACGTAAAGTGTAGCCTGCAACAGTGCAAGTACAATACGTCTGAGCACAACTAATGCGCTTATCAACATGTCCTTCAAATGATCAGCACTACTGTTAGCAGGTATAATAAATAGATCTTTGACTCTGTAGCACTTTCACCAGAGCTAATCTGTAGTTCCTGTTTCTGCAGTTCTTACTCCGAATTACAATAGTACGTGGAAAGTGATGTACCAAGAGGTATGGAATACCATTTTGCATCCTGCAAAACCTCGACCCCCTATCATCTACACAATGGGTTCATACATAGTCTGTAGTATGTTGGTACCCAACAGAATAGGAACAGTATGGTTATATCTGCTATCAGGTACTACCAAGAACACACAAGGTAATGGAGTCATATTGTCTACACCATGAGCCACTATATCTGTGATGACATATCCCAAATAAGGTAAACTTTGACCATCTGCACATCTCTATCTCAAGAATTGTCTTAGTGGATGAAGCGGAATATGACGAAGTGTGAATTGTAATGACTTTCACTCATGGTGGAAACTGTAGAGCCTGTGTCTAACAAAGCCTTTACTATAAACTCCCTCAACAGAAATGCTCCCTTCAGTTGGCTCTCCTACAAAGACCTGTTGGCAAACCAAGACCTGGTGGGGACAGTGATTTACTATGTGGGCTTTACGGACGTCCTTCTCATAAACCCTCTCCTGTTTAAACCTCTTCCCTGAAATGATCCAACTTCACTCTGCACCCATACTGCACATGACCATATTGTCCACAACGATAACACTTAACACCCTGGATCATGATCCTCAACAACATCACCCTGAACAGTAAACATTGCCTGTATTTTGTTGTGAAGAATAACTTCGACCCCGCGAGACCAACGACCCGTGACCTAGAACTGGGTTTACCTTGAAGTGGAAACACATAATCACGCAGTGATTTTAATCCTCAGCAGCAAGTTGTTTCACAACACCAACAAGTTCCGGAAGTGTCTGAAGATGTAGCAGCTTTTAGCAGTCGTTTCTTTACTTTAGGAATGTCCGTGTTAACCATCGTGGAGGAGCGTGCTTCGTCGATACGTCGCATCTCGGCTCTCAAATCATCAAAAGATTTAACTGAATCAAACTTATGACCAGAAGCATCTCTTTAAGAGGCTGCAACATACCTTCCCAAAATACAGAGCATAGTGCTTCTTGACTCTTATGCAATGCACCAGCCACGATGGCTCGAGCATACAGCCCTCTCCAATACCTACGACAACCCCATTTCTGAACAGACTCTCCCTCCCTCTGTTTTGCACTATAAAAGGCAACTAAACTAAAGAGGTTTCTCTTGTACAGTCCCATATATACTGTGAACCTTTGACAACAGCTCATCCACACTGGATCATCAGTATTCTCATACAAAGCATGATGTTGCTCGCTTTCCTTTTTAGCGACCGAATGATAGCATTCTTAGAGTACAGAAGGAGAATACTCCTTGTCATGTAATAAACTGATCAACTTCATACCGCCAAACAAAGCATATGACACCTCACCCTTGCCTGTCTCACCATAAAAGTCGAGATCTTAGGCGTCACTGGTTAACTGTGATAGAAGGGACTACTGTTGCTGATGGAGCAGGAGACTCTCCCTGAGCTGCCATAGATAGTCCGGTCATCCAACGTTTAAAAACATCAGGATTATCAGCCTTAGGCTTAACACCCGTTCCATCTCCTCTATGGTTTTTACTTAGGAATTTTAACATCTTTCCTTCCATTGATGCCATATTTCTAGACACACACCAGACCCTAGCCAAAATATTGCAGCAAGGAAGACCAGAATAATACTAAACCTCTATGAAGTTACCCAAAACCTAAGCAATACCTAAGTCTAATCGTTACTTTAAGGGATAACCTTACATCTTGGAGTGTCAACCTTGTCTTTACACACTAATTTGTAGAAGTACTAGCAAGTGGCGTGGTCAGGGAGAACAAATGTATGGTGCAACCAGTCAATCAGTAAGCCAACAAAGTAGTGTCTTAGTCTGGATTTTGCCCTTAAAATGAATGCACACAGATTTCACATGACGGCACAACTAAAATATAACAAAATCAAGGCAAAACACATCAATACATACAGCCCCTCAAAATGCAATCACAATTTCATGAAATCACAGCAGCATATCACTAATACATGAATAAAATTTGGTACAAGGCTACATGCCTGAAACAGTCAGGAGCAATAAATAGCTCACAGGCAACATGTGGGTAACCTGGAAACTTACTGTCTCTCTCAACCAATGTATTCAGAATACAACTGAATTAAAGGGAGCACGGGTGGCAATCACATTATCACAAGTTCATGGTTATGTCATGGTCTCACAGTCTCTAATTGGTAGTTCACATGGTGACTCTGCAGCGGTGGTCCAAGGTGGTTGACAAGGTGCTCACAGCATTCCTCACTGGGGCTCCAAATTTGTAACGGGGATGGCTCTTTAATAAATTTGACATAACTCCGTTGAGGCTGCAAGTTCCTTTTATTACTCGTAGTTTGTATATAATAATACAAGTCTGAAACAATGTATATGAAATATATAACATTCCATCACAATACCTATTTTATCACGAAGCATTCATTCATTTCATTGCACATTGTTCAGATAATGTAATGTAATCACAGCTCTACCATTGAACATATAAAAAATAACTCTCAAAACAAATTGACATCACAAAAATTAATGGTTCGTGGGTTCATATTAAGATCCTTAGGAATTATGGAACACCTTTGGCATCTTCAAGTAAAAACAATGAAACATCAACGTGTCTTACCATCTATGGGACAACTTGTTTCAAACTGGCCACATGTTTGTGAGGCACCAATAAAACACCAAGAACCTTAAAATATGTATGTTTTAATTAGCATGGAAATGCTAATTCTCACCAGCAAAGTAAACGTACAAAACTGTTTGGACTCAAACATTAATCTGAATCAATTGTAAGGTGAAATTATTGACATCAACAATTTCTAACCATAGGTCAAAATATATACCTCCACCAAATGCATAAATTCAGTTACAATAAATACTGAATTAACCTTTCAACAATTAAACATATTTTTGTAGTTTATTCCTTTTATATAAAACCAAATGTAACTAACCTGTAATTCACCAAAGTCACAATCCACCACCCATGACTTTCAAACCACCTTGCCAGGTTGGGGAGAAAGACAGCAAGTGAACAAACTTCACACTTTCCAAAATGCAACTAAATTCAACATCCAATCAAGATGCTGCACATCTTCAGCCAATAAAACCAAGGACAAGACAGCAGACCTGACCTCATTAAGACTTGGCTAATTTGCATAGGAACTACTTTTGACCCATGACCCAGTGGTGGTGACTATAACAATCATGGACTTGTAGGAAAATGTAAACCCTTTTCACTGACAATTGTATTATTGTTTAAGGTGTTATTAATTGATTCCAAACAGGAACATAAGACAAGACATATTAAAATAGATTGCTTTTCCAGAACATTTTTAATATTTGTACATATATTTTGTTACTTGTTAGATACTTGTATTTGTTACACACTTGCTCTTTGTATTATTATCGCATGCCTCTCAAGAATATGCCTCGAAAAGGACTGACTGTTTCAAGACTGTTTAAGACTAAGTATTTCGAATGTGCTTCATTTTTCTTTGACGTCTGAAAAGGCGTCGATATATACCAACTCATTTGAGCCTACGCGATTTAGGAAACATTCTTATAAGCTCTCTCAACATGGCTTTCTAATCCTCAACCAGTGCTGTTTGAAACGGCCTAAAACCATTTTGTTGGGGAATACATTGCAGGCCACGTGCACCAGTTCAACAGGGTCAGCATCATGAGCGTGATTCATGCCACCAACGGCGTCATCTACGTCCTGAACGGAGTCCTTCACCTTCCAAGCAGCCCTATTGTATGAAGTAGAGCAGAAGTAACCTGTGAAAGAGTGTGAGTGAGTTTAGTTTTACGCCGCACTCAACAATATTCCAGCTATATGGCGGCGGTCTGTAAATAATCGAGTCTGGACCAAACAAGCCAGTGATTAACAGCATGAGTATCGATCTATGCAATTGGGATACGATGACATGTGTCAACCAATTCGATCCCGTTAGTCGCCTCTTACGACAAGCATTTGTTACTGAAGATCAGTTCTAAACCGGATCTTCACGGGTCCCCATGAAAGAGATGTAATACTGCTTCACGTAGAATGTTGAAATAAAATGATACTGCATCGGCCGTATGTGTTTTCCTCCAACTTATCTATCGTGTTCCAGCACTAATCGCTGTTTCTTTAACTTATATCATATATCCAAACACTAAATGTCCGGTACCTCAACTTGCCACACATGTTCCTGCATCAAAGTCTACTACAGTAGTTATTGTGCATGCTCACACACACTGAATGTCCGGTACCTCAACTTGCCACACATGTTCCTGCATCAAAGTCTACTACAGTAGTTATTACGCATGCTCACACACACTGAATGTCAAGGCCATCTATGGCCGACAAGTGAGTATGATTGCCGATGGTTTTGGAGAAAATGCCTGCCTACTGTCGAGGAAATGATTTGTAGATGTTGCAATAAGATTTTAGACCCGTGGAATGCCGCTGCCGATCGAATATAGCCCTACATAGGTGCTGTCAACGTGGCTGGAATTAATAAACGAGTTTTCGCTGTCTTGGGTGATCCATGATTTTGGCTTGGAATTGCGAAGGTAGCCGTTTTCGGTGAGTCGTGGCGTATAACTTTTGAAATAATGATCCGATTGTGACCATTTATAGCTCATTTTGTAGGCAAATCATCTCGCTTTCGATCCGTAGACCTCAACGGGGCCTTAAAAATAGTTTACGTGGTGAAATCTAACTTTGATCGAGGAGGGGGTGGTTCCGTCGTTACATCCCTTTCCTTTTTATATAGTACTAGGGTAGGGTCTATATACCTATATGTCTTCTGATGTTGTTACTAAGCGTGACACGCCCCTGTGGTTAAACCTAAAACTATGCTTCGTCGATGAAGATCTGTTATCTCAAGAAGAGATATGAACATTATTTTATAATGGTATGGTTTCAGTCCTGCAATATAACGTCGAGCGACAGAAAAGTAGGTTTCAAACGAGAATTAATGAAATATGAACTGGCCGTTCTGTAAGGTACAACACTGAGATGTTGTTTTATTAGGGCAGCAAACAGGAAACTCCTTGCAGTGTCGTCTTGTGGTCCTCGTGCCTCGCTAAATTTCAGAGTGAGTAACTGAAGTACAGGTGACAGACCTGGCGAAAGGAACACCCAAAAGCCTAGGTTACACAAAACAGATGTTTGTCCAGTGACTTCCTTAGTATTATCATAATTTATCAAACTTAACTAAGCCAAACAGACCAACCCCAGGTCTGCACAAAATGTCACCAGCTTGAAAGTATCTGTGCTCAGTCAACATGTCATTATGTTAAAAAACAGCTCTAAATATCTGAAAATGTTTTTCAGTTTTAATCAGTAGATGGAATTACATTACAACACACACACACACACACACACACACACACACACACACACACACACACACACACACACACAAAACAATCTTATACAAAATCATCCAATCAAAGCGCAAGATGGTTCAGTCTGCTCTGAAACTGCTTGATAAACTACGGATTCTGATTTGGTGTAGTGAACTGTGAAGTGTGATCCAGGTCATCACCTCGGTTTCTGATGACTTGGTTCTGTCGAAGCGTATTTTAGAATTTGCAGCATACACGAAAGTATGCAGTCTGCTGGACCGCTGTGCACATTGTTCACACATATGGTAATGCTCATTATACAATATCGTCCAAAGTAGAACGGGACTAAACTGAGGCTTGAAGGTTTTAAGTGGTATCCACCTATGTATTTAAAAGTGATATCTCCAGAATTTAATTATTAAACATCGGAACCACACCTACCTTTTCTTTAATTAATATCATAATTACACCCACCTTCTCTATATTTAAAATCAGAACCACACACACTTTCTCCTTTATTCACAAAATATTGCCACACCCACCTTTTCTTTAACTGATATCACCCGTGAAGATCCGGGTTAGAATTGATCTTCAGTAACCCCTGCTTGTCGTAAGAGGCGACTGACGGGATCGGGTGGTCAGGTTCGCTGACTTGGTTGACACATATCTTCGTATCCGAATTGCGTAGATCGATGATCATGTTGTTGATCACTGGATTGTCTGGTCCAGAGTGATTGAGTGAGCTTAGCTTTACGCCACACTCAGCAATATTCAAGCTATATGGCGGCAGTCTGCAAATAATCGAGTCTGGACCAGACAATCCAGAGATCAACAGCATGAGCATCGATCTGCGCAATTGGGAACCGATGACATGTTTCAACCAGTCAGCGAGCCTGACCACCCTATCCCGTTAGTCGCCTCTTCCGAGAAGCATGGGTTACTGAAGATCAATGCTGTAACCCGGTCAGAGACTCGACTATTATGGCGAGTGTGGCGTAAACCTTAACTCACTCACTCATTTAACAGGCATCAGAACAATATCCACCCTACTATATTAATTATCAAAATAACACACAGCTTCTTTTTTCAAAATCATAACCTGACCAATCTTCTTTTTATTAATGTAAGAACCACACTGACCACATTTTTAACATCATAACCACTTGATATAAAAACTCCATCCCTTTTTTATTCAACATCGGAACCCCTCTACCTACTCTTTATCTCAGTTCTGAACTTGATACGGAGAAAACGACAACTACAAAACTGTCAATAAACCTATCGTCTGCCTCCGGTCTGGAGAAAACACTTTATTTCTCATCCGTTGAAGATTTCACTCTTTAATAAATCTACAATGTTATTACACATTGTGTAATGACACATTGTGTAATGTAATACATTGTGTAATAACACCACCTGATGCCGGACGTATGACGTCATAATGGTTTACAGTACAATACCTCTGTCACAATGGTATTAGACCTTGATGCAGAAAGCTGAGAGTCAACACACTGTAGGCAGTTTCTATCAATTTATGTTGGAGAGTAATAAACAGATTTATTAATCTCGCTTTCTTGAAATACCATTTTTATATAACTCGTGAAAGATTTAGTATTCAACTCGCTTTCGCTCGTTTGATACACATCATTAACTCATTTAATAAAATGGCATAACACGAAAAGTCGTTTAGTATCCTCTATGCATCTAACATTGGAACTACTCTACACTTTTGTACAGTTAACATCAAACCTGCCTTCACCTTCTGTTTATTTATTATTAGAATCGTGTCCACCCATTCTTTTATCTCACATCAACTCCACCATAGCTATTTATATCCGACCTGTCTCCTCCCTTTCTTTACCTAATGTCAGAACCGCCACCCTTTCCAAGTTCAATATCAAAATGTTTACATCGGCTCTTTATCTCAAATCACAAAAGCTCTAACCCAGCGTTATATAATCTCACATTTCCATCCACTGTTATTCTATATAGCACTTGTTTTATATTAGAATTGTCAACTCTCACATAAAAGGACAGGTACAATTTGTTCCAGTATTCTAAATTATAAAATACATGTATCTAACATGTGTTCGTTGCAGACAAATCATTCTAAATATATGTCGAGCCTTTATATACTGAATCTTATCACCCAAGTGATTCTCTCAACCAATCAAATCTCAAGATAAAAGACCAACGTTAGATAAACTTTCCGCCAGGCAATATAATGGCTGTCTCAACTCAGTTTCAGCAATTAACTCTGCAGAATGAAGACCCTTCTCATCAGCTTAGTGGCGGCCACGGTGCTCGGGGTGGTGATGTCTCTTCCCTTCCAACGGGACACACTTGAACAGCTCATACCTCTTGCCAGGAACCTGGGGGCGACAAAAGTTCGCCCACTTTGTTCCTGAAGCCAACCTGACAGCTAACTTCACAAGGAAAGGTACTTCAATAAATGCTTTGGGCACGCTACGTTCAAAATGGTTCATGTGACTATTGCAGATTATATAATACTGACAAACATACAATCTAAAAATAGTTTTAGGGAAAACCACAATTAGGCATTTGTCACCCACTCGCCCCTTTCTGTAACCTCCACCACGATTTGAGAATGCGCGTAAAGAATTGGGAATTGGATAAAACAAAATCCCGAGGAATATATTGACATTATAAAGTTCACAGTTAACAGAAATGTATTCCATGAATTAAATTGTTAATTGATAAATCTCGTCATGCAAGGGCGAGACATTCAAATTCAGACAGGTGCCTTTGTTAACATTACATGGCTCCAATGTTTATCTCTGAACAGCGCTATTTGGCTTTATAAAATTTATTTCAGTTTAAAACCCATTTGGAGTACAGAGAGGTGATGAATAGCTTCCATGAAAAACTGAATGCGACCTTTTCGTACAGATACCTTTGTCCAAACAAAACGTCGCACTCACGAAATAGAAGAAGTTGTTGTCCATAAGGGTTGTCTATATTGTCGTTTCTAGAATCATTCAAATTTCTTGATTATAAATTTCCGCCAGAGGTATGGCAGCGAGGTTACATGCAAGGTTAGACAACTGAACTAACACTCAAGCACTCTTTTCTGTTTTGCATGACTCTTCGTGAATTCGTGTGATTAAGGTACCAGTATTCTTGTTCAACGAAAGCCTTATTTGGGCGCTTTATTTCATATTATCTTATTCATGTTGAGTAAAACCTATTTGGACTTTTGTCTTTTTAAAACATCTATAGTATCACGATAACAAAAAGCATATCAGGACGATATTCCAGTTAATGTTGAGGGTTAATGTGTACCTTTACAGCCTTTTTTGATTTTATCAAACTGAAACTACTGCATAATAAATGCTGAGTAGTATCTGGTTACACTAAACAGACATATTTTTACTTCTTCAACT